>NC_056735.1:1433428755-1433773755 GCF_019279795.1 Protopterus annectens | reverse complement strand
AATTGGTACTCATAGTACTCAGTCTAAAAATCATATCTGGTGTGTAATATAAGCAGAATCCTGCTTGAAGGACAGATTTGTCCCCCAGAAGATACCCTCCTTTGGAATAAACCCCACTTCATGTCAACCAAAACAATTCATTGGCCCTGTCCAAACATGATTTGAACAAATGAATAAGTAGCTGTAAATTCACCCCAAGGGGCCCCCACTCATGTCCTTCTTGGATAAGGGCAACTGGAGCTCCACATGAGAATAAAGGCTGAACTTGTTAGATTATCTGCGCCTTGGAGCCATTAGCCTAGTAACTTCCTATGCTCGTGTCATTGCTTTGACTGTGCCCCACCAGTGGAAACCTGAAACTCTCCATTAGTGATGCCTACCCTGCATTTCCCTGCCCCCAACAAACCTCCTCCTCCCTTGCCCCCACGTTACCCCAACCTATACTTCACCCCAACCCCAACTGCCAATCAACTGTTGTAATTCAACCCCACATATGTGCTACCCAAAATCCCCCCAGCGCAAACTAAACACCTGCCTCACCATGCCCCTAATTTACCTCAATCACCTGCAGCCACAGTGATCCCAAACCATATGAACTATTACTAACCTAAACGAGCACCTGAAAAAGAGACAAATAGGCCTACATATTGTTATAAAAAACACATAATAAAACCCCATGTATTAACCATGTATCAAATTAACTCCCCAAAATTCAGGATGCCCAAATTAACATACCTTGTCCATCTGTCACTTGTACTGCTGAATACCTACCCACACATTTCAAACAGTGTGAAACCTAACATTGCCAATGCCAAATGCCGAAACCTACTCCAAATGAACTGCCATACATTACCTAAAGCCTAACACCTAAATAAACTTAACACCCATAGATCCCCTCACATGTAGGGCAGGGGGAAAAAAACTCAGACCTTACTTTGTTTAAACTTCCTAATTCCATCAGACTAACCCCATCCCTCAATGAATTACATATCCTTGTCTTTCCCCTTCCACATACCCCCCCTTTCCAATAGGTCACAAGACCCCCTTCCAGTACCCTAGAGACGAGCCTGACTATTCAGTCAACAAGCTCCCAAAATACCAGCTCAGCCACAGTTGTTATGACTGTCCCCATATTCTTCTACTTCCCTCCCATTCCAAACACTAAACAAAGGTTTAAGTGCTCTCCTCACTGCCCTCAGGGATGCCCTACCCCACCTGTGGATGGCCCCAACCTCCCCATAATTAAACCTAACCTACTTCACCAAGCTGCCGTTGTATCTCATCCTTACTAGTCCTAGCAGTGCTCACATACCGCTCAACTCACACACCAAATGAACAGGTAAAACTGAATCCTTACCAGTGACCTCCCTCTGTATAGCTCTAGCAACAGAAAACCCTTGCATCAACATCAGTCCTCTGAGGAGACCACTTCTTTCAGCCCTCCAGCTGATACAAACCCTGTGTTAACATCTTCTGTGCCCCCATTGCATAACACTCCGGCAACTGAAACCCAGGATAACACCACCATCTGCAAGGAAAGAAAAATGTAAATCAACTGCAATACACAAACACATTTAAAGTAACCATATTATTTCACTAAATTTCTCTCTCTTTTTTTTTATAACTGAATAAGTGAACAGTATACCTTAACCCTCTTGTGACCCTGCTAGTAACCGTTGTTAATAAACCATTAAAACTGTATGTCTCCTCCTGCCCCCCATGCTTCTCTCCCTCCTTAGTCATACCTTTCAACTGCTCGAAGCAAGAGATCTGGCCAAGGCCACAACTACCTACAGACAAATCACCTTAGTGAGCAAGACATACACTATTGGAAATGCAAAATGCAAATTCGCCATGTCACTAAAGAACAGATCTCCTTTAAAGACAAACTGCACACCCTTAGCCTGCCCCAAATCAAAATATAATGGTGCTCTCTCACTATAGCGCACACTTGTGCAATAGCACCACTGAGCTGACACTACGAGAGTATGCCACGCAACCTCTTGGAACAAGAAATCCAGACCATCCCTGAATATGGGGCCACTGTCCAACAGAAACTCAAAATGTGACACCATGGGTTTGCAGCATGGATTTCTGACATTTCCTAACCTGTAATAGGAGACAAGTATTTTAGCTCCTCAGTAGTGGCTCACCATACTGTAAATGTGAAACCTCCAAGTTATAATGTAGTGCTCCTCCCACCCAGTTTGTGTAGGCTTGAGGAGTCCTGTTGCAATGTACAGGGCAGGCATTGTCTTCATTGACAGCAGGCTGTGTTACCAATCACAATCCAGTAAAGAAAGACCTCACAAAAACAAATGAGAGGAACCTGTTATGCATAGAGTGTATTACCTGGAAGCTTCCACAAAACATGGGGGCGCATTGAGAGGAAAATCTTAGCTAATGTGGTAGAACAGCCATTAGCCACCAAGAGTAAAGAAACCAAACACTAGGAAACCCATAATAAAGCATTTTAAGCCTGCTTTGAAGCCTACAGCTCTTTTCAACTTAAAACTTAAAACATAAGTAATATCATCACGGTCATTCTTGTTTTTGAGAACTTCCCGCTAATTCCTCCCACTCTGCAAACAACATTCTTCCAGGGGAACTCCTCTATCAGTTACCAAATACAGTGTTTGAAGACTGCAAATGCAAACCAATACTCCTATTGGAAAAATCATGCATAAGTTGGACCACGTTTACACCCATCTGCTCTCTCGTGCGTATACTGTATTATGCCGATTTACATCGCCTCACAAAACACATGCTTGCTACCACAGCAGAAGAGTTTATAACAGCTCACCAAGTAGTGACTGATTTTAAATATTGCTCTTATAAATTTATCAAGTTGCTAGAACCAGGCCTATGCTAACTTCCAAAAACTCTGAATGCCAAAACTCAAATGTGCATCACCACTTGGAGACTTAGATCCATAGATCACCCTAGCAATTCACTAGAACCATCAATTCCAAAAGTGCAGAACAAGATTATGATGTCCCTCCTATGAATTAACTGGATGAGAAACAGCAACGACCCCAAAGAAAACAATCTCCCTCAATAATCAGCTCCCCAGTTTCAGCAACTCACCATGCCTACCCCAGATAATAACTTTATAAAAAAAAAAATGAGCAAGCGGATCTCGACAGCAAGCATACCTGGAAAGACATGGAAGTCTGAATCCAATGTCCATCCTTCTCTGTCAATGATAATCGCAGCAACCTGACAGAAAAACACCATTACCAATTGGAACTGACCAAAACAACATTCCATAACTGCAAAGCCACTTTCTTGCAATGTGCATGCGCAGTCAGCAACAACGTCTGGAAGGCCGTGAAACACCAATTGTCACCTGCGAGTTCGGCGAGTGCAGACCAGCTACAAGGGGGCACAATATCAGCCAGTCACAAAAAACAACACATGATGTGTGCCATCCCTCAACATTACTTTCCAACCTACCCCCTTGACAGTTACCATTACAAAAGCACATGCGTCCGAACACAGTCCACGAAAATAATCTAATCTGAGACTCACACCTCAACCAAAATCAACCAAACCACAAAACCACCAGGAATAAGCATGATATCTCCCTGTGGCAAAATCCCTACACCGCAACAAGTTCAGAAAATGGAAACAAGCAGCAAACATCATGAACAGACCGCACCCTAAAATGGACCCAAATGAACATTACTTACAACTGTAGCATGTCACCTCATCGAGAACTAAAGTGACTCCTGGAGTGAACCCTCCATCCAAAACCCAACAGCAAATGAAAATCAGCCCACTCTACAGCCCTCCCATCTACACCTCTGCTGTACCACCTCCCCACCAAGCTCAAACCAGGACCATGACTACCCAACTATAACTGAACATAATGGAAACAAAACAGAGGCGTAATCTAAATAAGCAGACAAAACACTTCAATACAAAACCATCAAAAGGTAAAAACTCCACTGAGGTAAACCCTTCTGTAACTGTTGACCACAGAAACCACTGTTCTACATTTGACCTCTAGCAGAAAAAAAAAATTAAAATTAAATTCCTGCACTACAATTACTCAGCTTCTCAGTCCACCTACCTTGACCCAAGGCCTACCTGACCACCAAAACTCCTACAGGTCATCTCGGACATGAACCTACCCTAGCAAGTTCATGCCAAAATGTGATTTCTTACCCAGCCACAGTTGCACAAGTCCCTTAAGCCCCTCCTTGCCCATACCTCATTTCCTCCCAGCCATCCCTACCCAATTAACCCTTTCCTTCCCCCCACCCTCTTTACTCCTGCTAATATAATTACCCACTCTGAAGATGTCCCAGGACAAATTGGTTTGTTACCAAACCTCATTTCTCTAAAAATACTAAAACATGGAGACAACAGTGCTGAAAAGACAAACTGAAATAAATAGCTGATAATGCTTTTTGTGATGCCTGGATCATAGCTCTTGGTTCTTCACTTAATTTATCAGCTACTGTGCGTTCTGGTTTTTGTAAGGTGCTCAGAGTTCATCCCACATAGCAAAAGCATGCTGTTGGTGATTTGGCTGATCAAATGGTGTCCTTTCCTCTGTGACTACATACATCCTGCAGCGAGCTGGCATCCCATTCAGGATGATTTTCACTACTTTCCCCATTGTGCGCCAGAATAAGGATAAGCTCCTCCCATAGCCCTGCACTGGATGAAGTATGCAGTAGGAAAATGAATTAATGCATCTCAGTGTGAAAGTAACCACCAGACAGTGCATGTAAATTGCCTTATATTTCTTTCACCTACAGCTAAACTACTTTAAAGGCTGCACTGCTTTGATTACTAATATTGCAGGGAATATACATTTCAGTCAAAAATATGCTTTTTATATGTCAGATTTGAATATTAATATTAATGTAGATATACCGTTCTTGCAGCATAGAAGAGTTTTTGTTTTTCACAATTTTTTTAATCAATACATTGATACTCGGAATGTAACTCACATACTTTTTTCATTACTTTACAGAATGGGATTATGAAAAGTTTAATAAACTAAAAAGGCAACTTACATGCCCCTGTAACTAAATATTCCTGATAATTGTTAGAAAGATAATGTACTAGCTCAAAATTTGTACCTTTGAAAGAATGCGTGACACTGTATTTCAGCAGAAATAACTTGCCCTGTAAAATAAGGTCAAGGGGCACCTCACCTCCACAGTCATAGATAAAAATATTTGTTATCTATTGAACTGTTCTGCATTTCTTTGTAGATGGTATCTTGTTTATGATCTAATTATAATAATGGAAAACTCTTGTTCTGCTGCCATCATCAAGTGATAAATACACCAAGATGTGATGAGCATACAGTAACAGGTACCAGTATCCTCATGCTTTCTGTCTCATTTGCTAAATGATTACAGTGCAGAAAGGGAGGCGGGATGAGGACCTCCAGCGAGATTAGTTTATGATCTGATCTCACCAGTGAGGGGTATACTTCGGTGTTGAACATTTTGATCCCATGTTCGTGATGATGAGATCAAGTATGTTTTCTCCTCTTGTGGGGATGGTGACTAGTTGTTCCATGGCATTTGAGTTTATGAACTCCAGGAATCTTTGGGTTAGAGTGTTCGGGCTTGAGTAGTGTTCCCAGTCTATATTAGGGTAGTTAAAGTCACCTAGTATGATGGTGTTTGGAGATACATTTATCCTCCAATGTTTTCAGGAAGGCCATGGAGGTTCCTGAGTTTGAGAGGGTGGCCTGTAACATGCTACAAATTGCAGAGCAGTCTTGCCTATGGTTAATTGCACCTGGATGGTCTCCGATGCATCATGCGTTGCCACCAACCTTGAGGTGTGGGTGTCCTTTATGAATATGGACACCCCCTCTCCTTTCTTGGTGTTGTCCGGATTTTGGGGCGGGCATGATATGAGGTGAAACCTGTTAGTGCTGGGGTGCTCTCAGGAGCCTTGAACCAGGTTTCTGTCACAGCACAGACATCGATGTTCTCCATATTGAGAAGGGCCTCAGTGCGTGCATCTTGAGATTGAGACTTCTGGCATTGAGCAGCATTACCCTTAGTTTTTTCCTTTTTGGTGTTCTAGGGTGGTAGGTTTAGAATTTGAGCCTTGCCTAAAAAGGCACTATGGGGTGGCAAGAGCCTTTGCCAATATCCGGAAGCCCAGGGTGACAGGTGCAAGCCGTCCCTTGCGAACCAGCGTGGCTTGTCCAGCATGTCATCCCAGGCAGACAGACATTGGATCCCCTTTGAATGACACCAGAATTTAAGCCAATTATTAAAGCTGATCATCTTATCACTGTATTGTGGCATCATTCTAGGTGAAGGTAGGATACTGCTCAAGGTCAGGGTCATACCTGCCTGGGCTACATAATCAGAGAGCTCCTCGATGTCCCTTTTCATGTAGTCCAAGGAGGTACGTCTCAGGTCGTTGACACCAGCGTGGACAATGACTGAGTGGTACTTGTACCTGCTGTTGAGAGACCTGAGTGCTTGCGTTATGTGGCGGATTCTAGCGCCTGACAGGCAGCTTACTGTGACCTTCTCTTTACTCAGTCTGGTGGCGGGGCGTCAGTGTGTCTGACTATGGAATCACCAATGACAAGTGTGTCTGGCATTTTGTTTGGCCTTAAGGGCTGTGACTGTTTGACACTCTGACTGTGTGGTCTATGTGTTGCATGTGTTGGGTCGTGAGGTGGTAGTTGTTTGGGTGTCTGCTTTGGTGGCCTCTGCTGTTTTGGTAAATTTTTGATCAGAGCCTCCGAGTATGTCTTTGTGTGAGTATGTGTATGATTTGAAGTTGTGATGGTACCATGTGTGACTGGGTATGTATTGTGTGTGGTTACCTTCTCCTCCTGTCTGGTCTTGCCAGTCCTATGTTGAGAGAGCTCAGCCTCCAGTTTGGCCGTATAGTTGCATCTCTCGCATGTATTTGTGTTTTGTGGGAGAAGGAGAGGATTGTCTGAGAACTTCCCGCTAATTCCTCCCACTCTGCAAACAACATTCTTCCAGGGGAACTCCTCTATCAGTTACCAAATACAGTGTTTGAAGACTGCAAATGCAAACCAATACTCCTATTGGAAAAATCATGCATAAGTTGGACCATGTTTACACCCATCTGCTCTCTCGTGCGTATACTGTATTATGCCGATTTACATCGCCTCACAAAACACATGCTTGCTACCACAGCAGAAGAGTTTATAACAGCTCACCAAGTAGTGACTGATTTTAAATATTGCTCTTATAAATTTATCAAGTTGCTAGAACCAGGCCTATGCTAACTTCCAAAAACTCTGAATGCCAAAACTCAAATGTGCATCACCACTTGGAGACTTAGATCCATAGATCACCCTAGCAATTCACTAGAACCATCAATTCCAAAAGTGCAGAACAAGATTATGATGTCCCTCCTATGAATTAACTGGATGAGAAACAGCAACGACCCCAAAGAAAACAATCTCCCTCAATAATCAGCTCCCCAGTTTCAGCAACTCACCATGCCTACCCCAGATAATAACTTTATAAAAAAAAAATGAGCAAGCGGATCTCAACAGCAAGCATACCTGGAAAGACATGGAAGTCTGAATCCAATGTCCATCCTTCTCTGTCAATGATAATCGCAGCAACCTGACAGAAAAACACCATTACCAATTGGAACTGACCAAAACAACATTCCATAACTGCAAAGCCACTTTCTTGCAATGTGCATGCGCAGTCAGCAACAACGTCTGGAAGGCCGTGAAACACCAATTGTCACCTGCGAGTTCGGCGAGTGCAGACCAGCTACAAGAGGGCACAATATCAGCCAGTCACAAAAAACAACACATGATGTGTGCCATCCCTCAACATTACTTTCCAACCTACCCCCTTGACAGTTACCATTACAAAAGCACATGCGTCCGAACACAGCCCACGAAAATAATCTAATCTGAGACTCACACCTCAACCAAAATCAACCAAACCACAAAACCACCAGGAATAAGCATGATATCTCCCTGTGCCAAAATCCCTACACCGCAACAAGTTCAGAAAATGGAAACAAGCAGCAAACATCATGAACAGACCGCACCCTAAAATGGACCCAAATGAACATCACTTACAACTGTAGCATGTCACCTCATCGAGAACTAAAGTGACTCCTGGAGTGAACCCTCCATCCAAAACCCAACAGCAAATGAAAATCAGCCCACTCTACAGCCCTCCCATCTACACCTCTGCTGTACCACCTCCCCACCAAGCTCAAACCAGGACCATGACTACCCAACTATAACTGAACATAATGGAAACAAAACAGAGGCGTAATCTAAATAAGCAGACAAAACACTTCAATACAAAACCATCAAAAGGTAAAAACTCCACTGAGGTAAATCCTTCTGTAACTGTTGACCACAGAAACCACTGTTCTACATTTGACCTCTAGCAGAAAAAAAAAATTAAAATTAAATTCCTGCACTACAATTACTCAGCTTCTCAGTCCACCTACCTTGACCCAAGGCCTACCTGACCACCAAAACTCCTACAGGTCATCTCGGACATGAACCTACCCTAGCAAGTTCATGCCAAAATGTGATTTCTTACCCAGCCACAGTTGCACAAGTCCCTTAAGCCCCTCCTTGCCCATACCTCATTTCCTCCCAGCCATCCCTACCCAATTAACCCTTTCCTTCCCCCCACCCTCTTTACTCCTGCTAATATAATTACCCACTCTGAAGATGTCCCAGGACAAATTGGTTTGTTACCAAACCTCATTTCTCTAAAAATACTAAAACATGGAGACAACAGTGCTGAAAAGACAAACTGAAATAAATAGCTGATAATGCTTTTTGTGATGCCTGGATCATAGCTCTTGGTTCTTCACTTAATTTATCAGCTACTGTGCGTTCTGGTTTTTGTAAGGTGCTCAGAGTTCATCCCACATAGCAAAAGCATGCTGTTGGTGATTTGGCTGATCAAATGGTGTCCTTTCCTCTGTGACTACATACATCCTGCAGCAAGCTGGCATCCCATTCAGGATGATTTTCACTACTTTCCCCATTGTGCGCCAGAATAAGGATAAGCTCCACCCATAGCCCTGCACTGGATGAAGTATGCAGTAGGAAAATGAATTAATGCATCTCAGTGTGAAAGTAACCACCAGGCAGTGCATGTAAATTGCCTTATATTTCTTTCACCTACAGCTAAACTACTTTAAAGGCTGCACTGCTTTGATTACTAATATTGCAGGGAATATACATTTCAGTCAAAAATATGCTTTTTATATGTCAGATTTGAATATTAATATTAATGTAGATATACCGTTCTTGCAGCATAGAAGAGTTTTTGTTTTTCACAATTTTTTTAATCAATACATTGATACTCGGAATGTAACTCACATACTTTTTTCATTACTTTACAGAATGGGATTATGAAAAGTTTAATAAACTAAAAAGGCAACTTACATGCCCTGTAACTAAATATTCCTGATAATTGTTAGAAAGATAATGTACTAGCTCAAAATTTGTACCTTTGAAAGAATGCGTGACACTGTATTTCAGCAGAAATAACTTGCCCTGTAAAATAAGGTCAAGGGGCACCTCACCTCCACAGTCATAGATAAAAATATTTGTTATCTATTGAACTGTTCTGCATTTCTTTGTAGATGGTATCTTGTTTATGATCTAATTATAATAATGGAAAACTCTTGTTCTGCTGCCATCATCAAGTGATAAATACACCAAGATGTGATGAGCATACAGTAACAGGTACCAGTATCCTCATGCTTTCTGTCTCATTTGCTAAATGATTACAGTGCAGAAAGGGAGCAGTTTGAATCTGAAATGCATATGAATTACAGGACACTAAGAAGAAGTAAAAGAAAAGTAAAAGAAATCTCTTTCAACTTTCTGTTTTAAAAGCCTGCGTTTGTGCTTCTTTCCCGCCTTTCTTCTAACTAGTCTAGTCCAGGTACAGATTTGCTGTATCCAGGAGCGTTTATAAGCTTTTGAGCCCCCCAAGCCTTTTTGTGTTGGAGGAAAGCCTTCTAGCTTATCAGTGGGAGTGATAAGCACTAGGTAGCCTATCTACCACAAGAGGAGTGGTTTCTGGCCCAGAAAGTGTAGCTTATTGGCCGTTTGGGCAGTTTTTTCAATCTCTTTCAACTTTCTGGTTTAAAAGTCCACACCTGCGCTTGTTTCCCACCTTTCCTGTAACTAATCTAGTCCAGATACTGATTTGCTGTATCTAGGACTGTTTGTAAGCTTCTGAGTGGTGCCGAAGTCTGCTCTTCAATTTTTCCCTTAGATCTGCTAGTTCTCTCTTCTCCTGCACTTTTACTAGCTTATTAGTTTAGCACTTTACCAGACTTCTTGTAGCAATTATTGTAGCACACAAAAGTGATCAAACACTAAACATTCTACAAGGAAACAGCTACAGTATTTATTAAAGCCCACCCCTCCAGGTATATCTAAAGGTCAGTTTCCTATGCTTTCTCCTATTAATCTGGTGAACGTGGGCATCCTGAGGCAATGTAGCAACTGCCTCATGTACACTGACAACCTTCCCCTCTTACCTCCCAACACTCATACTTGTGAGAGATGCACTTACATATCCAGACTGGAAGCCACGCACTCTCCAGCTAAGACCAGAATAGCTGGTCAAGAGGAGAAGGTCAACACTTGCAACACACCACATGGAATACATAGCCCTCCAGAACACACACCAGTGCTGCCTTCACATAAAAATACAAACCACACACCCACCTTCACGGAGGATCTCAATAAAAATCTACCCAAACAGCAGTGACCTCCAAGGCAGAAACGCACCCGACCACCACAACATAACACTAATCATGAGACACATAACTCTCCTAAACCGTGTGCCACTCAACCAAAGGCAAAACAGCATGCCCAACACACTAGTCATAGATGACTCAATAGTGAGGCACACTGATGTCCCATTCACTAGGTTGAATAAGGAGAAAGTAACAGTCAGCTGCCTGTCAGGTGCCAGAATCCACCACATAATGCATGCACTCAGGTCCCTCAACAACAGGTACAAATATGACTTTGTCATTGTACATGTGGGTGTGAATGACCTGAGATGTACCTCCCTGGACTACATGAAAAGAGACATGGAGGAGCTCTTGGATTATGTAGCGCAGGTGGTTATTACCCTAGCCCTGATCAGCATCCTACCATCACCCAGAATGATACCACAGTACAAGCAGAAAATGATTGATTTCAACAATTGGCTAAGTTTCTGGTGTCATTCTAAGGGGATCCAGTATCTGTCTGCCTGGGATGACATGACTGACAGACCTCGATGCTTTGCCAGAGATGGCCTGTATCTGTCACTTATGGGCTTCTGGCTACTGGCTGAGGCTCTTGCCACCCCTATAGTGCTTTTTTTATGTGGTGTTCCAAAGACCAAATTACCACCGTAAGAGCCAGAAACAAATGCAATCTGAGAGTCATGCTGCTCAATGCTAGAAGTCTAAATCTCAAAATGCACTCGCTCAAACCACTCCTTAAAATGGAGAACATCGACAGTTGTGCTGTAACAGAGACCTGGTTCAAGGCAGCAGAAAGCACCCCTGCACTACCAGGCTACAACTCATTCCACACCTTCCGGCCCCAGAACTTGAACTGAAACTCCAAAGGTGGTGGTGTTTCCATATTCATAAAGGATGCGCACACCTCTAGACTGGTAGCCCAACATAACACATCTGAGATACTTCAGGTGCAGCTAAAATTGGGTAAGACGGCGATTCAGGTCGTAGCCTGCTATAGGTCCCCAACCATGTCCCAAGACTCACACTCCATGTTCCTAAGCACCCTGGAGAATATTAGGGTCCAACCTAACACTCTCATACTGGGCGACTTCAACAACCCCTTCATTAACTGGGAAAACTACTCATGTATCAATGCACTTGCCCAATTCTTTCTGGAATTCATTTATTTCGATGCTCTGGACCAGCTTGTTCTTACCCCCACTAGAGGTAGCAACATCCTTGACCTGGTCATTGCTAACATAGGCGACCATTGCTCTACACCAATAGTCAACTCCTCCCTGGTTAGATCTGACCACAAACTAATCACCTTGGAAGTCCACATCCCTCCCATCCCCCCACCCCCACAAAGGTAACCACCATGAAAAACTTCTCCAAAGCTAACTTTGGGCTCCTAAAAACAGAGGTGGCTAACTTCATGGCACCCATGCAAATGGAGAATAGTTGCATGACCACTGAATCATACACAAATGCACTGTACGAGCACGTACACAAATGCATGGATCTGGCCATACCCAACAGAACCAAGATGCTCTCCTCAAAAAAAATGAAGCCAATCTGGTTGTCAACTGACATAAACAAACTCTACAACAGAAGGAGGAAACTGATGTGGAATAAGGTGAAGCCCCAAGACTGGAAAAACTCCCTTATCAACCTCAACAAAAGGCTGAGATCCCTTATCAAATCCTCTAAAGTTAGCTATGAAAACAGAATTGCAGCAGATAGTAAAGACAACCACAAGGCCTTCTATAGTTATGTAAAGAATCTCCACGGCAATATCCAGATTTGCTCTGAGCTACTGCACAATGGTACCACCTATACCGAAAGTGAAAATAGAAAGATTCCTTCACGTAAGGCAACTGCACGGCTCAAAAACAAAGTCCAAACATCCAAATAAAGAGCCAGCAGACTGTGACGAGCTGTGAGGATTATTTATTATAAAAAGCACATAGGCAAACAGACCAGTTTCAGCTTGACAAAATTTAACAGCCTTCCTCAGTGTTAAGTTCAGACCATAAAGTACTGTGCCTAAATACCTGATGGCTGTACCAGTAAGCCATGTAATTGGTTAGTTAATTATAAGTATTCATTTAATCCAGGTGAGAATAAAGCACCTAATTTAATGATCCACTTTTTTCCTTTAGAGTCCAAAAGACTATGCCAACCTCTTTTATTTGTCTTATTTCCTAATATTTTGTCAATGATGGTAAATCTGAAGATAGCATCGGGATGATGAATGGTATGTTTATATAGGGCACTTGTGGGTTTCCTATTCTTAATACCACTTAGGTGTTCTGAAATGCGTATACGCAGGGGTCTGGATGTCTGTCCTACGTAAAAGGGAAGGCATGTACAGGTTGCTAAATATATGAGCCAATCTGACCCACAATTGGCAAAAAAAGTTATATCATAAACCTGTCCGGCATTAGTACTTGTAAATTCCTTAGTTTTGCTAACCGACTTAGCAGGCTTTGTTCCTACTGAATGGCACACTGCTACAGTCATCCCTCTCCACGAGGGAGGAGCGACTACAGACCCCGGGAATTATCACCCAATTAGCCTGACAAGTCTGATATGCAAAGCTATGGAATGCATCATCATGGACCCAATAAACATGGATATAGAGAATCTCCAAATTCTGGATCCTACACAGTTTGGTTTTGTGAAGGGTAGATCATGCCTGCTCAACTTGGTCGACTTCTTTGAGTCAGTCACCAGAGCTGTGGAGGAAGGCAAGGTGGTTCATACAGCCTACCTTGATCTGGCAAAGGCTTTTGATACCATTCCCCACTCAGGTATCATAGAAAACCTCACTAAGCTAGGCATCAACCCCTATATCACTAGGTGGGTTGCAAACTGGCTCACAGATAGAACCCACAATGTGAAAGTAGCTGACTCCAAGTCAGACTGCCGACAAGTCATGAGTGGAGTCCCACAGGGTTCAGTCCTGGGTCCTCTCCTGTTTGGTATCTACTTCTCTGAAGTCCAGGCCAACATGAAGAGACTCTGGCTGACAAAGTTTGTAGATGATTGCAAGTTAGGCGCTATTATTAACTCCCCAAGTGATGTTGACATCCTACAGAAAGGCCTCAATGACACCAACGACTGGTGTCAGAACCATGGCCTTAAGCTCAATGCCACAAAATGTGTCATCGTCCCCTTTAGGAAAAACTCAGTTCTCTTGAATTACCACATTGATGGTAGACCACTGAACGCAGAAGGTGTTATAAGAGATCTGGGAACACAGGTTGACAGCAACCTCTCTTTTGACCACCATGTTGCCACTGTGGTCAGAAAGTCCTATGTGGCACATCTCATTACTAAGGGTTTTGCATCCAGGAAGAAAATGGTCATTGTCTCCCTCTACTCTTCCCTCATTAGGCCAATCATCAAGTACAATGCCCCATTTGGCATGTACCTCACTAGACACCTGCAACAACTGGAGAGGCTGCAAAAGTACCTCACACAGAGGATCCTAGGCCTTAAACACTTGTCCTATATGGACAGACTCAAAAATCTCCAACTATTCTCTGTCTCATATCATCTACTTAGAGGCGATCTCTGCTTGACTTGCAAAGCCATGTCTGACCCAGCTCTGTTAAAAATGCTACATCTAAAGAAATTCCAATCCCTCCTCACCACATGCTCCAGAGAACTCAACCCCATTACCACAATAAACAGAATATGCTGGTGGGACAGGTTCATAACTCAGAGACTGCCCATGCTATGGAATATACTTCCCATACATGTCAAGCAGAGCACCTCACTGGCCCTCTTCAACAGAAATCTTGATGAGTGGATGGGAAATAGAAAATTCACCCTGGGGATCACTCCAGTAGCTCTACAGAGGCACTAGGAACTAAGATTGGGTGGCATGATGCCAGGGTAATCCTATGGGCTAGGCGTGTAAAGGCTCCAGGGCCATTAGCCTAGTACGCACCTATGAACCTATGAACCTATAATGTTCTCTTGGATGTCTTTAATGACCTTCATATCAGTAATTACACATACATTACAGCCTCATGAAGAGTTATTGATTGATATTTGTTTACCAGGAAAGTCCAACTTGGTAGGTGTCCATTTTCAGTGGATGCAGGCAAGATAAGCTCCAAAGCATTGCAAAAACATTTAATGAACAATAATTTTAGAATCTTCAAAATAATACAATAAAAAAATAAAAAATCTGCAGTTTTAAATAATTATACCAGATTAGATATTATGAGAAAACATTGGTTAAGAATAGATACAACTTATATGACAATGACTTAATATTTAGAGAAATTTTAGCTAGTTTATAGAAACATTAAAGATAGGTTAGTATAATACAACCAAGAATTGCATTATGAAGTGATAGAAAAACAGGGCTGTGGTTCATTTAGACAGAAAGTCAGGGGAGTGAAAGTGATAGAAATAAGGAAGTGAATGATGAAGGGGGAGTAAGGAGGTGTAAGGTATGTCCATATTTAGGAATATAGTTTATCCTGGGGTCGCACAAGAAGAGAAAAAGGAATAATCCTACCTAGAAGTGGTATATAGATGGACGGAGTGGAGAGGGGACAGCTCTGTAATTTCAGGTGTTGGTGCCTTTTTATAGTATTTGCAAATTGTGTCTTTTGAGTGAGAATTGTTTAAGCTCATGCATAAGTAGTTTGTAGGACATGTTTTCTGTTAGCTAAGTAGGAATGGATTCCCAGATTTGAATATCTAGGACAGAGCAATAGTGGTCAACTCTGCTTAGTTTGTTTTTTGCATCTGTAGCAATGACAATTCACTCCATAAAACTTTTACTATAAATTTATAAAATTTCCCCTTTTACTTATTTTTCTTTCTCTCTCTCTTTTTATGGCTCAGTCTAACTTTTAGATGAAGGTAACTATGATAATCACTGAGAATGTTTGCATGCTGTAAGTCATTTATAGGTTCATAGGTTCATAGGTCGGTACTAGGCTATCAGCCCTAGGGCCTATACAAGCCTAGCCATAACAATTCACTGGCTATTTCTTCCCACACTATTTACTTCCCTGGACTCCTGTCTAGCAGGGCGACTGACGTGATCCCCCGGGTGAATTTCCTATCTCCCATCCAATCGTCAAGGTTCCTTTTGAAGAGGGCCAAGGAGGTGCTCTGGTTGATATGTATGAGCAGTCTATTCCAGAGTCTGGGGAGTCTCTGGGTCAGGAACCTATCCCTCCAGTATGTTTTGTTTGTTGTGATGACAAGGTATTGATCCCTGGAGCGTGTGTCTCTGAGGGACTGGGATTTCTTTAAGTGTAGCATGTCCAACAGCTATGGGTTTGACATGGCCTTGTATGTTTTTGTATTTTGCTGTATCATTCTAACTTTTTGTTGCATTATAATTTCTTATGTCATTTTTGTGCATCCAGGCTGAACTTGATAAGGGTCAATTAAGGTCAGTACTGTACCCCTGATTAACAAACTGAAATAAATAAATTAATAAATAAAACATAATGCATGGTACCTGATTGAGCAACATGTTGCTATTCTTCTCAATGAGGACATTAAAGCCTAACTCTCCAGAATGATAGAATAAATTACTTAATTTGCATTGATCTCTCTCTGATTGTTCATTTATTTGTAGGATCCTACCAGGTCATTCATTATTACTGTTATTGCTTAATATCTGCTTTGTTTCATTATTAGCTTCCATTTACAAAATTAGTAATATGGTTTATGCAGCAAATGCTTTTTTAACCCATATAAATGCCATCCCTCTTGTTAGCTAAGCAAGCAATAATGCCTGATAGGGTGTGTGCTAATGTGTAATTAATGCCCGCCCAGGGTGAAGAGATTTACAAAAGAAGAAAATAGAATTCTTAGTACTACTTCACTTAATTCTGATTTAGGTTCATAGGTTCATACTAGGCTATCTGCCCTAGGGCATTTATAAGCCTAGCCAGAATGTGTTTGGCTTTCACCACCCATTTTAAATTTATTTTGCTATGCCCTTTTTCGAGGTTAGTATACTGTGCCTCTGTCTAACAGTGACTCAGAAGTGATACCCGGGGTAAACCTACGATCTCCCATCCACTCATCAAGATTCCTCTTGAAGAGAGTCAATGAGGGACTCTGCCTAACCTGGACTGGGATTTTATTCCAGAGTGAAGGGAGCCTCTGGGTTATGAATCTGTCCCTCCAGCATGTCCTATTTATTTCAGTGCTGAGGTTCAAGTCTCTCGAGTGCGTAGCTCGATGGGATTTGGATTTTCTGAGGTGCAGCATGTCCATTAATTTCAGGTTGGACATGGCTTTATCGTCAGGCACAGATCGCCTCTGAACAGGCGGTATGCCACTGAGTAGAGCTGGAGTTTCTTTAACCGGGCAGCATATGGCATCTGTTTGAGCCCTTTGATCCTCTTGGTGAGGTGCTTTTGGGGTCTTTCCAGTTGCTGCAGGTGTCTGGTAAGGTACATCCCAAAAGGGCATTGTACTCAATTATGGGCCTGATGAGGGATGAGTAAAGAGGCACAATGACCTCCCTGATCTAGATGTGAATCCCTTCATGATTAGGTGGGCTATATAACATGTTCTTCTAACCACTTTGGCCATGTGGTTGTCAAATGAGAGATTGCTATCAACTTGGGTCCCCAGGTCCCTAATTACTTCTTCTGTACTTAATGGATTACCACCTATGTGGTAATTTGTGGCACTTTGTTTTGCCAAAGGGATGACTATAAACTTTTGGCATTTAGCTTGAGGCCATGGCTCTGGCACCAGTTGTCTGTTTCTATGAGGCCCTTTTGGAGGATGCTTGTGTCAGCTGGAGAGTCGATTATGGCACCCAGTTTGCAGTCATCTGTGAACTTGGTCAGCCACAGTCCTTCCGTGTTGGCCTGTACCTCCGAGAAATATATACCGAACAAGAGAGGTCCCAGGACTGAGCCTTGTGGGACACCACTTGTAACTGGTTTGGAGTCTGACATGGCTCCAGCAATTCTAACCATGTGGGTTCTGTCCTTGAGCCAGTTTGCAATCCATCTAGTGACATAGGGGTTTATATTTAAGCTGGTGAGCTTATCTATAATGCCAGTGGGGTATTGTATCGAAGGCTTTGCGAGGTCCAGGTAGGCTGTATGGACCACCTTCCCTCGTCAATGGCCTTGGTGACTGTTTCAAAGAAATCAACCAGGTTTAAGAGGCAGGATCTGCCCTTAACAAAGCTGAACTGGGTAGGATCCAGTGTCTGTAGGTCCCCAATATCTTTATTTATGAGGTCCATGATGATCCTTTCCATAGCTTTGCAGACCAAGCTAGTCAGGCTTATGTGTTGATAGTTTCCAGGATCCGTTGAGGCACCACCTTTGTGGAGAGGGACCACAGTTGCTGTACGCCACTCTTTGGGCACATATCCTGTAGTAAGGCTGAGATTGAACAGTAGTTTTATGTTTGGGTTTATTAAGTGCTTTATAAATATATAAAGCCTTTAGTTCTACATAAAAACTCTGTTCATAGTAGTTCTGTAAATACTGTTGATCATACTTAGCAGGCAATGAATTATTATCAATACACAAAGAGTACGTTGTGCTACTGACAGCTTCAAACTGTAATCCCTGCAATCTGCTCAATCCCAGCTCACTGGATTTTACATGTTCTGGATTTTGCTTTTGCATTTATTAATTTTTCTGTGAGATTCCAGTTTTGTTAGCCATTTATTCACTATTATGAGGTGTTTGTCCCTGACTACATGCACGAGATAATAATGACACCAAAAGGTATGTGACTAGACTTAATTGCAGGTAAATATGTATTAAAGCAAGTTAGTAATGAGCTGACTTCAGGCATCACACACAGACAACATAGGACACTCACCTCAGTCATTTATAGGACCTGACATACAAAATGGCCTGCAATAGTAAAATAAGGCAGCATGGAAGAACACATACCTCCCCATTAGTTACAGCTAGCAGCATCACACCATCACTCACTATGTACCGAAGCAGCCCCCAAATAGATCAGCATAGGTTACCATTTGCTCTGCCTGAACTAATGGAAAGAAGGGAGTTAAAATATGCACCTCCCTCCATTAAGCAAGCTTTCTTCTTCTGCCCCCTACCTAAAATAAATGTGCAACCAGAGAGAGCAGCCAATTTTTGTAACTCAGTGCCAAGTGCCAAAGAGGGTGATGTGCTTTCAACTATCCCAGCTAATCAAAATATATATCAACCTTCCCAGTCAGGCCAACTCACTTCTTGTCTACTGACTCCTTACCATTCGGTTATTAACTTCAGTCAAATCCCACATTTCCTCCTTCTCCCACCGGCATACTTCCCCCCTCCACACTAACTTCCAACTGCCTAGCAACAATCAATAGCACTAACATTAGCTGCCTAACCTCCTCATATAGCATACAGTCAAGGAGAAAACACTCCGCATGGAAACTTTGTTTCACCTGAACCCCATGCAGGACACAGTGAAGACATCAATGGATAATGCGACCAGACTTCACTGTTCACAGATAACATGCAAGTAAATTATTTTTCTGAAAAGGCAGTAATGACCTCAGATTGGTGCTGACCACCCTATTATCTCCAGCTAGCAGTGCAGTGTCACACCACCACTCAAATACAAAACAACGTTACAGTCATCATAAATGCCCTGCAGACTTGCAGACAATTCTCCTAAGCCAAGCATTTTACATACAGCTAATTCAAGTCGTCACTTTTTAATCTAATAACAAGATCTGAATTGCAGCACTTATACCATATGGTCTTTTTGTTTGTCCTTTCCATTTGAATGTGCTGCATTTAATTGTAGCAACATAATGTGTCTGTGACTCAGAATTACTATAACCTAAGAACTTACTTAATCAAGTTAATCAAGTTTAAACTATTTCTGGCTCCGCAAAGTCTGATGTTCAATTTTTCCCTTAGAACTGCTCTACTTGCAATCTAAACAGCCTATTCTCTATCTGAAAAGCCCAGCACTTGCTCCTAAAGCATTTTTATACTGGTAAAGCACTCTTAAACAAAAAGAAAGTACTTCATTCACCTAAATCCCCTTGAGTACCCATTTCCCTATAGGTCCTTTCTGACTCAGTTACACAGCAGTCCTTTACACTATTCTAGCATATCGAAGGGTCAGTTGCTGGCATCCTCTCCTGTTCAGCTGGTGAATCTGGGAATCTTGAGGCAATGTTACAATTGCCTCATGTACACAGACAACCCTCTCCTCCTCCCAACAAATACAAATATATGTGAGAGATGCAACTATATACCAAACTGGAGGCTGAGCTCTCTCAACTCAGTACTGGCAAAACCAGTCAGGAGGAGAAGGTAACCATGCACACCACAAACCCAGTCTCACATAGACCTATCACAACTGCAAACCAAACACATAAACACTCAAAAACATACTCAGAGGCTCTGATTAAAAATCTACCAAAACAACAGAGGCCTCCAAAGCAGACACCCAAGCGACCACTACCTCAAGACATAGCACATGCAACACATAGTTCACAAAGTCAGTGTGCTAAACAGTCACAGCCCTTAAGGCCAAACAACATGCCAGATACACTTGTAGTAGGTGACTCCATAGTCAGACACACTGACGTCCCGCTCACCAGACTGAACAAGGAAAAGGTTACAGTAAGCTGCCTGATGGGTGCTAGAATCCGCCACATAACACAAGCACTCAGGTCACTCCAAAGCAAGTACAAATATGACTCAGTCATTGTCCATGCCGGTGTGAATGACCTGAGAAGTACCTCCCTGGACTACATGAAAAGAGACACAGAGGAGCTCTCTGATATAGCCCAGGCTGGTATGACCCTTCCCTGAGAAGCATCTTACCCTCACCAAGAAAGATGTCACAGTACAAAGACAAAATGATCAGCTTTAACAATTGGCTTAATTACTGGTGTCATTCTAAGGGGATCCAGTGTCTGTCTGCTTGGGATGACATGCTTGACAAGCCACGCTGCTTCGCAAGGGATGGCTTGCACCTGTCACCCCTGGGCTTCCGGATATTGGCCAAGGCTCTTGCCACCCCCATAGTGCCTTTTTTAGGCAAGGCTCAAAAGACAAACCCACCTCCCTAGAAAACACAAGTGAAAAAAAACTAAGGGTAATGCTGCTCAATGCCAGAAGTCTAAACCTCAAGATGCACGCTCTCGAAGCCCTCCTCAGTATGGAGAACATCGATGTCTGTGCAGTGACTGAAACCTGGTTCAAGGCTCCTGAGAGCACCCCAGCACTACCAGGTTTTACCTCATATCATGCTTTCCGGCCCCAAAACTTGGACCGAACCACAAAAGGAGGGGGAGTATCCATATTCATCAAAGATACCCACACCTCCAGGTTAGTGGCAACACACGAAGCATCGGAGACCATCCAGGTGCAACTAACCATAGGCAAAACTGCCCTACAGTTTGTAGCATGCTACAGACCACCCTCTCAAACTCAGGAACCCCACTCAGCCATCCTGAAGACACTGGAGAGTATGAATGTCTCTCCAAATACCATCATATTGGGAGACTTCAACTACCCAAACATAGACTGGGAACATTACTCAAGCCCCAACACCCTAGCCCAAAGGTTCCTAGAATTCATAAACTCAAATGCGATGGAACAACTAGTCACCATTCCCACAAGAGGAGATAATATACTAGACCTGATCATCACAAACATGGGGACAAAATGCTCCACACTGGAAGTATACCCCTCATTGGTGAGATCAGACCATAAATTAATCTCACTGGAAATCCACATCCCTCCCCCACCCCCTGCACAAAAGAACACAGTGAAGAACTTCTCAAAAGCCAACTTCACACTTCTTAAGACTGAAGTGGTATCCTTCAAGGCCCCTGGGCCAGTGGAAACCACAACCCACACCGCTGAATCCTTTATAAATGCCTTCTACGGGCACCTTCAAGAATGCATGGATCATGCAATCCCTAATAAAATCAAGACCCATTCCCGCAAAGGCAGACACCCTGTCTGGTGGACCCCAGCCATTAACAAACTTTACAACAGGAGGAGGAAGCTACTACATGACAGAGCAAAATCCCTAAAAGGGAAGGCATCTCTGATCAGTACTAGCAAAAAACTACGATCACTCATAAAATCATCCAAGGCCAACTTTGAGAGAAAAATCGCAAAAGACACAAAAGACAATCACAAGGCCTTCTTTAGCTATATTAGAAACCTGGGTGGAAACTCCCAGATATGCTCAGAGTTAGTCCAAAATGACACAAAATACACTGAACCCACAGACATTGCCAACATTCTGGCAGACAGGTTCAGTGCAAATTTCTCCACCCCCTCCCCCCCAAAAGGAGAAATATCTATCCCAGCAGAGTGTAGCCTCCCTAACATCTCAGATGCCCAGGTGAGAGCCGCCCTCTCCAAAGCTAAAAACACAGCATCAATGGGACCGGACGGTGTCCCAGGCTGTGTGCTACATGAACTCCAAGAGGAACTAAAGCCACACATAAGGCTGCTGTTTAATCTTAGCCTTACTACAGGATATGGACCCAAAGAGTGGCGTACAGCAACAGTGGTCCCACTCCACAAAGGCGGTGCTTCTATGGACCCTGGAAATTACTGCCCCATAAGCTTGACGAGCCTGGTCTGCAAAGCTATGGAAAGGATCATTATGGAACTCATAAACAAAGACATTGGGGACCTACAGACATTGGATCCTACCCAATTTGGTGTTGTCAAGGGCAGATCCTGCCTTTTGAACTTGGTCGACTTTTTTGAAACAGTCACTAAGGCCATTGATGAGGGTAAGGCAGTTCACACAGCCTACCTTGACCTTGCAAAAGCCTTTGACACAATACCCCACTCGGGCATCATAGACAAACTCACCAGCTTAAATGTAAACCCATATGTCACAAGATGGGTTACAAACTGGCTCAAGGACAGAACCCACAAGGTCAGAATTGCTGGAGCCATGTCAGACTCTAAGCCAGTCTGGCGGTGTCCCACAGGGCTCAGTCCTGGGACCCCTCTTGTTCGGCATTTATTTTTCCGAGGTGCAAGCAAACATAGGAGGATTGTGGCTGACAAAGTTCACAGATGACTGCAAACTGGGCGCCATAATTGATACTCCAGTGGACACAAGCATCCTTCAGAGAGGCCTCATAGAAATGGATAATTGGTGCTAGAGCCATGGCCATAAACTGAACACCAAAAAATGTATAGTCATACCCTTTGGGAAAAACAAGGTACCCACAAATTACCACATAGGTGGTAATCCATTAAGTACGGAAGAGGTAATCAGGGACCTAGGAACCCAAGTTGACAGTAACCTCTCATTTGACACTCACATTGCCAAAGTGGTTAGGAAGACCTTCTATATTGCCCACCTTATCATGAAGGGATTCACATCTAGATCAAGAGAGGTCATTGTGCCCCTGTACTCTTCTCTTATCAGGCCCATGATTGAGTACAATGCCCCATCTGGGATGTATCTTACCCGACACCTGCAGCAGTTGGAAAGACCCCAAAAGTTCCTCACCAAGAGGATAAAGGGTCTCAAACATATGTCATACGCTGCCCGGCTGAAGAAACTCCAGCTCTATTCAGTCACATACCGCCTACTCAGAGGTGATCTATGCCTGATGTACAAGGCCATGTCCAATCCAGAATTAATGGACATGTTCCACCTCAGAAAATCCAAATCCATCAGAGCCACGAGAGCAAGAGATTTGAACCTCAACACAGAAATAAATAGGACGTGCTGGAGGGACAGATTCATAACCCAGAGGGTCCCTACACTCTGGAACAGAATCTCAGTCCATGTTAGGCAGAGCCCCTCACTAACTCTCTTCAATAGAAATCTTGACGAGTGGATGGGAGATCGTAGGTTTACCCTGGGGGTCATCTCTGTGTCACTACTAGACAGAGGCACAGTAAACTAAACCCTAAATGGGCATAGTACTCTCATCCTAAGGGGTGGTGAAAGCCACACACACTCTGGCTAGGCTTATAAATGCCCTAGGGCAGATAGCCTAGTACGAACCTATGAACCTATGAACTAATAGAGCAAGGCAGGTGATGTGGTAAATGGATCTTCTAGTTGTTGTCAGGTCCAAGAAAGAATACAGAATTCTCTGTCTCAATAAGAGACTTTTCAAATTAATATCTCAAATATTACTGCTGGGATAGCTTGCAGAATCACATCACTTCTTGTCATCTGACTCTAGTTCCCAGGCAAAACCACCACTGCTGGATGCTGGCAGTATTTAGCATCTACCTGTGAAAAAAACATAGACCTCAGATCTTTGGCAGATGCTGGAAGTCATAAATCAATTGCATTACTTCATGCTTTCAAGACTAGTAATTAGTTCTCCCTAAAGGCAATACAGAAAGCTTCTCAGTGCATACTCTGTGTCTCTAGCTGCATTGAAAACTGAAAGACACCATCTTTTATTGTGCAGCCTATAAAGTAATTTAATTTCACCTATTTTCCTAAAGTTTGCTGGACTGAAGTTAACTTCCTGTTAAAATATATACATGTAAACAGCTACAACAGTGCACGTACATTTCTGTTCTCTCAAGTAGAACACACTGTGGATGCATTTCAAACACAAACACTTTATAAAATATCTTTTCAACACACGTCTGTACAAACCAGTTTGATATACACATGACATACAGTTCTAATACAGTTGTAACACAAGCATCTTATATAGATCATGTTGATATTCACCAATGACAATATAATTATTTATAAAATTCCAGCTAGCTGTGCTGGCAGTATCTCTCCTCATCACAACGTGCTTAATTGTTGTCAAGAAATATATCTGTTTATCTTGAGGATCCTTGAAAGGAAAATGTGCTGGATATTCCTTTAAGGCTAACTGTATCAAAGAAATAAAACTACAGTGAACATAACATTGTAGTCTGGAAGGATGTGAAAGGACATTTCTTTTCTGCCTATTATGATCCATGAGTAATGAAATAGTGTTGACTCTGTAAAGCACTGCACCATATTATGTCCAAAGAATGCAGTAAATGGTGCAGTTTAGCAGACTGTAGTATTTTTTCTTACGATATTTTTGTGGTACCTGGACAGTGTTTCACCATATTCTCTGCTTGTTGTGCTGCTATTTTTTACACAGGAGTGGTACCCACATACTATATCAAAAGCAACTTTCTGCCTGTCTCAAGCTTGCTTCCTCTCTTTCCTTGGTGCCATTCTTGCTTTGCTGAACAGATTGCAATATGAAATTATTCATACACTCAGTATGTTTTACATCACCAGCAACATAATAAAATCCACATCAGTAATACATAATCTGATGTCATGCTACATCAAATGACATGGCTTAAAAGATGGGGCCTGATAAGAAAAGCCAAGAATCTTTTTCGTAGATGGAGACATAATGCCAGTAATCATGAAGCTTTGAAGACTACCACTTTAAAATATGTTTCATATTTTTCAATCAATGGACTACAATGAGGACTCAATACTTCATCATTCTAGATAGGAATATAAGCATTCTTAACATTATGTTAATATTTAAATACATCTAACATATACATCAGTGAGTTTCTACCCTTGTTTTTATTTATAAAGGTAAATAATTTACGTTTTTATCTATCAGACCTCCATTAGATGAATATCAGTAAAAGGAAAAATGCAGGTCTTTTTAAGTACAATGACAATGAATAGCTATTTGATAGCACAAAGTATCAAACTTCAGATACAGATAACTAAAGTATATGAAACAGCCATGATGTAAAGAATTAAGAATAGGCCTACAGACCTAAATCTAACTGAGAACTGCATACCAGTGATAACCAACATCAAGTACCTTCTCTTGTACACAGCAATACACAAAAACACTATTGACTGTCTTACTTCTATTGGGCACACTGACATAAAAATTGAATCTATAGAGGAGACAGACAGCGTTTGGGGGAATAAAAGCAAATCTCCATGGAATAACAATCGTCACAGCTTGCTCTCCTAAGTTTGTGTTTTTGACCAGCTCATCTAGAGCTAGAACACAGATGATATTTGAGCACTGTACTCTCTCTTTCTCAGATGTCCAGTGTGCCTACGGAGTTAATGTTTTAGTTAACATCAAATCACATCTATGGAGCATGCCAGCACACAGCAAAGCACTAGGCTGTATTAATAGAGCACATACATGTCGGCACAAATCATAGCAGCAGGCAGTATTATATTTTATTATATGTAGGCAATAATAGCTCTACTGCTCATAGCAGCACTCAACAGAGCTGTAGGCTGTATTGTTTCTACTGCACAAGGCAACACACAGCTGAACTGTAGGCTGTATTTGTTCTACTGTACATAGTAGCACACAGCAGAGCTGTGGGCTTCATTAGCTCTATTGTACATAGCAGCACACAGCAGAGCTATAGACTGTATTAGTTCTATTGTACATAGCAGGAGACAGCAGAGTTGTAGGCTGTATTGGTTCTACTGTACATAGCAACACTCAGCAGAGCTGTAGGCTGTATTAGTTCTATTGCATGTAGCAGCACATAGCAGAGTTGTAGGCTATATTAGATATATTGAACACAGCAACACAGCAGAGCTGTAGGCTGCATTAGTTCTATTGTACACTGCTGCACACTACAGGGCTGTAGGCTATATTACTGCAGATAGCAGCACACTGCAGATTTGTAGGCAGTATTAGTTCTATTGCACATAGTAGCACACAACAGAACTGTAGGCTGTATTAAATCTATTGCACATAGCAGCACATTGCTGAGCTGGATGCTGTATTAGTTCTATTGCACACAACAGCATATCACAGAGCTGTAGGCTACATTAGTTCTATTATACATAGCAGGACACTGCTGTGCTGGAGGCCGTATAAGTTCTATTACACATTGAAGCACACCACAGCATTGTGGTGTGTTGTTTAAGTGCTATTGCACATTGAGGCACACCACAGTGCTGTAGGCTGTAGTAGTTATATTGCACACAACAATACACAACAGAACTATAGGTTACATTAGTTATGCTGTACATGACAGCTTACAGCAGATTGCCCTTAGCTAGATGAAGAAGTAGAGGGAACCAGTGCTGTTACAGCAAAAAGGGAGTCACCAACAAGATTTTGGGAGCATCCTGTTGAATCTTGAACAGGACTCTTGGAATGAGAGGAAGGGGAGAGAATGCAAAAAGAAACATCCCCTTCCAAGAAAATAAGAGGACATCCACCTTCCACACCAGAGGACCTGGGACTCTGGCACAAAACAGAGGAATTTATCTGTTCAGAGGTGGGGGGGGGGCAAAACATCCACTTGTGGAGTACCCCATTGGTGGATAATCTCCAAAAACACATCCCTTTGAAGCATCTGTTCATAGGATTAAGTTAAGGACCTGCTCAGATTGTCTGCCACAATGTCCTGACCAGAAGGCATATAAACTGCCTGAACAATCACATGATACTTGACAGCAAGATCCCATACTAGAAGTGCCAAGAGCAAAGAAGACAAGCTCTCATTCCTCCCTGTTTCTTGATATACCACATCACTGTGGTATTGTCTGTGAATACCTTGAGAGGCCTTGGATAGAAAAGGGGATGAAAGGCCTGAAGACCCAGCAGAAGAGTTCTCATCTCTTTGACACTGATGTGCTCTTTCTGCTGACAAGACAACCACACCCTCTGTACTTTTAGGGAACCAAATGTTGTCCCCCATCCCATGTCTGAAGCATCTGTAAACAATTCCGGTGAGGGAAGAGGGGGATGTAAAGGGATGCCTGGATTCAGAGACAACTGCTGAATCCATCAGTGAAGTTCCTCTCTGAGACAAGGAAGAAGAGGAACTACAAAGTCTAGAAGATGTGCATGTTGGAGCCACACTGACCAGAAACTACTGAAACTTTCATGTTATGTTTGACCAGAAGGAGCATCAGAATAGTGGATGCCATGAAACCAAGAGATCTCAGAAACTCCCTTGTGGTAATGGAAGCCAGAGGAAGAAGAGTTTGAAAGAAAGAAATGAGAGCTGAGACCTTTGGAGGTGGCAGGGATGCAAGCATTGGCACTGTCTGAATCCTGCAACCCAGAAAAACATGATCCTGAGAAGGAATCAGAGAAGATTTTTTTTTTTGAGAATTATAGTAAACCCCAGGATCTGAAGAAGGGAAATGGCAAAATAAAGATTTTGCAAAAGGTTCTCTGAAGAGGATGGCTGAATCGACAGGTCATCTAAGTAAGGAAATATTTGGATCCCTCGAAGCCTGCAAAAAGCAATCACAGGAGCAAGGCATTTTATGAACAACTGTGGGGCAGTAGAAAGGACAAAGGGCAAAGCAGAGAACTGAAAATGCCAGAAAGCAACTGAGAAACAAAAACTTCCTGAAAAGAGTCTGGATCAGAATATGGAGGTAAGCATCCTTGAGATCCACAGACACCATAGAGGCCTGAGAGTGCAAGAGAGGAAACAGAATCTGAAGGGACAACAGCCGAAAGGAAGGCACTTTTAGAAAAGTGTTTATATGAGACAGGTCTAGAATAGGCCTCCAAGTGTTCTGTTTTCTGGGCACTAGAAACAGTCTGGAGTAGAACCCTTTCCCCCTCTGAGACACAGGCACCTCTTGAATAATACCCGGAGTCAAGAGATTTTGAAGAACCTCAGGAAAAATGGAAGTTGTTCCTGAGGAGGCTGAGGAATGCCCATAAAAGGAGGATGGGATTTCCAAACCATGAAGTACCCCTGATGAATACTTAGTAGAATCCAAAAATCCTGAGTGATCTGAAGCCAAACAGAAAGAGAAAGTGGAATTGGCTGGGAAGAGAGGGATAGTCAAGAGCACCTAGTTTGTCCAGAAAGGAAAGCTTCAAGTCCCTGAAAACTGAGTAGCCTTAGCAGGAGGACCCCATTTGCCAGTCTTCCTACTTTTAGTAGAAGGGCAGGATTGCCTACAAACAAAGGCAGGCTTAGCAGGGCAGTTTCTCTGAACTTTAGCACAGGATAAACAAACACATTTATGCTCCTGTAAGGCCTTAACCTTATCCTGAAGGGACTTAAACAAATCTGCAGCAGCAGCTTCCCCAAACAAAAGTTTAGAATCCAGAGGAGTATCCATCAACTTAGTCTTAATATCATCAGGTAGAGGCTGAAGCATAAGCCAAGAATACCTCTGCACCACTGAAACAAAAACAGCAGCCCTAGAAGAGGCATCTGCTGCATCATAACTACATTTAATAGAATTATGAATGACTTCAGAAGAAGTCTCTAGCAAGGGAAGAACAGAAGCTTTATCATCAGAGTCTGGAAAATCAGAAATAAGTTGACAGGCCTGAGAAAGAAGAGCCAACACATACCTAGTCATATGGATCTGATAATTAATAGCCCTAAAAGCTAGGGTAGCAGAAGTGTAAACCTTCTTACCTAGCCTGCCCATGGTTTTGCTGTCCTTGTCAGAAGGCAGTAACTTGGGCAAAGGAAGCAATTGAGACGGCTTTTCAGAGGCTACAGACATGACAGAGAAGTCAGCATCAAGACATTTATATAGGAAAGAACAATCCTCAGGCACCCTATAAAACTGTCAGGCTTCTTGGGGGCAGGAGACAGAGAATCAGGCACATGAGAGGCATTGGAAAAAGCATCTAAAAAGCAGCCAAAACAGAAGGAATAGCCTCAGGTTTAGGGGATTCCATCTGCAGCAATTCATAGTACCTATTATGGATATCAGAAACCTGAGCACAATCCCACTTAAAAAATCCATCATTCTAGAAAGTGTGTCCCCAAATAGAACTTTCCTCAAATGGAGCATCTGAACTAATAGACTCCTCCTCCTCTGACCAATAGTCTAAAGGAGAAGGAGTTTGAGTAGACTAAGTCAGGGATTCATTATCCAAATCTGATTCATCCTCAGAAGAATCCTGTTCTCTAGGTCTTTTAATGGGAGTAGAGGACCAAGGAGGAGCAGGAACCTAAACTCTTTGAGGAGGCTTTAAGGACATTAAAGCAGTAAATATCCCCTGAGTGAAGGCTTGCCAGTCACTTTGTGGATCCCTAGGAGCAGAAGAAACATGTTTAATTTTTTTGTTTCTATTTTGAAGGGAACGTCCCCTCCAAAAAAACTAAAAAGGTTCAGACCCAATACAGCAGTCGAGAACCATAGTAGGAACTTCTTCCCCAACTAATAACTGAGGAACTCCCCTAGGCCTCTCAGACAAAATCAACCATGGTTCACCCTGAATGTCCAAAACAGATGCCTGCAAAGCCTCTTTGAAGTTGCTGCCAGCCAGACCCTCACTGTCCTCTGACATGGTTGCAGCAGAGACATCCAACAACACAGCCGGGCAAGCCTCCGGGTTTGTAATGACCTCAGGAGAAACATCTGGCAGAGGGTGGACAGAGGAAGATGCAGATCATACCTTTTTCACCCTCTTCTTCCCTAGTGGCTGACCCTTGTGGCAGGAGATTCCTTCCATTGTATCTTTGGAGAAAAGCTTAAGATGCTGGTTCTCAAGATACAAGTAAAGGGAAGTAAGTCTACTGAGAAGGGTTTTTGGAAGGAACGCCTGAAAAATAGAACAAGACACATGGTCATGAGATGTTCCTAGACAAAAAAGACACTTAACATGGCAGTCTTTATGGGGAATCTGTCTCCCACACTGGCATTTACCCATCCAGGATGACATTAACCCCAAGGATCACAAAAAAGTAAGAAAAAAACAAAAACCCCAATAAGGCACTTATCTGCAACTGCAATAGAAGTCAGCAAATAGATGTAGGTAGTCACTGGAGAATCAAAATGCATTCAACTGGCAGAATATGGATGCAGGTAAACAGACCGATGGTAAAAAGATACGTTCCAACTGGTGGCAAAGAAGTTCTGATTATGGTAGTCCTGAAATTCACTTTTATGCCCTATGCTAAACAAGGAACATTTGGGTGACATTTGGCATACCTTTTAAAAGCAATAAGTAGTCTTTGGTGGACTGGACAGACATTCGTGCATCCATGGCAGGGAATCCCAACTATTAAGAATACTGCAGCAGTGAATGTAAGGACATCATAAGTGCAAGTGTTTTAACCTACCTAATCATTCCTCATAAGAAAAGTCAAAATCCATTTATAGCCTCAGTCACTATCCTCTGATAACAAAGTTATAGTCATCATCCTTTATTTATTTAGTTAGTTACTATTTGTACACTGGATAAGTAGACTGGTCTAGTGACCCTTTTCAGTCATGACCTAAGCTCAGGCAAAGAGAATACAACACAACGTTCTCTATATGACCTTCAGATCTCGTTCATATACTCTAAATGAAATTTCATCATAGCTCTGTATAATAGTAAAGTGTTTCCTATCTCAACAGTCAAATGCTATCACTATGCAGCTCCAGGTTTCATTCAATGCTTTCAAACTATTACAGTATGCAGTCTTACTATATCAGAAACAAATGCTTCTAAAAATAATATGATGAAAATCCACTTCTGCATTTTGTGTTCCTAACTGCTTATCTTTAAAGTTGCTGGCACTAATACTAACCTGCCTGCTATTTGCCCAACTCTCAGGTTTTATCAGATCATTGTCCAGATTAATCCCACAACTTATTTATTTTGGGTTTTTGTTTGTTTGCTTGTTTGTTTTATTTTAACCTCATTTAAGAGTAGTGATTATATGTTAGCACCCACTGAGAAACTCCTTTGTGAACTAGGCCAAAGTGTCTCCTTTTTCTACCTGCATTGTGGCATGGGGGGGTCCATGAATGGGACCTCTCACTAAACTTGGGCAGTGGGGAAGATAAGTTAGTCCACTTGCTGTTGTGTCATCCCTGCCCTTTGAGGGAAATTGGGAACTTGTAAATACATTTTTAAAATGTTGAGTATCTCCCTGCTTATACAAAAGGTTTAAAAATATGTCACTGTTTTGATACATTTCTAATTGCACATTGTTGTGTGGGAAATTCTAAAGTACAAACTGTTTGTGGAGAACAGTTGGTGATGTTATTAGATTGTTCCTGGTTGTTAGGTGATTATTTGAACAGCTGATTGACAGGAAAAAAATAACTTTTTCAAACAGCTGACTGTTATTTTCAAAATAAGACAGTTGTGACTGTTAACCTGGAATATAAAAGAGACTGCTGAAATCAGTTGCTGAACAGTTGGTAAAGCTTTACAGTCAGTTACAGTGCTGTGCAGAAGATACCCAGAAAAACAACTCACCAAAAACCATAAGCCTGGCTTGCCTTGCTGTTTTGTTTTATATTAGATCAGGGACATTATTCTCTAGTTAGATTAGGAAAGTTTTGCTCTCATTTAGATAGTTTTTTCTAAGATGATGGACTTCTATCCTACAGTTTAATTTTACATTTCTGGTGATTGAATTCTGGTGTTTATTGAAAGTTATTGATTTATATTCTTGTAATCATTTTACATATTATTAAATGTTTTTCATAACTTTACATTGTTACTGGACAATCAATGTGTTCTTTAGAGATTAGAGAGTGCTTATACCAGTTTGATACTCCCCAGGTCACCTTGAATGCCTGGTTGCTTCTGGTCATAGCTATCATTGATTTTGATATTTAATTTTTAATAACTGATCACCCTTTGAAGGGCGTGCAGACCTGTCTGACTCTGGTGGCAGTGTTTACCATTTTTTTTGGGGGGGACACAGTTAGAAATCTGTGCCAGGCTTCCCATTAGTGTTTCAGTGTGTGAGAGTTAAATTTATTTTGAGTTAGAGCTCTTAAACTGGAACACATTGCTCTAACGTGTATGATAAGGGATTACATTTGGGGTGGACAGAGTATATAATCCAGTCCCAGAAAAAAAGAGTGTGTTCCTGTTGTGCTCTTAAAGGAAACTGTGGAATTTTACTCTTGTGTGTTCTGTGTTCTGGTGTTTTCTGTGAAGCTCCCACACTGGTGTCAGTGGTGAGGATTGAGGCTCCTTAATTATTGACCTAGGTGGGGGACATCAAATTATTGTTAGCAGTCTGGTGGGATATTAGCAGGATGTCACACCAAGATATGTGAGAAATTATAAATTAATAAATATACATTGTGAGCTCTACCACTGATCCCATGCCAAATTTACAATTATAATTTCTGACAACTCTCCTCTTACCATCACCCTTGAATTTTATATTATGAATACTTTTATCCACTTTACTATTTTAATATCCACCACCATAGAGTTATGCTTCCCATTAAGCAACTGTTTCAAATTTAAACCAGTGATTTCCTAAAGTCAAGAAGGACCACACCCACTTAAAGGCACTGATACACGTTTTAACTCCACAATCATGAAAAAAGGTATCAGATTAGTTTGATAATATTTTCATTCAGAACAATTGTAATGCACTTTGTCTGCTAAAATGATCTTCCAAAACTGTTATTTGTCTCTTTATTTTTATGTGGCTCTCAACATCTTTTGTTTTACTTTCACTCAATAAGGTCATTAACAGGTTTGCTACTACTGATTGTCAGGTGTTTTATTTAATTACTTAACTGATCACTCATCACTATGCAATTCTTCAAGGAATGTTTTTTTTTTCAGTGATGTTAATCACTGCATTTTAATATCTTCAGCAACCATGACTGTTAATGACCATGAGACATATTTTGGGTAACTTATATATACAATGATAGGTGAGTTTAAAACTGATCCACCTGCAGTATCTTCTTTTCCTGACCCCCACCTCCATGAAACGTCTGCCTCTGTTTTTACTTGATACTCTCTTATCTGATTATGACTCTATTTTAATGACTATTTCTTCTGTCATACCTCTAAATAGTTAGAGTCTACCATGCCATATGCACTGACATAGCAATGGGGATACATAACCAGGCTATCTTGTATCCCTCATAATAGATTTAGGTTCACAACAATATAAGTGGGTTGTTTCACTCATATTTCTCCTTCATGCATCTAAAATGTAATTGTTAAGTCCGTTGTTTATTTGTCTATTATGATATCCTCTAAATATTGTCTAAAAATGGCAGTTCCACTATCTGGAGCAAACTTACAGTAATATAGCCACATATGCTGTAGATCTCTCAAACAGAGCTTATCATCATCAACTTTAAACAAACTACACTGTCTGTACCTGTAGAACACTCTAGCTCTTGTACAACATAAGATTATTCATCACTTAATTCACAAACCATAACCATACCCTGACTACAAGGCTTAGTCCAATACCATTGCCCTCAAGACCTCTATTATCCCAATATAAACACGTTCTACAAACAATCAAATCACAGATCCACTTAGTTGACTCTGTACTCGATATACGCCAAAACAAAGAATGCTATCCCATTAGAAATACAAATACAACAAAGAAATTGCCAGTGCATAAAAAGTACATTTTCTCTGACCACAGAATTTCACATTTTTCAAACATTAGCTCTGCCATGCAGAGGAATAAAGCTATGAATTTTTAGCAGCTCAGGAAGCTGAAGACCCTAGGAGGTTTGGGTGAGAGAAATGCAACTTAAGTCGGTGAGCTTGCCAGTGAGGAAGGATAGCGGTGGTCCTTCCCCTTATGGTAATCTGACACTCCAGGAGAATGAAAATAGGTCCTGAGGAAGAAACGTGGTTAGGTCAACTTAAACTAGTGTGGCAGCCATTGTCGAGTCTTGCCAGGGAAGGAAAGAGGTAGTCTACTCACAGTGATGCAGAGTTTATGTCAACTCTAGGAGATAGGGTTAGGCAGCATAATAAAAAAGTGCCTAAATGGCTGCCAGAATGACAGCTATGAGATCGGCTCTTACTTTACAAGGAATGAATTGGCTGGGAACATCTCTCACTCCATAAGGAATAAATAGGCCAGTCAATCATGGGAAGCTAATAGTGTCAGGCAGTGGGACACCAAAAAGTATAATTAAAAAAAAAAAATCATCCAACTTCTGTACCTCATCTTTTCAAAATTGCTTTGGTTTTATCACTCCTTCTACCAGCCTAACCATATCACTGTTTTTGTCCCGTTCCAGTCAAACCTAAGACTAATATCTTTAATTTCACAATATAATGCTTACTCGCACAGAGCCTCCTCTCCTTTACAACTATCACCATCAGACTACAGAACCTGATTAAATATATGTAGACATTGTATATAGTAAATGTTGATTCTCTTCAGTTATATATAATATTCCACTCCAAATATCTCAATCTTTTTCTTGTTTTGTATAAAACTTTCTTAATGTCTATCCTGTCTTCTTTGTGTTTGCATACAGTATTTTTTTCTTGCTGTTACATTGATAACCAGGGAGCTTTTACTCCCCCAGATGCTGCTGAAAAGGTGCTCTATTTAGATGTTGTCAGTCATTCTCAATTAACAAATAAACAGGCAAACAAATAAATTGTCAGCAAGCTGTGCTTTGCTTTTCCCTTAAAGTTATTAATATTTTGAATATCCATACTGACTGTAATGCCTTATATTTGTATCATCTGTCACATGCCTGCTGTTCTGTGGCAGTACTCAATATCCCTCTAACAGCTGTCTTGTGTTCCATGCCTAACAACAACTACACATTTTTCTGAATATTTTACTGTTGGCATGTAGAAGATTTGTCTCAAGCCTGTTGCTCCCTAATGTGTTTTGTTGGGCTTATCCTAGATGGCAGTGCATACATCTGCATCCTATACCAGTATTTCTGTCATGATCCATTGTCCAATGTAAATCACATGTCAACTAACAATCACACCGCATGACACATTTGGAATAGTAGCCTAGATTATACATCTGTTCCTGTTCCATTATCCACGTATTCACTAGCTCTGCATGTATATTTCTGGGATGCTGTTGCTGCTGTTGTGTTTTGTGGTTGAATATTGCTGTGATCCCGGCAACACAGACAGTGGCATTTTCCATACTTCACTATGTGTCATTAAATGCTAATTACCTCTCAATAGTCCAGATTTTCACAAAATGTACAGATTTTTGACTCATATTGTTGGTCTGTTCCTTATAAATGTTGTGGTTTTCTGGCAAATCACTAAGGATTGAAGTCGCTAAATATGGCATACATTTCAGTTTTACACTTCAGATCCTTCGGAAAATGCATGCTAATACAAATTCTGTTATTCTAGCAACACTGTAAGTCTAAAAGAGGAATATTTAAAATCTGTCCCTATTTTTGAGCATTTGTCCCTCATTATTTTAGGCTTTGTCTATATTTCTTGCATTAAGAGGTTGACACCACAAGAACAACCATGTTGTGTATTTTGCTGTTCATCACTCCAAACATTACCTCCTGCCATCTCCCATAGGATATGCTGCATGGTTAGTTTATACTAGCAGAAGAGCAGTTTAATTGTCAGTTACAATGAGGCTGAGAAGACATTTTTACCCACCCACTGCAGTTGGTGTTTATTATTATCACTGTTTTGTACAGCCACTGGAGTAATAACCTTAATGGAAGAATGAATATTTTAATGAACCACTGGACTGCCTGTGTCTAGTAGTTTATTACAGAAAATGTGTACTTTCACCACAGAAATGTCACAAGAAAAGGATGTCATCGTCTCACAGTATATACTAGCACAGGAAATACTGGTATAAAGATAACAATCATAAAGAAGACACTGCTGAATAATTAGAGACCACAAGCATGAAATAAGAAAATGAAGATAAATACATTTATGTTCATAAACACTGCAGGAAAAAATAATTGATTATTCTAGAAATTCATAATATTTGCAGTCAAAGAGAGAGAGGGAGAGAGTGTGCAGACTTTCTATATATGAAATTCAGAAAATGAGCAGATTTTTTGCAGATTAGTTTTATTCAGACATAAAGCACAGCTTATTGCATCTGCTTTGTATATGAAAATGAGTATGCATTTCCCAAAAGTAATTACTTTTATCTTTTCATGCTTGCTAACTAACTCAAGCATCACAAGCAACTATAAAATTACTAAGTTTGTTGCAGTCCATTAGGTGAGGAAGATAAGCTACCCGTATCAGCCATCTGTATAAAAATCAGGCTGAGAGCATTAATTTTAATGGATCTGAATAACAAAATAACTTATTTTGAAAAATTATATGCATCAGTATAATTACAAAACAGTGTGTGTGTGTGTGTGTGTGTGTGTGTGTGTGTGTGTGTGTGTGTGTGTGTGTGTGTGTGTGTGTGTAGCTGCATGCATTTGAATGAATTTAATTATTTGTATACATGTGCATGTGTGCGTGTGCACGTGTGCGCATGTTCGTGTGTGTGTGTGTGTGTGTGTGTGTGTGTGTGTGTGTGTGTGTGTGTGTGTGTGAGAGAGAGAGAGACAGAGGGAAAGCAAACAGTCCTAAAATGCACAGCGATATAAAATTCTAGACACTTAATAATTAGGCCTTTGTTACAAAGATTTCCTTTAGCATTTGTAATATCATTTTTGTCTTAGAACCTTATCTTCATTTCCAGTATTCTAGTTTATCTTCCGTGTAACACAAACATAAACTTTCTTTTCTGTTTTTCATTTTTCACTGACCAAATGATGACAGAAATAAAACAACAAAACATAAGGAAAAAATATAAACTGGAGAAAGGATAAGGGAGAATATGGAACTCTAAGAGACACCACTGCTGTTTTGTTCAAATGCTTATACACAATCGAGCATGTGCGCATACACACACATACACACACACAAACACACACACACACACACACACACACACACACACACACACACACACACACACACACACGCACACATGCAAACATACATATGCAAGTCTGTAGAATATTTTCTCCAATGATCATTCTAGACAACTAACACTTCTCAAAGATGGTCAAAAATGTCATGTTTTAATATTCAATAGACTGGTCCTACAAAGTAAATTTAGTTGGCTGTCTACAAATCTTGAGCACTATATACAGTGCAAAATACAGGCCGAAACATGATGTAATTCAGAAAGGATCTGAGAAAACTGACTAATAAAACATTGTTAATAGGCACAACAAACTATACAAAGGCTTACCAGGAGATGCATTCAGAAAATACAAATGTAAGTGACATTGGGTTACCTGTAACCGGGAATCCAGTCTAATTCTTCCCATTTCAAGTAGATTTTCCAGTATAACCACTGTAATAATGCAGTGATGATGTTCTTTTTCTTGCCCTGTCCTCTGGCTACCACAATACTGATCCAAGCCTGGAGACATAGGGATTACTGAATTTTCTACCTACATTATATGCTTTTAGGGATAAGAGGTATGGGTAAAATAATTTAGAGTCAGAGCTGGAGACCTGGATTATCAGCTGAGGTTTTCTCAAAATGAATATTACATCTGTTTGTTCAATCTGCTTTAGAAAGCTGTTGCTTCATAATCACCTTTGCAAGAAAAGAGTAGTCTTAAGACAAGATAATTGTGTAGTGCTTTCTTCTGTTTTTCTTGAACAAAATCAACAGATGACCTCAGAAAGATGTGCACTGGATGATGTGAGGAAGAATGTTTTGGTGGTAGTACTGCCTGTAAAACATTTCAATGCCAATAGTAAGGGACATCTGCCATCTTAACCAAGAGTTGAACTGTGGTATGATTTTTTCTCAGGATTCCCTTCTACAACTCTGGATACTTTTTTTTTTTTTTGGGGGGGTTAATTGTAAATATGTAAGCAATTGTAAATATGTGAGTAAGCCTTATCCATCCAAGAGGGTGACCAATCTTAGTAAAACTCTAGTCCTGCAGAACCACCATAACTGATGCTTAGTGTATGGGCCATGGGTCTGGTCTATCTGTAGAACCTGATAATAGGATCATAGAATCATAGGAAGTTACAAAACAACTGACCTGTGAGGCCATTTCCATATAGCCAGTGCCCACCCTTCGGCATTGCCTCCCTATAAGAATGCCAGGTCACTAACACTAGGGGTGAATTAATGAACACCCAGCCAGTTGTCCAGTTCCTCTTTAAAGGCAGACAATGTGTAGCACTTCTTAATATGGAGAGGGAGTTTGGTCCAGAGAAGGGGTAGGTGCTGCAGGAAAAATCTATCCTTCTTCCTTATCTTATTTGTTGGAGTCGATTTAGATCTCTAGTCCTAATGTTAGCTGGACAGTTTGATTTATTGACCTATCAGAGTTCTTGGACTACTGGATCCCTTATAGTCCTAAAGGTCAAACACATGTCACTTCTAAGGAGTCTATATGATACTGAATATCCAAACAAAGCCTTCAGTGTTTATTGGTTGTTCAGGTCTTTTAAGTCCATTATCTTTTTATTTACATACTTCTGGTATCTTTCCACTTGCTTAATATGCATAGCTGGGTACATCCCAAAGGAAGCACTGTACTCTATGATTAGTCTAATAAGTGCATATTACAAGGAGTTGAGGACTTCTTTTGATTTGGAAGAAAAACTTTTGCTATGAGCTATAAAAGTTAAAAGAATTTTCAAACCACCATTGCAACATGATGGTCAAATGTGAGGGGACTATCCATCCAAGTACCTAGGACTCTCACTACCTTTTCATTTTGAAGTGACCTGTTATCTATGCTATAAGCTGGAGCTGGGCAGTGTGTGTGTGTGGGGGGGTTACATCCCAAATGCTACAATGTTGCACCAACCCATTTTTTGTACAACAGATACTGACAACTGTAAGTTCCTGTGGAGTGCCTACATGTCAGAGTGGGACTTGAAGGCAATGCCCAGCTTACAATTATCTGAAAACTTTGTTAACCAAAAATCCTCATTTGATAAGTGGAGATCTGAAAAGTAGATACCAAATAGCAGAAATTCCAGCATACTAGATTCCCAAGGAACTCAACTGGTCACCTTCATGTTATCTGAGGATATACCCCTATTTTTTGCTGCATAAGTCCTCTCCTTAGGTCAGTTGGCTATCCACCTAACCAATTACAGGTCAATTTGGCTTTTTTATTATATTTTTATGTAGTATAATATAAAATGCCTTGGTAAAGTAAGGGTACACTGGGAGGACAGCTTACCCACAGTAAATGGTTTAAGTAACCCTCTCAATGAAGTTGACAAGATGCAGTAGACAGAATCTCCCTTGACAAAGCCAAAATCTAGGGAGTCGAGTCTGATAAGATTTTACATATCATAACAAAAAAAAAAAAGGTTTTAGATATCATAGTTAATTATGTCAGTTATGATACATTCCATGTCTTCACATATAAGACTCATTAGGCTGACAGATATGCAATTCCTGGGGTCAGTGGTAGGGCCACCCTTGTAAAGTGGAATCACAACAGCTGTGTGCCACTCCCATGAGATAAAGCCAATTGTTAAGCTCACTCTACAATTACTTGTTTACTGTTATTAACTATGCAACTGGGTATGTTGTCAGCCCCCTGCATGAAGTATTCTTTGTTTGGCAGAGTACATTCAATACATATTCTTTCATGGTGGTTGGTAGCTTGATTCCAACAGGGATAAGTGGGCTTGGACTAGATGTCACTAGGAAAAAGTTGGCTACCATATCCACTGTTTGGAGTAAGTAGTACAACAATGAATAAGCTCTGAGCAATGCTGGATGTTATTTCTTATTTTTCTGATATAACTGAAGAAATATTTGTAGTAGTCTTTTGGTTCTGTAGCTAGTCTGAGTTCATGGGATACCTTCATTTTTCTGATGTCCTTTTTTAGTTTTTTGGGTAGCTGTTTGATGCGCTCCTTAATCTGAGGGTCTTTTGTCCTACTATATAGAATTAGGAATGCCTTCCTTTTTAGTTTATTAATGTTCAAGGAATGCCATGTTTGTTTGTAAACCTCCCCATAAACTTGAATCTAATCGGGACTGCCAATTTAAAATATTTGTTGATGTGTGAATCAAACTTGTCTGCATAATTCTTTGCAAAAATCAGCATTATGAGTAATATCATTATACTCAAATTTGGACTCTTCATCATAGAATTGCAGGAGATGTGCACATTTAAAGCCTTTGAATTCTATAATATTAACTTCTGACAATTTGGAGATTCTGATGGAGAAGGTTAGTAGATTATGATCTGATTTGACCAGTGTGGGGGATAATAGATTTTGGTCTGACTTGACATATGAGGGGGATACCTTGGGGATGGTACATACAGACAATAAATTTGTTTGGACCAGGTTGGGCATATTATGTTCTCCAGTGGGTTCATTAACAATCTGGTCCTGAAATCTCTTACATATAAAATCTAACAATTATTGTACATACCTTACTTTAGTAGGATAGGCCTCACTGTTTATCACTTGATTTTATTATATTCTCATAATGCTCCTGATCTAAATGATAAGGAGAATTTTAAGATTTTTTTTAAAAAGGAATTTGGAGCATTGATCAGTTAATTAATCATGTGATTTCTTTTGTGTGTGTGTGTGTGTGTGTGTGTGTGTGTGTGTGTGTGTGTGTGTGTGTGTGTGTGTGTGTGTGTGGTGTGGGTGTGTTTAACAAGCTGAATTTTTAGTTTTGTTGATAATCGGAAGTCCTTGACAGATGAAAGCGCTTACTGTGATAAGTTGTTTAAGTGAATAAAGTGATGTATTTTCAATCAGCTTTGGATTATTTATTTTTTGCAGATTGATTGGTGATTTTCTTTACTGATATAAATAGCTGTGAAAATCTAAAATTCATGAAAAGTATTGGTAAATTATGTAGAAAAGCATGTTATAAGAATTGAATGGTTGCAAGGGTTTTTTTGAGTCCAAGCCTGAATCAGTGCTGTAAATTTTTAAATTACCTTTTTATTTTATTTATTTGTATTTGACAACTGGTAAGGTGAACTGACCTATTGACCTTTTTCAGCCATGACTCAAGCTCATGAGAAGCTGTAAATAAGATTAAAATAATAAAAGAAACATCCTAGGAATAATTAGTGTTGAACTAGCACAATATCATAACCAAATTCCCGGCTATTATCAATAGTAATGTGGAACAGTAATGAGCCCTTATTTGCATCCTGTTTTTCCTTCAAGCCATACCCAGTTCACAATATATGGTGACATATAGGTTTTTTGTTGTACTCAGTTTATTAAACTGAGTTTGCGCACTGTGATGACCGTGCCCTGTCCAGCAATCAAGGAGCCTCAATCCTCACCACTAACACCAGGGAGGTCATCTCCTAGAAGAGGAAAGGATAACTAATACACACAGTAAAGTACAATTTCCCTTAAGTGCTTACAGAGATCACAGTCAGTCTGGGGCTGGCTGCTCCCTTGGTCACCAGATCCCCAATAAGACTCCCCACTGGCACAGCTATAGGGTCCAGGTCTCAGTTTCCAGGTCTCACACAGAAACTTAAAATAATACAGTAGGACAGGTCTGATTTCAAAGAAAAATACCTAATTAATCTTTACTAGCTTTAACTATTCCTACAAGATATCACAGTGCTAAAAACTTACATGTGAGCATAAGCAGAGTGCTGGTAAGTTGGATATCAAGATCAAAATGCTTCCTATCTCTCTCTGAAACACAGTTTATAAAACATCACTAACAAACATGTCTCTGGGTCCTTCCCAGATTACATCATGTTGACACTTAGGTTTTCACAGTATTCATATTGCATCATCTTGACACCTGCTCTGAGTTCCCAGGCTAATAGAAACTCCATTTACATTATTTAGAAAGCTAACACCTGCACAGAAAAATACAACACTAAAAGGCATTTCACATATACACTCTAGCTGTTAGTCCTTAGTTAACACAATAGACAGAATGTCTTCAGCCAGCCTGACCAGAACCAACTTTAAAGATCAAAGAATGTCATAAAATCATTTCAATTTCAAAAGACAAATTTGAAAGGCTTGACTTAGTTTTTCTTTACAGCAAGGGGGCAATGTTGTAAAAATCTTGAAGTTCACATTTTACAGTGTTTTTCTTTCATTTAAAAACACACTTCTATATTTTACATTTATTTATACAAATGATAGAATTATGTATTAAATTCTGTTTGACTAGGCTGGCAGCCTTCACCTGTCTTTGTCCAATCTTCACACGCACTATATAAACTCATGTGCTTTTTCTATATGACTCGCATTATCACATGTTTATTTCCATCTTTTGTTCATAGTTCCCTGTTATAATTGGAAGTGCTTAACTAAACAGCTCAATTTATTTCACTAATTTAAAAGAATCTCATTATTTCTTCAATAGTGTTGCTATTTTACCTTTGAAAGTCAGCCCAGGTAAACAGAACTGTTATAAGGATGTTATATTGCATGCTATTTTATCATATCAGTGATGCTATCTTTATGTTTAGTTTAAACTTTGCTACCACATATTGTGTTTGGCATGTATAAATATTTGTGCATCCTCTGTGAAGACTGATTTGTTCTTTTACTATTAACATGGTGATCATTACTTTTGAAGACCATCTCTTTGCTGAGTCAATTGATTTAGGTTATTTACTGCTTTATATTCATTCTGCAGTTCTAATAAGAACCACATTTAGATGCCCTAGTAGAGTTATATGCTCATACCATTAAAATAAGGAATTTTCTCTGCAGGTGGCATGAAAATTTAATTAGTACATTTATTCTAAAAACGTTGCTACTGCTGATCTAGAAGTAAGATTACATATGCCTCTGAGAAGGTGTGCAGTAGTATATTAAAGAATAAATGAAGTAATGTGTAGATCTTTTCTAATTTAAAATAAATAGATTGTTTTAAAATAATTAGTAATTCTAAATGATTGTAAAACACATGAAATTTTGTTTATCAAGATCAGAAAGCACTCATTTTCTTAGTTAAAGAGTAAAAATGCACATTTCTGTACTTATCTCTGTCTGTCAGTTGGTCTGTCTCCATATCATGCCTGTACTATAAATACTACAATTACAGAACTGAAGGAAACACGCAGATGGTTTCTTTATAGTTGCTATATATTTCCATATCATGGCTCAGTGCAACAATTTTCCACATTTAATAGCTAGTTTAAAAGCACAATGATTTTGTACATTTATGTCTGATGTATGCCACGTAAGGGTGCCAAACATTTCAGTAATGATTAAATTTGACAGTTCCACTTTTATCACCACTGATGTGTAGTGACAGTTCAAGGACACTGTTTGAATGATGGAGCTTTCCATTGAAACACAGATTACTGAAACTAGTACAGTGTTACCTTTCCCTAGGATCAACCACAAAGATATTTTTAAATCCTCAAAGCAATTTTACACCACCACTCCTAGAGATCTAGTCTAAGGTAGGGTTACTGATATATTGTAAGGCTAATCATGGAACATGTAAAGGAAGCCTATTGATTCCTTCACTGTGGAATAATTAAAGACATGTAAATGTCAGATCATTTGAACAGAAACTGTAAAATAAAAGGAACTGAATGACCAGTTTCTCCTTCTGCATCAAGCATTGTATACCTTGTCTGTTTTTTCTGTTTGATGTCCATTTTATGTCCTGTTACATTTCTTTAAATTATTACACTGATTTCACTTCCACAGCAGAACCCTATCGCATGCATTTAGTGTTTTTGCAGGTAAAATATCCCTTCTTTTTACTTCTTAGTCAGTCACTTTCTGCATGTTTTGTTATGCCTACATGTTGCTGTACAAATGCTTTACTAAGTGTGCTATGTTTCTATGTTTCTGCATGCTTTCCTTGCAGAATGTATTATGTTTCCAACTGTTTTATTTTTACACCCTTTTCTTATTATTATACATAACTAAACATCTGGTCTAAGATTTACACTCCTCAGTGCTTTGCTGAGAATAGCTAGTACTGAATTTTCTGTGGTAATCATGTATCCATATATACTTATTCACCGAAACCAACGATTCTGGTCCACGATGTTAATTTGATTTCTTGTTCCTTACTAAAACTGCATCAATGGGCAAGTCCATTTGCTTAAGTGACAATGTCTGGTCAGTTAGGTACTAGCATACCTCACAAAACGCATAAAAATACCCATCCTGTAGCAGCAATCACTGTGTCAGTTGTCAGACCCCCTTATAAACACACATCTCACACACACACACACACACACACACACACACACACACACACACACACACACACACACACATGAAAACTCTGTCTCTCTCTCACACACACACACACACACACACACACACACACACACACACACACACACACACACACACATACACACACACATACACACACTCCCTTTCTCTCTCTCACACACACACACACACACACACACACACACACACACACACACACACACTCTCTCTCTCTCTCTCTCTCACACACCAAACACACACACACACACACACACACACACACACACACACACACACACACACACACACACACACACACACACACACACACACACACACACACACACACACACACACACACACACACACACACACACACACACACACTCTCTCTCTCTCTCTCACACACACACACACACACACACACACACACACACACACACACACACACACACACACACACACACACACACACACACACACACACACACAGACATATGCACATGCACACACACATTCTACACACTGAGTTTACCTGATACTTCTATGCCAATGTTTTAAAGCTGCATACTAATAAGTGCACTGTAAAATAAGTATTATATTTTCTTTCTTGCTATCAATGATACTGAGTAATATCAAGTCATTCCAACTCAAGTCTTCTTCCTGGATGATAAGGGTTGCACAGTCTACCAGGACTCCAAATCCTGAAATGAAACAATATGCCTCTTTTTAAATTATTTATGCATTTTATAATAGCAACTGAACAAAATTATCATGTCCTCTCTTATCTACTGAAGATTTGCATTACTAATGCTTACCATTTGGCATTTCAGCTCTCTTAGGCTTTCTACACCAAAATCATATGTTTTCTTATCAGGAACTAGCCACACATTGCTGTAAGAGCACATAGTACTTCATTTGAGGCTTTAAAATGCTCATAGCCTTATCATCTCCTAAGTGGATAAATGCCAAGTTGAAAAATAGAAAACCGGTAGTGTTTTTTTTTTTTTTTGGGGGGGGTGTTGTAGTACTATATAAGAAAAAATACTGGAAATGAAGGCAAAAGGAGGATAACCCAAGGAAGGTGCATAGTGGGGGCTAAAAGAGGAAAGTAGGTCCATAAATAGGATGATTGAGAAATAGAAGAAATGTTTAATGGAGGACATTAAGGGAAGAAAGTAGCCTTCTTCATGTATAAAAGAAAAAGACAAAAAGTGAAACTGATGAATTCACTTAGGAAGGGCAAGGATAGGGCAGAAATTCTTAAAAACTCCTTCCTGTTAATATTTATTATGAAAAGGAAGAAGCCAGTCTGGGAGGATAGCATAGAAGAAGAGGTAGATCCACAGGGAGGTAATGGCTGAAGAAGTTAGCAGGGCACCAGAGATTCCAAGGAAGGAAAAAACAGGAAATCCTAATTGTTAGAAAGAGTGCATAAAAACTAAATGATGATGAGAGGTGAATGGAGGAATTGGCAGTGGCAAAAACTAAATGAGCTTGAATAAAGTAGAAAAGAGACTTGGCAGCATGTTGTGTGTTTGCAATGTATTGAAACTAGGGTGCCATGGGGATGAATTAGACAGACAGACTAAGGCTGTGAGTAGGAGTATATATGATCATCAGATAAAAGGATCACGTGTTAATACTAGGGTGCCATGGGGATGCATTAGACAGACAGACTAGGGCTGTGAGTAGGAGTATATATGATCATTAGAAAAAAGGATCATGTGTTAACACTAGGGTGCCATGGGGATGCATTAGACAGACAGACTAGGGCTGTGAGTAGGAGTATATATGATCATCAGATAAAAGGATCATGTGTTAACACTAGGGTGCCATGGGGATGCATTAGACAGACAGACTAGGGCTGTGAGTAGGAGTATATATGATCATCAGATAAAAGGATCACGTGTTAATACTAGGGTGCCATGGGGATGCATTAGACAGACAGACTAGGGCTGTGAGTAGGAGTATGTATGATCATCAGATAAAAGGATCATGTGTTAACACTAGGGTGCCATGGGGATGCATTAGACAGACAGACTAGGGCTGTGAGTAGGAGTATATATGATCATCAGATAAAAGGATCATGTGTTAACACTAGGGTGCCATTGGGATGCATTAGACAGACAGACTAGGGCTGTGAGTAGGAGTATATATGATCATCAGATAAAAGGATCATGTGTAAACACTAGGGTGCCATGGGGATGCATTAGACAGACAGACTAGGGCTGTGAGTAGGAGTATATATGATCATCAGATAAAAGGATCATGTGTTAACACTAGGGTGCCATGGGGATGCATTAGACAGACAGACTAGGGCTGTGAGTAGGAGTATATATGATCATCAGATAAAAGGATCATGTGTTAACACTAGGGTGCCATCGGGATGCATTAGACAGACAGAGTAGGGCTGTGAGTAGGAGTATATATGTTCATCAGATAAAAGGATCATGTGTTAACACTAGGTAGCCATGGGGATGCATTAGACAGACAGACTAGGGCTGTGAGTAGGAGTATATATGATCATCAGATAAAAGGATCATGTGTTAACACTAGGGTGCCATGGGGATGCATTAGACAGACAGACTAGGGATGTGAGTAGGAGCATATATGATCATCAGATAAAAGGATCATGTGTTAACACTAGGGTGCCATGGGGATGCATTAGACAGACAGACTAGGGCTGTGAGTAGTTGTATATATGATCATCAGATAAAAGGATCATGTGTTAACACTAGGGTGCCATGGGGATGCATTAGACAGACAGACTAGGGCTGTGAGTAGGAGTATATATGATCATCAGATTAAAGGATCATGTGTTAACACTAGGGTGCCATGGGGATGTATTAGACAGACAGACTAGGGCTGTGAGTAGGAGTATATATGATCACCAGATAAAAGGATCATGTGTTAACACTAGGGTGCCATGGGGATGCATTAGACAGACAGACTAGGGCTGTGAGTAGGAGTATATATGATCATCAGATAAAAGGATCATGTGTTAACACTAGGGTGCCATTGGGATGCATTAGACAGACAGACTAGGGCTGTGAGTAGGAGTATATATGATCATCAGATAAAAGGATCATGTGTTAACACTAGGGTGCCATGGGGATGCATTAGACAGACAGACTAGGGCTGTGAGTAGGAGTATATATGATCATCAGATAAAAGGATCATGTGTTAACACTAGGGTGCCATGGGGATGCATTAGACAGACAGACTAGGGCTGTGAGTAGGAGCATATATGATCATCAGATAAAAGGATCATGTGTTAACACTAGAGTGCCATGGGGATGCATTAGACAGACAGACTAGGGCTGTGAGTAGGAGTATATATGATCATCAGATAAAAGGATCATGTGTTAACACTAGGGTGCTATGGGGATGCATTAGACAGACAGACTAGGGCTGTGAGTAGGAGTATATATGATCATCAGATAAAAGGATCATGTGTTAACACTAGGGTGCCATGGGGATGCATTAGACAGACAGACTAGGGCTGTGAGTAGGAGTATATATGATCATCAGATAAAAGGATCATGTGTTAACACTAGGGTGCCATGGGGATGCATTAGACAGACAGACTAGGGCTGTGAGTAGGAGTATATATGATCATCAGATAAAAGGATCATGTGTTAACACTAGGGTGCCATCGGGATGCATTAGACAGACAGACTAGGGCTGTGAGTAGGAGTATATATGATCATCAGAAAAAAGGATCATGTGTTAACACTAGGGTGCCATGGGGATGCATTAGACAGACAGACTAGGGCTGTGAGTAGGAGTATATATGATCATCAGATAAAAGGATCACGTGTTAATACTAGGGTGCCATGGGGATGCATTAGACAGACAGACTAGGGCTGTGAGTAGGAGTATATATGATCATCAGATAAAAGGATCATGTTTTAACAATTATAAGAGGAAATATTTGTAAAGAAAAGAATGGCAGGTAAGTGGAAACAACTGCCACGTGCTGCAGGATAAGACAATGAGGGTATTAAAAAGTGCTAGGGTTTCTAGAGTATTAGGAAGATAATAGACAGCTCCTTTATGATATAGGCAATACTTTTACAGGTCTACTAGACAATCTGACACCTCTAACAGCTTCTTTAAAAATGTATATTTTCATCATTTATATAAACAATACTCTAAATCTGTATAAATGGTACGCACTATTTCATATGTTGATTTATTGTATATTTAAATGATGTATGAAGAGATAGCTAGCAAGTTAGGCTGGTGCCAGGCAAGCAAGTACGGTAGCTCCAAAATGAAAAAAAGCCAGCACCCAGGAGAATCTGAATACAATAATTTATTTAGACTAGACCGGTTTCAGCACAAGGCTTTCTTCAGTAGTACATAAAAAATGTGACTGGGTCAGAATCTTATATAGCTTCAACCAATGAGATTAGTGACATCATTTCCTGTGGTTGAAAAAACAAAAAGAGTTATGAATAAATCATAAAAAAGTCCACATTAGAAATGAAATAATCGTATTCATCTATTCAAAATGTCATGTTGATACCTAAAGATATATAGCATAATAATGCAAATAACAAAGGCATAATGATGATGGGGTTGCTAGAAAGGAATGGTTAATATGAAGTGATTTAAATAAACAATTAGACCACAAGCATCAGCATAATTAAACCATGATGTAAAAGCATGAAACAAAATCATGTAATGATGATGTCACAAAATATTTGTACTAACTAATAAATGCTTCAAAATCATAATTTGTCATTCAATCCCGGGGAAAAAAGCCCCCCAAGTTTAATTATCTACCTCCTTTCTTTTTTGTTGAGAATATCATGCCACCCTACCTTGAAGGATCGATTGCCAGTGATACGATCAATGATGGTAAATGAGAATTTAGCAGTAGAGTGTTTAATTGTGTGTCTGTATAGCGCATTGGTTATTCTCTGGTTCCTGATGTCCCCCAAATGTTCCGAAATTCTGATGCGGAACTGTCTGGATGTTTGGCCAATGTAAAAGGCCTGACATGTGCATGTAGCAAGATAGATTATCCAGTCTGAACTGCAATTACCAAAGAATTCAATATTGAATATTTGTCCTGTGTTTTTGCTGGTGAAACTAGTGGTTTTGAAAATGTAGCTGCAAAAACTGCAGTGGCCACAGGGATAGATGCCTATTAATTTATCCCCTGTGAGTGTCCTTTGTGTAAGATTGTCATCCTTTGGGCTTGTTCTTTTGTAATGAGAAAAAAGGGAACTAAGTGATTTACCCTTTCTATATGAAAAATAGCACCGTTCCCCTAAATAATCCTCCAAAAGGGGGTGCAAGTTGAGTATGTTCCAATGGTTGTTAATAATGTTGATCAAATTCCTACTATTCCGGCCATAGGTCGTGACAAATCTACATAGATTGGAACCATTGTCTCTTTGTCTTCTATTATATTGTAGAAGAGCATCCCTGGTTTTTACATTGCTTGATTGAACAGTTGAGTGAATAATCCGCGGTGAGTACCCCCTGGGCAAAAATCTGTTAGTTAGATCAGTTTGGTGTTTGATAAGGTCATCCTGTGAAGAACATATTCTTTTGATCCTCAGAAACTGAGATTTTGGAATATTTTTGGTGATATGTTTGGGATGAAAGCTTTCTGCATGTAAAAGAGTGTTGAATTGTGGGAATTTCCTGTAGACAGATGTTTTGAGTGTATTATCTGATTGTCTGGTAAGATGAACATCCAAGAAATGGATTTCATTCAGATGATGTTCCTCCGTAAATTCAATACCCCAGATGTTCCCATTCAGATATTCCATAAATTCCTGGAGATATTCGTTGCCTCCCTTCCAAACCAACCAACAGTCGTCCAGGTATCGTCTCCATATATCAATTTCTGGTAAATAAATGTTGTGCATTGGATTGTATATGATGTTTTCTTCTATGTAGCCGATGAAGAGGTCTGCATAAATGGGTGCAAAAGATGCACCCATGGCCGTGCCTTGGAGTTGCCAATAGCAATCTTGTTGAAAATAGAACACATTTTTTGTCAGAATGTGTTCAGCCATACATATTAATAATGTATTCATTCCTGGCGGATATAAATGAGATTTGTTGAGCCAAAACTCCAATGCCATCAGACCTGCCCAGTGAGGAATGCTGGTATATAAAGATGTTACATCCAAGGTGCACATAAACCAATCCGGGTCCAGTTGTGATTCCGTGACTTTCTGCAAGAATTCTGTTGTGTCCTGTATTCTGGCACGAATCTGTGTTAATAATGGTTTCAATTTTTCGGTAAGAAAAGCAGATAGGGGTTCAGTGAGTGAGCCAATTCCAGATACAATTGGTCTCCTGGGCGGTTGTTGGGTAGATTTGTGGATTTTTGGCAATAGATATAAGTATTGTTTGGCAGGATCTTTGACTGTCAGATGTATTTTAGTTTTGTCTGAAATTATTCCAGCCTCAACTGCCTGTTCCAAAAATTGATTGATTTCCATTTGAAAACCTGGGGTGGGATCAATATCCATCTTCATGTAATGGTGACGATTAGATAGTTGTCTGTAACCATCACCCTGATAGTAATCATTGTCCATAACAACAACCGCGCCCCCTTTGTCTGCAGGAATGATGACAATATCTGTGTTATTTTTAAGTTGTGTCAGATGTAATTGTTCCTTCTGTGAAAGATTATGCCTCATAGTATCTGTGGAACTGAAATGGAAATGTATGTCTTTGATGACTGCCTGCTAAAAGACAGCAACATGTTTGTCCATGGGAGGGGTGAATGATGATTTGTGAAATCTAAAACCAGATGATCTTTGAGTGTCATCAGTTTTATCCTGTTGTTGGAAAAATATTTTGAGGTTAATCTTTCTACAGAACTCTAAAGTGTCAGATACCAAGGAGCTTTCATCAATAAAGAAACCAGGAATAAAACCAAGGCCTTTATTCAATAAAGCATGTTGTTCATCAGATAAGACATGTTTTGAAATGTTTAGTACATTAGTGCATTGTTCATTTATTTCACTATTGACATGAATAGTTCTTCTAAACTTGTGACCCCTATGTTTCCTGCCTGCTCTATGTTTCTTACCCCTAAAGGGATTTCAGTTGTTCTGCCCCTTTTGGCATTTGGAGAATCACCAATGCTGGGTATGTCTGTGTCTGTAGTGGAGGATTCTTCACCAGATGTGATATAACCTGTTCCTGTTTTTTTCAGGATGGACCTAGGTCTTTTTTTGCGTACAAAAGAAATATTTTTGGTGCCCTGAGCAAAGCTGACACCCTTCTGTGATTCAAATTGTCTGCCCTTCTCATAAGCTTCCTTATCACGGGCAAATTTATGCAATTTCTTGCTTTTAAGGTTATTTTCTAAAGTAGATATTTCCTTAGATAATTTGCTCAAACAATCCCGGAAATTTGTATTATCCTCAAATTGTTTGAGATTATTACAAGTTTTTTCTACTTCCACTATATTTACTTGTACAGTTCTCTCATAAAATGATGATAATATATTGACCCTAGCCATAGCAGCTTCTTGTTGCGCTATTTGCCATTCTTTAAGCAGAGCATCATCTGGTGTAGCAACCAATGGTTGAATTTTACATCTCAATCCTCTGGGGGATATGTGTTGTACTTGGCAAGCTTTGAACAATTTGTGATGCCAAATGTTTGTTCTCAATGTTTTAATTTGTTTACCAAGCTTATAGAAAGAGTTTTCGCAACCGTCAACTGGATCTATTCTTTCCAAATTGTTAATGTCACTTGAATCAGTGCCAATACCAAAGATTTTTAAATCATCCTTACCGGAGCATAAACCAGATAATAATTTTTGAAGATCCATGACCATAAGTTGCTGGAACTAGGAAAGGATGAAATCTGAACTGAGAGAAAGACTGGATTGTGAGAGCAAATTAGGAAAGGAAGTAATCTCAAAAAATCTGAATCACAGAAGAGTGCAGGTTTGGGCAATCCTAATAAAAGGAATGTATAGAAAACTATGTAAGACCAGGTTCATGTGACTCAATATATAGCTTGAAAAATATGTCAGGTTATAAAAAACTGAAGACAACCCAAAATATAGTTTGTCTGTCCTAGCTGTACCAAAAAATATATATTAGAGATGAAAAGAGGCAGTGGTAATGATACAGTATCACAAAAAAATATCTGTAAGATCAACCACTAATATACAATAACAAAAATGAAATGGACAGTTATAAAACACTGCCTGAGCAAATGGCAAAACAAAGTAGCACAATTTTCACCTTGACATGTACAAGAATATTATTAGTGGGGATGATCACCTGAAATTCTCTAGCTGAATTATTTAAACAAGGAAGGATGCAATGGAATAAAATGTTCAGTGTCCAACATATGACAATGCTCGCCCTTAATGTCACTAAACCATAAAGAAGCGAGTTTGAAAACCTCAAAGGTGTATATGAATAATCTGAAAATATCCAAAGGGCAGTAGTCACCATACAATGTCACCATGTGTAAGGAACAATGAGGTCAACCACTGGTAGTGTATAAAAAAATATATATAGAAAAATATTTCACCAAACTATTATATGACAAGGCTGATGAACACATACCACATAGAATTATGAAAGATATACAAAATTGTTGACACAATGGTATACCGGGAATATCATCCCAGATTGATAAAACAACAGTTGTATAGATACTTGTATTCTAGTAGTATACTAGTAAAAATTATAATAATAAGTAGCCATATCCAATCCTTTTATATTGAAATGAAAGTAGGCCAAATTGTTGTATACCAAAGCTGATATGCAAGTGTCTAATGAGGTTATAAAAAACAATATCCAACCCTCTGTGTTATATAGTAATGGAAAAGTTCTGCAAAGACTAAAATGGTATACTTGATGCCTTGTAGCTATAACCAGATATGTTATAACTGGTTATAGAATCATGTTCAAACATCTCCTATAAATTCCATAAAATTGTTGTTGGTACAAAAATCAAGTTTAAATAAGCAGTTGAAATATGTATACACGAGCAGAATGACCCAGAAGTTCGATCACTGTAATATTATAATAGACTGAATGGTTAGACAAACGGAGCCACAATCCTGAATGTAGGAATAATCAGAAAATTACCTGAACTGTTATATTAACATAAATGTGATGACTCACTTATTAATAGAATATGTCCAGCACAAAGGTAATCTGACAATATGTTGGTTAAGAGAAATCATAGAATATAAATGATATGAATTGTCTCAAAAACACAAAGATTGATATAGATGATCCTGATAACTAGCCCAAATGTTGTATATTCACTAATACTGTACATATATCAAATATGCATTATATTGAAAATACAGAGCTTCAAAGTGAAGAGCCCAAAAGACAAGATAGTGTAATGTCCACCATCCGTGTTACAAAATATTTGAATCTACAAAAAATATTGTTATGAATGTTCATAAACCTGGCGCCAACACAGTGTTTGAATAGATTGGAATAAAACCAGTTTGATGGATTGATAGTCAACACGCTCCTTATTTATCCATCAATCGTATTTCCCCAGCAATACCATCCACCTTGGTCAGAAAAAACGTTGAAAGGATCTTGATGAAACAAGCATATGTTGAGCAAAAAGATGGTTGGGATACTATTTCGTGCACCCAGCAAGACACGCGTTCTGTGTAACACTGATGGGCACACTGGTAATATAGTCCCTCTCCTTTGTCTTCACACAAAAAAATGTAAAGAAAGAAAAGTGTCACAGTATCAGTGGTTGATTATAGCCTTCTCTGATGTGTTATTTCAAAAAATGTAGCATAAAGTTCTTATTCGCCCAAGTCAGAAGTAAGTTCTGGGCCAAAATATGGCTGTGATGTTATTTCGTGCACCCAACAAAACACGCGTTGTATATAGCAATGATAGGCACACTAGAAATGTAATCCGTCTCCCTAATTTGCAAAAAAGTTGTAAAAAATGTCACAGTACCTGAATTTTGTTGTAGACTTCCCTGAAAGGATATATCCAAGTGTGAAACCTAGGGTTTCTTGCTGGCCCAAGATGCGATGTTGCAAAAAACAATATACGCAATTATAAACCACAAGATGGTGACCCAAATGTACGTCTGAAGTTGGAATTAAAAAGACTCTGACCCAGTCACATTTTTTATGTACTACTGAAGAAAGCCTTGTGCTGAAACCGGTCTAGTCTAAATAAATTATTGTATTCAGATTCTCCTGGGTGCTGATATTTAAATGATGCAGCAACCGTTTTAATATGACTTTGTTTTTTATTTAGCACATTTTCTGCCCACAATGCATCATGTTATAATGTCATTTGGCCTTCATTTTGCTTAGATTTCTTTTTAACACAGACTTAACAATGAAATGTGTTACAACCATCTTTTGGAGTAGTTCTTTAACTAATTATTTGGACTATAGCTTTATTATACTTTCTACATAACAATGCTTGATGCTTTTGATGGGAAAACTCACACATGAAATGGACAGAAAGAGAGAGAGAAGAAGAAAAAACAGAGACAGAGAGAGTGAAGAAGACAATGATAGATACACACAGTAAGAACATTAAAAATTACCTGTTAAAGCAACAAGGAATCATATTTGGCTGAGCTCTTGCAATGAGTAAAATCACAGGTCATCATTTAAAAAATGCACTAGTTTCTCATTGCAGGCTAGTATGCAGTGTTTTCAATAATATTATATACAAATTTGATAGCAGCATTAGTTAGACATTTACATTTGTATTTTAAGATATTTAAATTCATGTTATTGAACAGAGAACAAACCTTTGTTATGATTCATTTCATTTGATTTGTACAACTACTTTGCTCACTTATTCTTACATTTAGTTATTATATTTATTTTATATGTGTAGGGTGGCTGCAGTGGTGCAGTGGTTAGCATTGTCACCTCACAGCAAGAGGTCCTCTTGCTCGAGTCTCTGCTGGGGTGGGTTCTTTGCGGAGTCTGCATGTTCTCTCTGCAATCAAGTGGGTTTCCTTCAGGTGGTCTGGTTTCCTCCCACATTTCAAAGACATGCAGTAGGTGTATTGGAAACTCTAAATTGTCCATAGGTGAGTGTGTGCATGAATTACCACTGCAGGGCTAGCCACCCAGAGATGTAAACCTTGGCTTGAGATGATTGTCACTGCAGAAGTGTAACTTCAACCCCATGTGCAAAATGGGAAAAGGGGTTGAGGATGGATGGATTTACTTTATGTGTCGCTATTAAGTTATAAGCATTTAAATAAAAATCTCATGTTGAATTTTGATTCAAATTTTATATTACATGATTTAAAATTAATTTTAGTCAGGCACAACATTAGGTTTTTGAGCTGATTTGGAATTAATTTTAACTGGATAGTATAAGACGTTTTTTAAAACCAAAAAAGTTCAGACTTGGGTCCCCCTTGTCTGCAGGATTTCTTGACATAAAGGCTGGATCTGATCTGATCTGATACGCCATAACACTGAATATAGCACTAAAGAAAAAGGCACAGTAATGTATAATATGCATTTCAGTACACAAAATGTATGTTACTGATTTAATGTTACTTTTCTAGATTTTATAAAAGTCATTACCCAGGTTGTTCTCAGCATGACAGGAGAAATGCTGATCTCACCTGGGAACATTGTCAAGAGGTGGAAACAATATTCTGAGTTCCTAAATGTGGTCAGTACATCATCCTTTCAGAAGGCAAAGTCACTGAGACTGAGTCCACTTGTGTAGATAACTTCACTGTGATGTATACATTCCTTGGGTACTGCACCTACAGGAATGGATGACATCTGGCTGGAAAAAAATGAAAAAGCAGGTTATTATGGGGGATTAGTAACTAATGTGCCTTATCATTGTTGCATGGAAAATGGGACAGCACCTCTGGGCTGGCAAACAACAGCAGTAGTCCTCATTTTGATACAGACAACTCAGTAAATGTATTCCAGTTAAAGAAGGATCATAGCTCTGCATGCCCCTGGGAAACTATATACCACAGTATGGGAAAGTATAATTTATCCAACAGCTCAGTCTCTGACTGAGGAGAAGCAATGTAGGTGCTGATTAATTTGGAACACTGGTAAACTTTCTGTCCATGTACAAATACTGTAGAGGTCATGGGACTTCACCAGTAAAGTCCATTAGCATTATATGAGCCTAGAGAAGGCATATGACTGTCTGCCCAACTGTTGAATAGACAATATTTAAACAGTATGAAGTCACAGAATCATTGCTGCATGCATTTAATCCCCTGTATTAGCAGAGCAACATTAAGACAGATATGTTCAAGGTAGGCACAGGACTCTGACATGCATGCTTTGTTTCCCACCACTTTATGGTTTTCATGGACAGTATAGCATGTGAATGCTTATCATTGCTGGGTGGTAGTTCATCCTGTAAAGAAACAGGCATGCAGACATATATTTTGGAGGAAGGGTTTGGCAAAATAGTGAAGCATTCACCTCATAATCTAATCTAGGGTTATTGTTTAGGCTTTAAATGAGCCTTCAGGCCATTTAGCCTATTATTCATCTATGAACCTATGAACCTAAGAATATTCTGCAAGCAACACAAACACTGATAATGGGCTTTTCACTTCCATGGTGTTTAATAAGACTGATTTCAAGAAGGAGTGTATACCACATGACATACAGATGTCTGACCACATGACATGCAGATGTCTGTAGCTAGATGTTAACATATTTAAAGTTATCTCTGCAATTGCATCATATGCTACATCCTCTTTTTCAAATACATCAACGTATATATATATATATATATATATATATATATATATATATATGTGTGTGTGTGTGTGTGTGTGTATATGTGTGCGCATGTATGCGTGTACGTATATATATATCCTCTGTTATATATGCATATATCTCAATGAATGCTTATCAAATGAGCAAATACACTAGTGTTCAAATACAAAGTAATCAAACACTAATAGCTGAGACTCATCTTTTTGAAAACAGATAAAAAATCCAAACAGTTTCCTGTTTTGACCAATTAACTAAAACCCTAGCACTACATTCAGATACTGTGTCTGAATAGTGGTACTGTGGTAGTGTTACAGAAAGAGTTTTTCTTAGGTATGTTTTAGGGATGGGCAGTGGCGGCTCGTGATATTGGACTGCAGGACTGCAGCCCCCCCAGTTGTGTACCACAATGGTACAATCCAAACAATCCAAGTTACTTCACATAGAAAGTGAATCCGGACTGTTGCCTTACCAGTCTGGGTTCAGGAAGAAGGTAGCAGACTGCTGATGCCCCAGAATTCTATGCAATGCGAACTGCATAGACTGAAAGGGGATCGGACTGCAAGGTCAGCAGTCTTGGAACAGGAACGGAAACCAGAAGTGTGCATTCCAGCACACGTGGACGAAGCTGTTTGGATTTTGATTTTGCAGGGCCAGCTTTGGTACTTACAGCAGCAGTTATTATCGCCACCACAGGTAGTGTATTTTTGTGTAATGGGCCAGATGATTTATACTGGTGGCTATAGAGAGAACTCAGGACACCTGCTGGTGGTGGTTAGAGAATACCTCAGGCTTGAGCCCTGTACCCTGCGTTCAGGTAACAAGAGGCTGAATTCCCTACCCACCACCATCTGTGAAACTTTTGCAGATTTTTGCTTCATATTTTGTTATGTTCTGTTCATCAGAAAATCTGTGGTTTCTGAATTTATGATTCCTATTCCTTAGATAGTTGATGGTGCAGGGGTTGCATTATTACCTCACAGTTAGAGGTTCTCTGGTTTGATTCTTGGCTGGGGTGCCTTCTGTGTGGAGTCTGCATATCCTCCCTGTGTTTGTGTGTAGATTTGCTCTGGTGTCCTCCCATGTTACAAAGACGTGTCTGCAGTATTTCTCCCTGTGCCTCTGCTGAAAATTGGCTTTTGTTCAAAGTCAGACTTTCCTGTTTAACGAATGTTAAATAAATAAAATTGATAGGCATTTGAATTTCAGACTTCATATTCTTCAGAAAGTACATAGAAAATTGCTAGAATAAAAGGTTTTGTGTTACTAAGTTTATAAGATGAATATTTGACAATTGCCCCTATTTTTGGGACTGTATTCCCCCATTATTGACTTTGTCCAAGTTTTTTGTGCTAAGGTTGAGAGCTATGGTGAGAACTGAATTCACTGTATATGTTTGAGGGCTGTATTCCCCTATTACTGGCTTTATCCAGGTGTTTTGTGCTAAGAGCTTCACAGTTATGGTGAGAACTGAATTCACTAAATGGTAGCCATTTAAGTTTCGGTCTTCCTCTCTTTCATAAAACAGAAATAAGCAGTGATTATTAAGCTTTACAGTGAAAGGAATTAGGGGACCTTTAGTAGAATTCTTGAACATGGTATTGGTGCAAATTAACCTGGGGGGGGTAGCATGAACAAAGCCAATTGTTTGAGAAGTGAGTTCTCAGAAGTTTCTTAAATTGAATAGTGGAGGTAGTGGAGGTTATTTGGCTAGGTAGTGAGTTCCAGATTCTGGCAATAGTGCAGGCAAAGAGAGATTTGCCAGCATCATTTTTGTGTTTGATAACGCTTATTAGGTTCTGAGAACTAGATTTTAAGGCTCTGGTAGGGATGTGGGGGTTAATTATATTTTGAAGTGCAGGGTGGTTTTCTGGAAGGTAGAAGAGATTATGCGCTATTGTGAGTTGATTAAACAGAAGTAGTTGAGGTAGTTTGAGCCAATTGAGTTGGTTAAGGGTGAGACAGTGATGAGATTTGTATGAGGTTTCAGTAGCGAACTTGGCTATTTTGTTATAACAAGATTCCATTTTGTTCAGATCACTATGGCAGAGATTAGTAAGGATGGGAGAGGCATAGAGAAGGATGGATAAGAGATAAGTTCTTGCAATAGTAGCTTTGGTTTGTTTAGTTATAAAGTGTTTGTTCCTACAAAGAAGTCGTAGTTTTTTATTAACTTTGTGCTATATGGCTGTCAAATTTAAGGTTATTGTCTATTTCTACACCTAACAGTTTAGTATGTGCAGTTGTAGTGATTTGAACATCTTTGGAGTGAAGGGTGAAAGTGTTGTTGAGGGGGGGAGCATGACCTGGCCGAAAATAATTAATTTAGTTTTTTGGGGGTTAAGAATAAGTTTGATGTTTATGAACCATGCTTCAGCTAGAGTAAAAGTGTTTTGGGTGAGGATTTGAAGTTCCTTTAAGGTGGGGGTGGCATTTATAAGGGTGGTGTCATTTGCGTATTGTACTCCTGATGCTGTGAGTGAGGAGGAATTGATTTGGTTGGTGAATAGTGAGAAAAATAGTGGGCGAAGGATGGATCCTTGAGGGACACCTATGGATACTGGTAGCAGGGGGGACAGCTGGTCATGCCATAGGACTGCCTGCTGTCGGCCAGATAAGTAGCTAGTAAACATGATATAGTGGAGGGGCTGAGGCTTAGGGTAGATAAAGTTTGGAGAAGAATGTTATGGTCTACCATGTCAAAGGCTTTAGATAAGTCTAAGAAAATGGAAGGTACAAATAGTCCCTTGTTTCTATTGTGGTTAACTATATCTGTAAATAATAGTAATGCTGTGGTGTTGCTGTGGGATGGTCTAAAGCCATGCTGGGTTTTGGAGATTAAGTTGTTTTGTAAGAGGTACCGAAGTAGTTGGGAATGTACAACTCTCTCTAATATCTTGGATAGAGGTGAGAGTATTGCAACTGGGCGGTAGTTGGTGAGTTCTAAGGAGTTGCCCCCTTTGTGCAGTGGAATAATGTGTGATGTTTTCCACAGGGTGGGAACTTAAAATTCTGCAAGTGACCTGTTTATAAGGATGGACACGGGATAGGCTATGGCGTCTGCTGTTATCTGAAGGAATTCGGCTGGTAGGGTGTCAGCAGCTAGTGTGGTTGGTTTTAGTTTCTTAAGGAGCTTTGAAATAATTTTAGTGGGTACAGGGTGTAGGGAAAAGTCGGTGGTATTGTTTTGAGTAGTAGGATGGGTTTTGCTAGCACCTGGTATAGGGTTGCTAGTGGTATTGAGGGCATCGGTAAGGGTTTGGGCTGTTTCAGTGAAGAACTTGTTAAATTGTGTGGGAATGTTGTCATGGTTGTTTGGTAGTACTGGGGTTGGGGTGGAGACTTTACCTGGGTGGATTATGCCATTTATTGTAGCCCAAAATGTCTTGGGGTTGTTGGCATATTTTTCCTGCATGTTTTTGTAATAGTTACTTTTGTCTAGTTTGATTTGTTTTGGCTTTGTTTCAAAGTTCTTGGTAGGTTTGCCTCTGATTACTGGTTTTGTTCTTTTGATATTGACTCCAGGCCTGATCCCTCTCTTTCATTGTAGTCTTAGTATCTTTATTTAGCAATGGAGCATAGCTAGCTTTTAGTCTTATAGTTCTGGAGGGGGCACGACAGTTTAGGATTTGCAGGAAAGTGGAGTTACAGTGCTGTGTGGCATCATCTAGAGATAGTAGTTTTAGGCGTGTCCAATTACAGCTTTGTAGTGAATTGATGAAGTCAGTTGTTTTAAAGGTGTTTTTGTTACGTATTACTCTGAGGTTGGGTTGGCTTATGTAATGGGGTCTGTTCCAAATTTGGTAGGTAGGTTGGTTGATGATCACTTAGACTGTCAGGTAGACAGCCAGAGTGCCATGCTAGAGTGGGGTCAGATAACAGAATCCAGTCTAAGATGGATTCGCGTTTTGAGGTGTTGTTTGTTTTGGTTGCGGTTAATATAATTTGGGTGAATCTATGCAGGTTAATGTGGGTAGTTGGAGTGTGGCTAGAGCAGTTCAGCCAGTCAATATTAAAGTCACCTAATAGTACAGCTTCTTGTGGCATGGAGTTTGAGATCCAGTTTAGCAGGTTTTCCATTATAGTAGTGTTATTGCCTGGTGGAATGTAACCACCTGCAATAATGATATGTTTGTTTGACTTTAGTTTTAATTTGGCAAGGATTAGTTCCACATCTTTGATTTCTTGGGTGTTATAATCAATTTGTTCAATGGTGAGATGATTTTGGAACAATATCACTATGCCATCTCCCTTTTTCTCTACTCTATCTCTGCGTATTACGTCATAACCAGGGGCTATAATCTCATTATTATGGTGTTCTGGTTTAAGCCATGTGTCACTTAGCATGGCTATTTCCGGTTTATATACAGCTAGAAGGGTGTGAAGGTCCTGGATTTTGTTACGTATACGTCTTGCATTTATGTTAATGAAGAGGAGAAAGGAGGTAGGTCTATAGTATAGGAGGTTTGGCTGATTAGAGTCTGTGTAGGGTGTTGTGGTGGGCCCTGGATTAGGTGAATGTCACCACAGTGAATACGTTTGTGGAGTAGGTGAAGATACAGTTTAGTTAGTGTAGTAATTTACTATGTTTTAATGTGGATTATGTAAAGGTTTTCATTTGTACCTATGAATTATATCAAAACTGAAAACTTTTTTTTGGATTTTAAACTTTATCTTAGAAAGTTACATTTTAAACTCACTTCTGAGGGTGCAACAGCTAATGCTTATGTGGATATGATGCTTAGATGTGGTACACTTAATCCAGTGCTGTTGTCTCCATTACTGTTATTTGAAAAATTGGTCGAGTTTGATTTATGGACCTTGGTCACAGAATGGAGGAAAGGGCAGTACAACTATAACCTTACCAGTAATGAACATGAATTGTTGTTAAAAGTGGCTAGAGACAAAAAAGTTAGAATAATGAAACCAGACAAAGGTAGGGGGGGGGTAGTAATAATGAGTTGGGAAGAGTATGTGAATCGCATGTACAGTCACGTTCTAAACAGTGACTTTTATGAAGAAACATAATTGAATTTTATTCACCTATTCTATAAAAGAATTGATTATATTTTGAAAGATCTTTTTGATCAGGGGAAAATCAGTAATGTCCTGTATGAGTTTCTTCATGTTAAATTTCCTGTGGTGCCATCTATCTTTGGAATTCCAAAGATACACAAAAACATTATGGACCCCCCCCCCCAATTAGGCCAAACGTTTATACAACTTGTTCTAAAACCCACCCTTTGGCTAAGCATATCGACAACAATTTAAAAGAGAGGGTTAATGACGTTTCTTATTTATGAGATTCCTGGGATTTTCTGTTAGAGATTAGGGATCTCACTTACTCCGACAAACTTGTGTTTTTAACCATTGATATAGTATAGTTGTTCAATGCCATCCCTCACAAGGTGGGGTTCGCCTGATATAATGATTTTTTGTATGAATCTAAAAGTTTTGATCAGGATGACATTTACACCTTAAATTTGTGTATGGAATTAGTACTGAAGAATAATTTTGTCTTTTTAGAGGGCAATACTTTCAAAAGGTTAAAGGTGTGGTGATGGGGGCCTCTTTTGCCCCCATCTTTGCTAATATCATGCTTATCCAATGGGAAAAGAATTTTCTGTTTAACAAGTTTGAAGTGCCCCCCTAGAGACTCTATACCAGATATTCGGATGACATCTTTATTGCATGAGAGGGAGAGGTTTCAGATATTTTTCCCTTTGTGGAATTTTTGAATTCCACCACCTCTTTTTTGAAATTTACCTACTCCTTTAATTCTGTTTCTATCAATTACTTGGATGTAACCATTTTTAAGGATGGTGACAAACAAAGTATCGAAAGCACTATATACAGGAAACCAACTTATTGTAACAGCTTGTTACACTATCAAAGCAGTCATCCTAATTTTCAAAAGAAAGGGTATTGTTAAAGGCCAATACATACGTTTAGACAGGATGATTTTAGATGACAACCTATTTGAAGTGGAAAGTGAAGTTTTAGCTAACATGTTTAAGGCCAGAGGGTATCCCCTTCATTTAGTTAAGTTGATTAGATCTGACATAAAGGAAAAAAGGCAGACAGGCACTATTATACCACTTGTTAGACCTGACACTGTGTCTGTCAGGGAACTATTTAAAAAAGGGTATTGTTCCAGGGGAGATTTTTCCACTGGTTTTGTGATGCAATATTATGTGTAAGACATGAGTATTAGAGATATTCTTAGTAACAATTGGTCAGTCCTTTCTTGGTCAGTCCTATCTTTGTTTAATGGTGTCATGGACAAATTGGGGGACAGACTGGTTGTCAATTACAGGAAGGATAGAACCATAAAAAACTTCCTGGAATCTTGGGTTATACATTCCACTGTTTATTCTAACAAAAAACTTGGTACCAAGTGGTGTGGGTCTTGTGCCTAGTGCAAGTATATTTTGTCGGCTGACCAAATACACGTTAATGGCAAAAGGTTTAAAGCCAATTTTGCGTGTAATTGCAACACCACAGGAGTTATTTACTTGTCAAAAATGTACCTGTTTTTACGTGGGGAAAACACAGAGGAAACTGAGGGAACACATTTATGAGCACTCCTAGGACATTAAGAAAATAAAGGCTACCAACTCTCTTGCAAAGCATGTCAGCAGCAATGCGGATCATTGCTTTTTTTTTTTTTTTTTTTTTTTTTTGGACTGGATTGTGTAGTAAAAACCCTATAGGGGAGGACCTTGGGAGGATTTACTAGAGCAACATGAGTTGCTCTGGCAATTAAGGTTAAATGCTAACACTCCCCCTGGGCTTAATAAGCAGATATCTATTGGCAGTGTTTTAAAACTTAGGTCCTATCAAGTATAAAAAATAAAAAATACAATAAGATTTTGTGTTTTTATTTTATTGTATACACTGTTTTTATTGATACAGTAATATAACTCATCAATTATAGGTAAGTTTGAGACTACCTGTCCTTGTAGGCCATTTTAAGCCAATTTCCCTTCCAAAGGTGAGACTCAAACACTGTATCTTGTGTTTGTGAGGTAAACTCCTTAATCATTACACCAATCCCTGAAAAAAACAAAAGTGATATAAATTTTATAAGTCACATTAAGGCACTTGAGACTGCCAGCTGGCTGTGTGATAAAGACCAGAGGTAATGGGAGACACTCAGACATATGCCTCTGGTCTTACCACATATGTATGCTTGAAGTTATTAAACAACAACCAGCACCATTTCATGTCTCAAGGCTTACTTGCCACACTAATTCCAAATGAAATTTGGAATACTATCAAGGTTTGTTATTAACAGTAAGCAAAACATGTCCTTGTCATTTAGGGCAGAATCTTAATGCAAGCATTATACTCTATGAGTGGCCGTTATACTTCATTTAACATCATTTTAAACATGTTTCTTCCTTTTTGATGTTGAACTGTTAAAATGGCGTAAGTCAGAATTTACTGCAATATATTAAAATAAGGCTATAGGATAATGTTAAAGAAAGGTTCTACAAGTGTTTAGGCATGCTATCCTTAAAAGTGATGTCATTTTTGGTAAACTAATCAATAACAACTGCCATATTAATATGTATTTTATATAAGATAAGAAAGCCATTAGTAATTTGTTTAAGCAGCCAGTTGCAGTGCATTGAAAGTAATAAGGAAGACGAAAGCTGTGGTTTGTGCACTAAAAGAGCCATTTAAGCTGAACTGCTGAGTAACTGAAAGATTTTTTTAATAAAGCAGAATTCAAGGAATTACACTAACTGAAAAGGTTCTCTAATGTGCTTTGCCAAAGGAAACAGCAGTCAGGGAGGCTGTTTAATTTGATTTTGTGGGAATTGTATCCCCTGCATCATTTGTACAAGAAGCTGTATCCCCCAGAATTTTAATGAAATGCCAAGTCAGCAGTTATCTAGTTTAAAAAAAAGTTAATGTTGTACTCAAGGCAGCCTTCGACTGCAAACATCTATTTTCTAAATAAACACCTCAGGCTACTATTCCCATGAAAATACAACTCAGTGATGCTTCAGTAATATGAATTATTTCCATTGCTGAGGAATGCAAATGAATCCACTGCTTGTTTGCTAGACATAGTAAGAGGTATGATTTGTGTGTATTCGTACTCTGATCTGTTAGAATTATCAGAGGTAATGAAATGTATTTTCCAGGAATCCATAGCTCAGCTCTTGTATGTACAATTTACTACTCCCAGTAGAGCTGTTTTCAATAGAGCATACACTGATGTCAGCTGAAATGAGGATTTTAGAGAGTTTAACAGAAATATAGTAGGGTTTGAGTACCATTTTGCTTTGTGTCACAAAGCAACTGTTAAAGAAATGTGAGATCTTTTAAATTAGATATATTGCATTTAATGACAAACAGCATTTATAAACTTTTAATTCTTTTTAGACTGTTGATCACCTTAACACTGTCATATCACACATTAAATTGTGCCATATATAAGCAAAACTAAGATATGTATTCTTTATAGTATGTTGATGAATGCATTAATTTACTCCACTATGCCTCACAACTAGAACTTTTTTTTTCACTCCTAGCCCTACTGCTTAAATGGGTGGAATTTTGAAGAATAAAGCAGAGAATCAAGGGTACATATTCTGCTGTTCTAGATTAGTGGATTCACTTTCCCTTTAATGATATTTACCTGTTTGATCTTAAAATACAGATGTCCACAAAGCAGAATGTGAGCAATCATTCTCTTTATTGCAATGGCAGTAACAGTGGAAGCAAGATAGAATCATATGACATCCAGAATGTACTATATCCTTATTGGATTCTTAAAAACACTATGCACTGTTTATTATATCCTCCTCTTATTAAGGTAAATGCTTACTTCTACAAAGAGTATAAGAATGTATATAGCTATAGCAATTTTGCGCTATAGTATACCATTCTATACTATAGTACAATAGATTAGGAACATTATATGACATACATGCACTCATCTCAAGTAGACATATGTACACGTGAATATGATGGCTCATTACTATTCAAAAACACGCATGCTGATTGGTCAACCCAACAAGCATGCCCATTGTAAATCGAGCCTATAGCAACAGAAAAAAGTTTGGTCACTGAAGTACCATTGAGCGGCCAGACTTTCTTCTTTTAGTATATGCTATGGAGGCATATGTCTCAACTGTTCAGATTTTCACAAAATGTCCAGATATTTGGGTTATATTTTTGGTCTGCTCCGCATACAATCTGAGGTCTTCTGACAAATCACCAAAGAGTGAAGTCACTAAATAATGACATGCATTTCAGTTTCAGACTTCATACCCTTCAGAGAATGCATGATAACACAACTCTTGTTATTCTGGCAGCTTTCTAAGTTTATAAGAGTAACATTTACAATCAGTCCCTATTTTGTGGCCTTTGTCCCCTGTTATTTAAAGCTCTGTCCACATTTCTTGAGCTAATATGTTGAGAGGTACATAAAGAGGACAGAGAAAATACAAGGAAAAGCAAATACATTCTGCAAAACTAAATAAACATACCTGATTTTCCTTGTATTTATGCCCTGTATCTCTCATATCTTTAAACTGTCTGGATTTTATAGTTTAAAAAAAACACAGAGATCTTCCTTTCTCCTTTCTCCATTGCTTGTTTTCACCAGCTCTGATGTATTGTGCAACCATGGGAATGTAAGTCCTATACGCATGCACAGTACATCAACAAAAAGCGGAAGAATGGGGAAATAATGCAGAGGAAACAACATCACAGTTATACAATGACATTATTTAAGAAAAGTAAGCAATTCCTTTCTTAAATAATGTTATTGTATAACAGCAATAACTGACTTGTGGGTGTGGGTATATGAGGATTTGCCTAAAGTTGGCTTTGTTTAATCACTCAGGCTTCTCCCTCATGATCAAATTGCTCCAACTGTGTCTAGATCCTCAGTATACCCACACCCACTCATTGTTTTTTGTTTAACTATACAACAAGCAATTAGAATTTACAGTGAAAAAGACAGAAGCTAGATAACTCAGTTTTTGTTATTATGGCATGTAATAAAGTCATTCCAGTTGGATCATTTTTATTTAGTCTACTGTTATGGCTAGCTGTTGTAAGTCTCTCACACAATCCGGGTATCTCTTGGCTGACTGTCCTCATTTCCTTTTGCCTACTGTCTTTCCCAAATCTTTCCGAGAGCAACTTTTGCTTTCCTGCACATGATGTTCTCTTTCAAATTTTTGTAAGTGGAGCAACTTTGGCTTATGCTTTGATGTCCTCATTTCTTCATCTGCCCCACAGTGTGCATTCTATCTCCTGTTTCAGGCACTTCATCTCCATCACCTCTAGCTTCTTCAACTGCTATACCTTTATTACCCAGGTTTGTGTACCATACAGTAATACTGGTTGCACCGCTGGTTTATACACATTACTTTTCAGTTTCATACACTCTACACTGACACTCTGTGCCAGCTGGCAGCACCTCTGATTCCAGCTTTGACCTCCTCATTCACACTTACCTTGTCCTCATCCACCCATTCCAGGTACTTGAAGCTGTTAACCGATTTCACAATTTTTCCTTGTATCTCAGTTGTCAGCTTCTTCTGATTTTCACCATTTGCTGCCATGGCAACTGTTTTATTTTTACTAAGCTTCATCCCATGTACCTTCGGCTTTAAATTCTATTCTCCTGTCATTTGCTGAAGTCCCTGTACAGAGTATGGTTGTAATGCCATAATATGCATACAGTAGCTTTCTGATCTGTCCCTTCCTTGAATTGAAACAAGCAAGCAGCTTCTTTACTTCATTGTCTATCCAAGATTTCATGAGGTGTCATAGTGTAGTTAGTATTGTTCATATTGTATATCGCAGATTTGATTTTTAACCATAAGTTCTATTTGATTTATATTCCAAACCAAAACATTCAGTCATGTGCCCTTCCTTTACATTTGAACATTTGACAACGCCCACATATTTTTATAGCTTCCTTCCAACATTTGGTTATATAAATAATATGGTGTGTTGTATTAAACTATAGTCCCTCTAAATCATCAGTTTCATCCCAAAAAGTATAATAGGCTTGATTTGATAATGGACCTTTTTTCTTGTCATGTGACAATCCAGTAGGTATGATATTTTAGGCATCTGTAGTAACATGTCATGTTCAATATGAGAAGTAAAACAAAGCAGCATGCACAGTGACTGCAAGTATCAATGCAAATGAAATCAGATATTGTCTGTACTCAGGGATCCAGCATCAGTGCACACTGTTTCAGCTTATGAGGCTTAAGAGTCTGCATTGCATAAATCTGTGAAATGGTTCATCTGCAAATTATGTACTTCACAAATGTGCACATCATTAACACTGCAATTATTTCAGTCATTGACCCTGCATCTGTGTGATTCATGGTCACTGTGTGTCTGTGCATAATCTCAAATGATTGCTCTTGAACTTTACCATTTTGCACACTGCGAATTTGTCTTATCATGCACAATTTTTTACAACCAACTCTTCCTAATTTATTAGGTTGCTGTATGGAGACAACTTGAAATAAGAGAATGCACTCTATTTTATGCAAACAACATAGCTTAGTTTGACTCAGTGATTTCAGTTTATGAATGAAACATGTCAGTAATTAAATGGTTGGCTCAGATGGCAGATGCTTAAGCCCAGTTCTCTGAACACATGTTCAGTTACAAGGTTGCATTCTGATGCTGTCTCATGATTAAATTTGTCATCCATTTATAAGCAACTTCTTAGTGGTATAATCTTTACATTAATGACACTAAAGTATTTCAGTGTTAGTGTAGAAATGGTGTGTTTTTGAACAGAATTAAGTGATATAGCATTTAACTGGTTATATAGACTGCATTCCTATTACCTTTACTTTCTGTGTAGCAGAATGGGGAATGGGTGCATTAGAGTCAAGAGTAGTTTAATAGCGTTCACATATCAACTTTGTCACTAACATCATTTTCTCTTTTCTCTGTGTCAGTAACATAATTTTTCTAGTCAACAGGTACACAATCAACAGTTTAATTTGTATCAGTCAGTTGTAAAAATGTTTCTGTCCAATATTCTGATGTTCATACTTAAGAAAAATTACTAAACTACCCCACTTCCTGCATTCTCTACTGAGTGTTAGACATGACATTATATCATTCTTTTTTAAGAAAATTTTTTATTAAGTTAACATATTTACAATATATACATAGAAAAGAAAAAAATCAACATTACATTTTGTTATACGATGATAGGAATATATTGAATCATCACGGTCATCTTATGCAATTAACACATTAAGATTCTTGGTATTTTAACAGCAACATGTCAAGGTTATCCCAACCAGTAAAAGTCTTAGTATTATTTATAGATCTTATTCTGATCACTTCTTTTTCAGCTTTGTATAGTAATATGTAGGAGGGCCAGTTTGAAGGAGATTGGAGACTGTAAAGTGGTGACCGGAGAAAGTGCCATTAGGCAGCATAGGATAGAGGTTTGTAGAATGACGTTGGTTATCAAGAAGAGGAGGGGGAGTGTGAGGGCAGCACCAAGGATCAAGTGGTGGAAATTGAAAAAGGGTAATTGTGAGGTGGAGTTCAGGGATGAGTTAAGGCAGGCACTGGGTGGCAGTGAAGAGTTACCAAATAGCTGGGTAACTACAGCAGAGCTAGTAAGGGAGATGGCTAGAAAGGTGCTTGATATCACACCTGGACAGAGGAAGGACAACAAGGAGACATGGTGGTGGAATGAGGAAGTACAGGAGAGTATACAGAGAAAGAGGGTGGCAAAGAAGAAGTGGGATTGTCAGAGAGATGAAGAAAGTAGACAGGACTATAAGGAGATGAGGTGCATGGCAAAGAGAGAGGTGGCGAAGGCTAAGGATAAGGCATATGAAGAGTTGTATGAAAGGTTGGACACTAAGGAGGGAGAAAAGGACCTGTACCAATTGGCTAGACAGAGGGACCGAGCTAGGAAAGATGTGCAGCAGGTAAAGGTGATAAAGGATAATGAGGGAAACGTACTCACAAGTGAGGAGAGTGTGTTGAGGAGATGGAAAGAGTACTTTGAGGGGTTGATGAATGAAGAGAATGAGAGGGAGAGAAGGTTGGATGATGTAGGGATAGTAAATCATGAAGTACAATGGATTAGCAAGGAGGAAGTAAGGATAGCTATGAAGAGAATGAAGAATGGAAAGGCTGTTGGCCCAGATTACATACCTGTGGAAGCATGGAGGTGTTTAGGTGAAATGGCAGTGGAGTTTTTAACCAGATTGTTTAATGAAATATTGTAAAGTGAGAGGATGCCTGAAGAATGGAGAAAAAGTGTTTTGGTACCAATTTTTAAGAATAAGGGTGATGTGCAGAACTGTAGTAACTACAGAGGGATAAAATTGATCAGTCACAGCATGAAGTTATGGGAAAGAGTAGTGGAAGCAAGGTTAAGAAGGGATGTGATGATTAGTGATCAGCAGTATGGTTTCATGCCAGGAAAGAGCACTACAGATGCGATCTTTGCTCTGAGAGTGTTGATGGAGAAGTACAGAGAATGTCGGAAGGAGTTGCACTGTGTTTTGTAGACTCAGAGAAAGCATATGACAGGGTGCCTAGAGAGGAGTTGTGGTATTGTATGAGGAAGTCAGGAGTGTCAGAAAAGTATGTAAGAGTGGTACAGGATATGTATGAGGGTAGTGTGACAGCGGTGAGGTCTGCGGTGGGAGTGATGGATGTGTTTAAGGTGGAGGTGGGGTTACATCAAGGATCAGCTCTGAGCCCTTTCTTATTTGCAATGGTGATGGACAGGTTGACAGACAAGATCAGACAGGAGTCCCTGTGGACTATGATGTTTGCAGATGACATTGTGATATGTAGTGAGAGTAGGGAACAGGTGGAGGAGACCCTGGAGAGATGGAGATATGCTCTAGAGAGAAGAGGAATGAAGGGAGGATAGAGGAATGGTGAGGATGCAAGGAGTAGAGGTGGCGAAGGTGAATGAGTTTAAATACTTGGGATCAATAGTTCAGAGTAACAGTGAGTGTGGAAGAGAGGTGAAGAAGAGAGTACAGGCAGGATGGAGTGGGTGGAGAAGAGTGTCAGGAGTGATTTGTGACAGACGAGTACCTGTAAGAGTGAAAGGGAAGGTCTACAAGAGGGTAGTGAGACCAGCTATGTTATATGGGTTGGAGACAGTGGCATTGACAAAAAGGCAGGAGTTTGAGCTGGATGTGGCAGAATTAAAGATGTTAAGATTTGCACTGGGTGTGACGAGGGTGGACAGGATTAGGAATAAGTATATTAGAGGGTCAGCCCATGTTGGAACGTTTGGAGACAAAGCCAAAGAGGCACGATTACGTTGGTTTGGACATGTGCTGAGGAGGGATGCTGAGTATATTGGGAAAAAGATGCTAAGGATGAAGCTACCAGGTAACAGGAAAAGAGGAAGGCCTAAGATAAGGTTTATGGATGTGGTGAGAGAGGACATGCAGGTGGTTGGTGTGACAGAGCAAGATGCAGAGGACAGGAAGAAATGGAAACAGGTGATGTGCTGTGACGACCCCTAACAGGAACAGCTGAAAGAAGATGATGATAGTATCGCTGTTAAATTTTAAAAAAGATTGAATGTAGGAACTGAGTTTGATTTTACATTTTTTGTAATAACTTTGCTAGCAGTTGCCAAGAGAGCCGTAAACATTTTTGCTCTTTGGCTTTTACAGATAACAGGATGAGAAACATTCATTAGTATCAGTGATCTAGTTAAACTTTATATCATTCTTAAAGATGCAAATTGAACAAAATGGCAGCTGCTGAGCTTGAACACTTATAATTTTAACTACATCATCAGGCTCATGCATAGTAGCAACTTTTTTCTCACATTGTGCTTTGCCTTGACACTATTATTCTATCTGCTGCCAAAAGATTTTTTAATATTAAATTTGCATACTTCTAAATCTTCATTAAGCTCATTCAACTGAATACTTTTAGAGGTTTCTCCATGTTAATCCATACTCTGACAGAATTTTAATTCTCACTTTAATTATTTATTTATTTAGCAAAAGGAATACCAAGGCATGGTCTAGGCTCCAAAAACTGCAAACAGTCAAGCAGGTTAAAACAAAGCTTTAATAAATCCAGTAAGTGCTTTCACAATGTCTCTTCAGACCATAGCAAGAGTAAAATCGGCATACTTTTAAACATCAAGCAACCAATCATACCTAAACCATTAAAATCATCAATCAGTTAATTAACTAATCAACATGGCCCTCTTGACTTCAAGAATGGTTTAAGTGAAGCCCTATCATTTAACCCATTCCCTATGTCAGCACGCATCCTTATAATCCATCTAGCTTCAACAGATTCCGTAAGGGTTTTAATATCACCCACACGTTCACTGTCAAATAATACTTCTACCACCATAAATTGAAATATATAGCTACTACCTCTTCATTTAATATGTTTTGCTAGTGCATTATTTGTAGAGGAAATGTGAATGTGGCATAAGTGCTCTCTAATCCATAGTCTAAGTTCCCTGCCAGTTTTACCCAAGTAAAACACCCTACATTTCTGGCATACTGCCAGATATACCACATGCTTAGTGCTACAATCAGCTATAACTTGGATCTTCTATAAATATCCTGTATCAGGATGTAAAAAGTCAGAGGATGGACTTATAAAAGAGGAATAATTACAGTGATTTCATGGTTTTGTACCAGGACAAAAATTAGCCCAATTTGTATCACTACATATCCTCTTGGGGTAACATAATATTCTCCTTATGTTCTTCTTGTTCTTAAATAAACTCCAGGGCATTACCCACTATCCCCCTAACCGTGGGTTCAACCAGTAACACTTCCCAATACTTCTTAATAATGTCTGTAATTCCTCTGCAGTTACTACTAAAATGGAGGGACATCCCCAGGGCATTGTTCTTAGATTGCTCAGCAGGCACTCGTGTATTAATTTTATTAGAGAAATATGGTTTTGCTGAGCTCCCTCTCATATTTCTAACTCTATTTAACTCTAATAACACATCACTGTTCTTATAACCCCTATCTCTAAACATATTGCCTAGTTTCAACAGTTCTTGGTCAAAATCATTATCATCTGCATGAAGTCTGGAGACTCTCATGCCCCGTCTTACTACCGCATTCTGAAAAACATGACCCCAATGCATACTCCATCTATGGAGATATGTATTCCTGGAGCATGATTTCCAATAGACCCATGTGTTAACTTTCCCATTCCTATCCCTAGTGATGTTTATATCAAGAAAACTAATTTTATCATAAGATTTGCAAATGGTAACCTTTAAAAAGGTGGACTACTATTCACATATAAAAATAACTCTTATAACTCACCTTCATGCCCATTCCATATTAAAAACAAATCATCAATAAAATGCTGATAAAATAATAAATTTAACTTTAACCTATCACACTTGACAATGGCCTCATCTTCCCACCAAGCCATCACACTGTTGGTGTAGCTATTGGCACTGGATGTGCCCATAGCCATGCCATCATTTTACAGATAATAACAATCATCAAATAAAAAGACATTATTCTCTATAACAATTTCCATAAACAGCCCAGGAAGATATGCAGTAACACAAACAGGGCTAATTCTTGCCCTAGTATGAAACCAATCACTGTAATTATTGCTCTTTTATAAGCCTATCCTCTGACTTTTTACATCCTGCCTCATGTACACAGACAACCCTCTCCTCTTACCTCCCAATACTCAGACTTGTGACAGATGCACATATATCACCAAATTGGAAGCTACGCACTCTCCAGCCAAGACTGGACTAGCTGGTCAAGAGGAGAAGGTCAAAACCTGCACCACACCACATGACCACATGGAACACATAGCCCTCCAGAGCACCCACCATCACATTTCTCACATAAAAACACAAACCACACACCCACCTTCGCGGAGGCTTTCAATAGAAATTTACCCAAACATCAGAGACCTCCAAGACAGAAATGCACTCAGCCACCACAACACAGCACAAACCACAGAACACATACCCCACCTCCACAGTGTGCCCCTCAACCTAAGCTCCTAAGGCTAAACACCTTGCCCAATACACTAATCATAGGTGACTCAATAGTGCGGCACACAGATGTCCCACTGTCTATGCTGAATAAGGAGAAGGTAACAGTCAGCTGTCTGTCAGGTGCCAGAATCCAACACATAACACATGCATGCAGGTCACTCCACAACAGGTATAAGTATGACTCTGTCACTGTCCATGTGGGTGTGAATGACCTAAGATGCAACTCCCTGGACTACATGAAAAGAGACATGGTGGAGCTCGCAGATCATGTGGCCCAGGCAGGTATGACCCTAGCACTGAGCAGTATCCTGCCGTCACCCAGAATGATACCGCAGTACAAACAAAAAATGATTGACTTCAACAATTAGCTAAGTTTCTGGTGTCATTCTAAGAGGATCCAGCATCTGTCTGCTTGGGAAAACATGATTGACAGACCTCAATGCTTTGCCAGAGATGGCCTGCATCTGTCACCCCTGGGCTTCCAGGTACTGGCTAAGGCTCTTGCCACCCTTATAGTATCTTTTTTAGGTGGTGTTCCAAAGACCAAATTACCACCATAACAGCTATAAATAAATGCAATCTGAGGGTCATGCTGCTCAATGCTAGAAATCTAAATCTCAAGATGCACTCACTCGAAGCACACCTCATAATGGAGAACATCAACATTTGTGCTGTAACAGAAACCTGGTTTAAAGCAGCAGAAGGCACCCCTGCGCTACCAGGCTATAACTCATTCCACACCTTTCAGCCCCGAAACATGGACCATAGCTCCAAAGGCGGTGGTGTCTCCATATTCATAAAGGATATGCACACCTCCAGACTAGTAGCCAGCATAACGCATCTGGGATTCTTCAGGTACAACTAACATTGGCTAAGATGGCGATCCAGGTCATAGCCTGCTATAGGTTCCCAACCATGTCCCTAGACTCTCACTCCACGTTCCTAAGCACCCCAGAATCTATCGAGGTCCAACCCAACACTCTCATACAAGGAGACTTCAACTACTCCTCCATCAACTGGGAAAACTACTCAAGCACCCATACTGGCCTAACGCTTCCTGAAATTCATTAATTCTAATGCCCTGGACCAGCTAATTCTGACTCCACTAGAGGAAGCAACATCCTTAACCTGGTTATTACTAATACGGGCGATTGTTGCTCTACACCAGTAGTCAATCCATCCCTGGTTAGATCTGACCATAAACTAATCACCATGGAAATCCACATCTCACCCACACCCCCTGCAACGGTATCCACCATGAAAAACTTCTCCAAAGCTGACTTTGGACTCCTAAAACAGAGCTAGCTAACTTCACTGTACCCATGCCAATAGAAAATAGATGCATGGCTGCCTAATCATAAACCAGTGCACTGTACAAATGTACATGGAACTAGCCATACCCAATAGAACCAAGATGCTCTCCTCCAAAAAAAGGAAGCCACTTTGGTGGTCCCCTTCCATTAATAAACTCTAAAACGGAAGGAAGAAACTGTTGCAGAAAAAATGAAGTCCCAAGACTGGAAAAACTCCCTTATTAGTCTCAACAAAAAGTTGAGATCCGTCAGCAAATCCTCTAAAGCCAGATATGAAGGCAGAATTGTGGCAGACACTAAAAACAATCACACAGCCTTCTATAGTTATATTAAGAACCTCCACAGCAATATCCAGATTTGCTCTGAGTTATTGAACAATGGTACCTCCTATACTGAGCCAGCAAATATTGCCAACATACTAGCAAACAGATTCAGTGCCAACTTTACCGGTCTCTACCCCCCCAAAGGACCAATCACAATACTGGAAGAATGTCAGGCACCCAGCATTACTGCAGCAGAGGTTAAAGCTGCATTGTCAAAGGCGAAGAATACAGCTTCCATGGGACCTGATAAAATCCCTGGCTGTGTTCTACATGAACTAGAAAGCGAACTGGCACCACATCTGTGTGCCCTGTTTAGTCACAGCCTCACCTCAGGCTTTGTCCCTACTGAATGGCGCACTGCTACAGTCATCCCTCTCCATAAAGGGGGAGCAACTACAGACCCTGGGAATTATTGCCCCATTAGCCTGACGAGTCTGATATGTAAAGCTATGGAGCACATCATCATGGACCTGATTAACAAAGACATAGGAAATCTCCAAACTCTAGACATCACTCAGTTTGGCTTTGTGAAAGGGAAATCATGCCTGCTAAACCTGGATGACTTCTTTGAGTCAGTCACCAGGGCTGTGGATGAAAGCAGGCAGTGCATACAGCCTACCTTGATCTGACCAAGGCCTTTGATACCATTCCTCACTTGGGAATTATGGATAAACTCACCAAACTAGTCATCAACCCTTATATCACTACGTGGGTTACAAATTGGCTCACAGATAGAACACACAGTGTGAAAGTAGTAGACTCCAAGTCAGACTGCCGACCAGTCACAAGTGGAGTCCAACAGGGATCAGTCCTGGGTCGTCTCCTGTTCGGCATCTACTTCTCAGAAGTCCAGGCCAACACAAAGAGACCCTGGCTGACCAAGTTCGCAGATGACTGCAAGCTGAGAGACATTATTAACTCCCCAAGTGATGCAGACATCCTACAGAAAGGCCTCACTGAGACCAATGACTGGTGTCAAAACTATGGCCTTAAGCTTAATGCAAAAAAATGTGTCGTCATCCCCTTTGGTAAAAACTCAGTTCACACTAATTACCAAATCAATGGGAGCCCACAGAACACTGAAGGCATTATAAGAGATATGGGGATGCAGGTTGAGAGCAACCTCTCCTTCAACCACCACATTGCCGCTGTGGTCAGAAAGTCCTTCTGTGTAGCACATCTCATTACCAAGGGTTTTGCATCCAGGAAGAAAGAGGTCATCGTCTCTCTCTCTACTCTTCCCTCATTAGGCCAATCATTGAGTATAACGCCCCATTTGGCATGTACCTCACTAGACACCTGCAACAGCTGGAGAGGCCACAGAAGTACCTCATGAAGTGGATCCTAGGCATTAAACACATGTCCTACATGGACAGACTCAAAAGACTCCAGCTATTCTCTGTCTCATATTGCCTACTTAGAGGAGATCTTTTGCTTGACTTACAAAGCCATGTCCGACCCAGCTCTGTTAGAAATGCTGCATCTAAAGAAATCACAATCCCTCCACACCACACACTCCAGAGGGCTCAACCTCATTACCACAATCAACAGAACATGCTGGAGGGACAGGTTCCTCACCCAGAGACTGCCCATGCTCTGGAATAGACTTCCTATACATGTCAAGCAGAGCACCTCACTGTACCTCTTCAAGAGAAATCTTGATGAGTGGATGGGTACTAGAAAGTTCACCCCGGGGATCACTCCAGTGGCTCTACTTCATAGAAGCACTGGGAACTAATGTCGGGTGGCATGATGCCATGGCACTTCTATGGGCTAGGCTTGTAAAGGCTCCAGGGTCATTAGCCTAGTACATGCCTATGCACCTATGATACAGGATATTTATAGAAGTTCCAAGTCATAGCTGATTGTAGCACTAAGCATGTGGTATACTTGGCAGTATGCTAGGAATGTAGGGCATTTTACTTTTCTAGAACAGACAGGGAACTTAGACTATGGATTAGAGAGCACTTATACCACACCCGCATTTCCTCTACAAATAATGCACTGGCAAAGCATGTTAAAAGAAGAGGCAGTACCCATATATTTAAATTTATGGTGGTAGAAATATTATTTGAGAGTGAAAGTGTGGGTGATATTAAAACCCTTGCGGAATCTGTTGAAGCTAGATGGATTATAAGGATCTGTGCTGACAGAGGGAGGGAGATAAATGATAAGATTTCACTTAAACCATTCTTGAAGTCGAGGGCTACGTTGATTAGTTAATTAACTAATTGTTGGTTTTAATTGTTTAGGTTTTATTGGTTACTTGATGTTTAAAAGTATGTCTATTTTACTGTTGCTATAGTCTGAAGAAGCAATAAGACACAGTGTGAAAGCACTTACCAGATTTATTAAAGCTTTGTTTTAACCTATTTGACTGTTTGCAGTTTGTGGAGACTAGACCATGCCTTGGTATTCCTTTTGCTATTTTTATGGTTGTATCTTTGGACATTTTATTAAGGAATTCCTACACCCTAGGGGCAGTTTTTGTTATTTTGTGGATTATTTATTTATTTATTTTTTATTTAATTTTACATTTGTTTACAGGGAAGGTCTGATCTCATTTCAACAAAGGCCCAGGCAGAAAAATTCCAAAGAAATACAACATAGTCAATCATAAACATGATGTGAAGAGTCATTTACAAATATTAAAACAGATAAATAATATGAGGTACAGTGTAAAAATTACAAGCTAGAATAATGGGCATAAGGAAATTGATATATCCCAAAAACATGAAAAAATAACAATAGTAAATATTGTAGGTAGTTCAAAAAGTATAATACTCAGACATGTATTAAAGTAATATGGGATATTATAACAAATATTCACAACAGAAAATGTATTACAGGTAAGTGAAGTGTCTATTGACATAAAGATAGGGAAGAGAGACAAGGGGGGTTAGTGTGCGAAATAAAATAAATAGTACGCTTTGTACAGAAGAACAAGGAAAATAATTATGAAGTAGAGGAAAACTAGGCTGAAAGAGGACTGAGACAGGTATATATAATGGTGGAAGAATAAGGCAGCCATGAAACAGGGTACAGGGGAGAGAAGGTGACTGTTGTTACAGTCTGTTATAATGTCATTTTTTTTTGTGCCTCAGCCAATTCTGTCACTCACAGTAAGTGTACAGCTCACCAAATTATTTAGATTTGTACCTTAGTTCAGTCACATATGTACCAACTCATTCTGGGAACCCTGGGTTTCTAGGAAAAAACACGATTGAAAATCTGGATTTTTTTTTATGTTCAGGGTACCATTGGAGCTTTCTTTTAATAAAAACAAAATGACTCTACTGATCATTTTTAAAATTAAATGTATTCAGTTTCTCAACTGCATCATCCCCAGTTAAGTGGAAAAGGTTGCAATGTGATTGTCTTTATTTTTTTTTTTCAATCAGAAATGATGTAAAGACTGAAGTTCACATCTATTGCTTACAACTTTCTGCAAATTAACTCATAGCATCATCTGTGCTGGTGGAATGAGAAGCAAGGATACCGTGGTTCAACATGTGCGCTCTAACGGAAATTGTAGAAACTGCTGAAAATCCAGGATTTTCAGTTGAGCGTTGCTTTTTTTGTTTTGGAATTGTACTCGTTAAATCTTTCTCTGATGAGCTGCAGTTTTACTTCTTGGAATTCATTTTTATTTCATATTTCATTCCTTTACTCAGTCATTTTCTTTCTCTTGCAATTGCAATGGTATATAATAACAACAACAATTGTAATTTTCTACTTACTAAATTTCATTCTGTCATTTCATACACCAGTTATGTCACGGGGTATATATACTCATTAGTAAAAATGTGTTCCTGGTGTGCTACTGGTAACTTTTTACTTGTTTGTTACATTTCTAAATCTAGATCCTCCAAATCTCAGATTAGAAGATGACAATATTCCCTTCTTGTTATGAGAGCTGCTAATTGTCCAAAACCTCACCAATTGTGAATTGTGGGGTAAAGGCTACAATTCCACTTTATATCATGTATTGCTCTAATGTTATAGATTCAGTTGCTCTTCAAAGATGCTTACCAGCTTGATGTTAAAATACAAACTTCCAGAAGACAGTATGTTAGTAGCCATTCTCCTTACTGTAGTGACAAGGCAGAACTATATGACTTCCCACATGTAAACATCTTTATTAAATGTTCACACATGACATAGGCAATCTTACATTTATACAAATGAAAAACAAACAACATGACACCACTTTAGTTGCAAACAGTATACATCACAGACACCACTGAAACAACTGTAGTTGCAAACATTATACATCACTTTATCCAGTCAATGTCAGTTAAGCATTATATGGCTTATTCAAATCCTACCTATTAAAACTCATTCCTGCTCTGCATATATTGTTTCCACAATTCCCATTTTTTCCTATGTAGTTTGTTTCCTCCCTTTTCTAAAGATCCCAGTTCCAGTTGTTTTATCTCTGTTACTATATTCACTACTTCTAGTGAAGTTGGTCTAGACTTTGATTTCCATATTCTAGTAATTGCTTTTTAGGCAGCCACCATAATTAGACTCAGGAAGGCTTTACTATGTCTAGGCAGTTTGGATTCTGTAGCATAACTCAAAAAAATCATCTTCTAAGTCAATCCAATCTGCTCACCCAGCATCTCTGACAAAGTGGTCTGTAGGGAACCCTTAAAGTCTGCCAGCTCATTACAAAAAATTTGTTCCCAGCCACCTCTTTCTTGCTCGTCACACTTCCAACACTTGCTATCTACCTGAGGAAAAATTATTTGGAGTCTACATGGGGTATAAAAACAACTATGCAAACACTTCCAGGCAAAGATCCTAAATCTTCTAGACTTTGTTGCGTAGTTGGGAGATGTACATATATCCTCCCATTGTCTCTTTGTGAATTGCTTATCCAATCTCTCTTCCCTATCCTTTCTAAGCTCCTCTGACTGATTCTTATAATTATTGTGCAGTATTTTATATGCTTTACTAATTATTACTTTTTAATAGTGGCTTATACATTCTATTAAAAACTCTACCAGTGCTGTTTTTTCATTCAGGAGGTCCCTATTCATTCTCTTTGCCTATACTCTGATATCAGTCCTTGATAGGGAAGATAATCTCTAACCTGCAGTCCAAATAAATTCTTGGCCTCTTCCCATTCTATTACCTTTCCCTTTCTAGTTATTTGCTCCCAATACCTTGGTTCCTTTGCCAGTTTTCTCCAATAAAGTCCAACCCCCTTTTCCCTATTATCTGTATCCCTGACCACAGTCATCTCTATCGGCAAAATCTCTTTTGTCCAGTCTCGTGCTGGTTTGGTTCTTAGAATACTCCCTGCTGTTTTATGAATATAATACTCTGTATGATTTTTTGCAGTTCTCCTTACGAGTCTGCATCCAAAATCCCAGTATCTCCTTATTTCCTTATTTCTTGAGCTTCCTCACTTTATCAATTTATTTCCACTTTGAATTATAGTTTTCTACTTGTGCTATGTACAAGAGCCTTAACTGTGTTGCTGTAAAATACCCCCTCAGATTGGGTAATCCTACTCTGCCTAGTTGTATTGGAAGAATCAGCTTATCCCATTTAACCCTTGCTGTCTTCATTTCCCAGATAAAATTATTCAACTCTTTTTTAATTGCTATCCACAGCTTCTCTTCTAGTTGATAAAAATATGCCTGACTTGTGTGTAACGCTAAATGGACTAAAAACATTTTAATGGTTTGTATCTTAGTATCCATATCCATATAACAAAGCTTCCAGTTTTTCAAGGTACTAAATATAATGCAAACAACAAAGGGGAAAGCAGACAACCCTGCCTGGTTCCTCTGCTCAAGCAGAAATTATCAGAGAAGACCCCACCCACCTTAATTAGTGCCTTAGATTCCTCATATATTCTTCTAATCAACCTTATAATTGTATCAGGGAAAGCAAATGCTTCCATTGCCCTGCTCATGAAGACCCAGCCTACTCTGTCAAATGCTTTATCTGCATCAAGACCCACCAATAAAAGTGGCATTTTCTTAGATTCTGCTTCCATCTGGATCATCAATGTTATGTTAATATGGTCAAATGTTTGCCTCCCTTCCACAGAACCACACTGATCCATATCTATTGATTTTGGTATCACCTTTGCCATTGTTTTAGCCATTATAGACATAAACACTTTATTATCATGGTTTAGTATTGTAATTGGCCTGTATGAAGCTGGATCCAATGGACCTTTAACCTCTTTAGGTATTACCATTACAACCACCTTCTTCCAGGATGCTGGTACTTCTCCTCCTCTACAAATATTGTTAAACAAAACCTTCCAGATCTTTATCAGTTTTTTCCCTCCTAACTTCCAAACTTCCAGAGGAATACCACCTATTCTTGGGGACTTTCCTGTAGATTGGTTATACATAGCCATTTTTATCTCATCCCTTCCTATCCTGTTAGTAGAGGTAGATGAGGCTCATATTTAATTCTTCCATAAACATTTCCATTTGTACCTTTTCTTGATTTCTATATTTCTCTGCTTTATACAAACTTTCATAAAATTGTCGAAATATTTCTAATACTTCTACAGGGTCTCTTGTTATCTTCCTTCTTATAGGGTCCCTAAGCTTGGTGTCAGCCCTTTCTAATTTCTGTTGCCTGAATTGTTGTACTAAAAGTTGTTGTGCTCTAGAATTATTATCAAAAAACAGTTGCTTAACTGCAGTCTTTCTAAACTCATGCATATTGTTGAAGTAATCCCTTATTTTCTGTTTAGCATTCTGCAGTTGCTCCTTTTCTTGTTCTGAGAGATTCCCCCTATTTTGCAATACTTTGGCATTTATCAATCCCTCTAAATAATTCTTGTTATTGTTTAACCATATCTCCCGTTCTTTTATTTCCACCCTAGTTTTAAACTTCACTTTAACTTTATCCCACTCCCTAGCTATGTTTTTAGAAGAAAATTCGATCTTTTCCAGTAGCTCCTGAATTAATTCTAAAACCCATTCCTTGATTTCCGTTATTTTTAACCGATAGGTGGGAAAGTACCAGTGTCTCATTTCAATTTCATTACCTTGCATTTTTATTTTAGTTATTTTTGGTGCATGATCTGAAATAGTTATTCGGTGCATTTCAAGACCTTCAATTAAATGCACTTGTTCCTGTAAGATATAAATCTTTCTAGCCTAGCCCACTTTTTGTATCTTGGTGAGTAATATGTAAATTCACTCCGAACTCTTAGTACTGAATTTACATCTTCCATGCCAAACATTTTCATAAATTTCTTCAAAAATCTACCCTCTTTGTTATATTTTCCCTTCTAGGCCCCCCATAGCCAGCCTTAGGCATAGGCCAACTACGCATCCGCCTAGAGCACCCACTCTGGCAGGGGTGCTTTTCCATTATTTATTTGGTGTAGGTAGGCCAGGATGGGGGCACCAGGTGGTTTGGTGGGGGGCGCCATGGAGCCATTTTGCCTAGGGCAACAGTTGACGTAAGGCCGCTCCTGAGGCCCCCCAGACAAATCTTCACTGTTGTAAACCAAATTCCAGTCTCCACCTGTAAGTAATATTCCTTGCTAAAAGCTTATTATTTCTCCCAGAATTTTCTTAAGCTCCATTATAGCAGTTTTAGGGGGGATGTAAATGCATGCCATTGTAATCCTCCTTCCTAGCCAGTAGCCCTTTAATGCTATGTATCTTCCATTATCTTTTTTTATCTTCTATCACTATTGGAACTCCTCCTGCAATTAATATAAGTACTCCTCTTTCCCTTTGCCCCAGATATTCTTCTGAATAACCATCCCAAAAACCTTTCTTTATCAAATGCACATGTTCCATTCTTTCCAGGTATGTCTCCTGTACTATAGCTATTTGCACTCTACATTTTTTAATATAATTCACTATTCTTTCTTTTTTATGTTTATCTGTAAGAACATTCAGATTGAAAGACATTACAGAAAGCATAATTTTCTTATATAGTTATTACCATATTTTATGTCTAACTGCTTTTTTGTTAAATGTCTAGTTCCAACATTTATGTTACATGTATATACTCTCCGGCAGGATGTTTTTTTATGCAGTTGTTTCTAGTCATATCCACTTATGCCTATGCCAAATCTTACATAACTGTTTGTTTTTTGATAGCCCTCAAACAGAACAAACAACCCACCCCAAAAAAACTCCCAAAATATATTAACTTAATAATAACACAAAAACTATGTACATCTTCAAATATTGATGTTTTGCTTCCTAATAAGAACATACATTCTAAGTTGATAGCTACACAGACAGGCTAAAGTTAACCAAAAAGAAAGGTTAGTCATGCTAAGATGCATGGTACAGCCTGTGCTACTAGTAAGTGCTATTTGATTTTGTATGTCTTTATAGCTTTCCCAGTTGAAACTTGAAAGATTTCAGTAAGCACTTTTTCCAAGCCATTTCTCTTTATCAAATTATCATCTAGTGACATGTAAACCAGACACAAAACTGCTAAGAGTGGTACCTTCTTTAACAGAAAAAATATTCTTTTTCATTTACATGATTTGTAATAAACTTGTTACTGAATAACGCCTAGGGTTTTAACCCAGTCACAAGCATGAGAAAAAAGTACACTGATTCTACCTTTGTCAGACTCTCTTAACCAGACCCTTCCTCTCTCTCCCATCTCCTCCCCTCCTCCTTTTTCTTTTTTTTTCATTGCAGTGCCTACATTTCTTAAAACTGAACAAAGAAAAAGAGAGAAGAGTGGAAAAAGAAAAAAAAACAAAAGTACCTTTTTATATTAATATCCCCATGCATTTTCAACTGAGAAAATATTACTTCAGATCTAATTGGTTTTGCATTATCTTTAAAGCTGTTACAGCTGTGAAAATCCCTGATTTTTTTCAGAGAACATTTTGTCCTAGCCAATTCCTCTGTTCTTTTTTTTCTTTTCCCTCAGCCAATCCCCTTCCACCAGACTGTCTCCAGTTTCTCTTTATCAAACTTTCTCCATGGAGACATGAAGACCAGCTGCAGAAATGCTACTTAGTATACTTGCAAGCAAGTGCTAGAACAGAAAGCCTCATATTATTCAATATTCTTTTTCATTTACTTGCTCTCTCTCTTTCTCTTAAAATAAAGGTCCTTAATCAGTCATTTCCCCATGCAAGAATGAAAAAAGCACATTAATTTGAACTTTGTCATGCCTTTTTAACCAAGCTACCTTTGTTTTTGATCATTACATTGCCTATATTTCTCAAAACTGTACAAGAAGAAAAAGAGAAGAGGGAGAAAAGGAAAACAATACCTGTTTACAATCCCCATTACACTTAAAAATAGCATGCAAAGAAAACCATGCACCACAAATACAGTACCATTACGAAAAGAAAGTGTTTTCTTTACTTAGTTAGTGTTTCCCCCTCTTTTCCCCTCCCCAAAGCATTTTCCAAACATTAATGACATGAAGTAGAGCATATACTTTAGGGTCCACCACACATTAAGCAAATTTAGAAAAAGTCCAATATTTCCAGATGTTCTTATTCTGTCATATGTCACAAATATAATTATTGCATTTTAATCTCATATTAAGTTACTGATTTTATTACTGCTCTTCTCCATCACCCAAACCCTGTCTCTGCTTCATTTCCAATGTACTCTCAATTCTTCTAGTCAACTCTTATGCTCCATTTCTTCTCTCTAACATTTTCCATTGAAATACTGGTAAAGGTTTCACAGATACAGTCTCTCTGTGGTATTTATTACCAGAAGAACAAGAAGCAGAATCCCCTTCTGTTTCACAATTTTTGTTGGACAAACTTTTGTATTGCCTCCTTAGCATGCATTTCATCAAAAAATGACTTTGTCCCTCCAGGGAAGAATACCTTGAAGAAAGATGGATGCAGCAGTTTGAATCTCACACCTGCATCTTGACATTTTCTGAATAGTGGAATGAATTGACTTCTCTTTTGCCTGGTGTACAATGAGTAATCATTCTCCAAAAACACTCTGCTCTCTCCCATTTTTAGTATTTTGTCCTTCTTCCATAGTTTTGTTAGAATCAACTACATCTGCTGGTAGGATTGCATCCGTGCTATTATAGGTCTATGTTGCTTTCTTATGACTAGGTTTAAAGCGTACACACAATCTGCCCATTCAAATAACAGTTCCTGCTGTGGAGTACCAGTCCATTTGCTTATTTGCGCTTTCATAAAATTAATGCAGTGTGTTCCTCCCAGCTTCTCGGGTATAGCTGAAAATCTCAGTTTTTCCTACATGCTCTGTCCTCTAATTCTATTATTTTTGGAAACATCTCTTCCTTAGCAGTTTCATATTTAGCCAGCCTTTTCTTCATTTCGATTTCTGATTTTTTTGCAGCTTTATCATCTCATCTGAATATCTGTTTAAAGTTTATTCCATTTGTCCCAGTCTTTTGTTCTTTGTGTTGATATACTCTACCAGTACTTTGTTTATTTTAACCAGATCTGTATGCAGCTGTCTTATATCTTCCTGTAGGTTATTGGAAGTCACGTCTGAAGGTTGCATTACTTTTTGCTAAATAGCTGCAGAATTCTCCCCAGTAATTTTTCTTCCTCACTTTTTGTAGCTGATGTTTTCCAGGTCTTCTGTGTTTCTTTATTCCTGGCATTCAGGCAGTGTACTTATTAGCCAGTTACTCTAATTTACCATAAACACAAGTCTACTGACCTTCTCTGTTGAGTTTCTGTTTTCACACTGAGAGAGCTAGAAAAGTACAGTTTTGTACCTACCATAAATGTAGATGTTCGAGGATTCCATTGCTGCAGTCCTGACTATTGGGTATAGTCCGCGTCCAGTCGGCCCGAATACCAGAGTATAAGGCTGACGTCGGTCATGGCGCCTTAGACTGGCGTCAGTACGTCAGGGTACTAATGCGCATGACCGACGTCATATCCTCAGTCTTTTCTTGCCCCAGATGTCAGAAGACCCTAAAAAGACAAGTCCCAAAAAACCTGCACCAAAAACATGTACAATATATACAACAATATATACAAAAACATAAGCATGTAAACTCACCTACACAACCACCCCTAAATACAGAGGGGAAGGAGGGAGGGTAAATTGGACTGCAGCAATGGAATCCTCGAACATCTACATTTATGGTAGGTACAAAACTGTACTATGTTCTTCGTCTTCCATTGCTGCAGTCCTGACTATTGGGTAGAATCCCAAAGCAGAGGTAAGGGAGGCTGGCAATTTATAAAGAAGTAGGAGCTGACAACATGCCTTGCAAAACAGCTGTGGCAAAACCAGCCCTAGACTTAGAGTAGATAGGAAGGTGATAATGCTTAGAGAAAGTATGCACTGAACTCCAAGTAGCTGCTTCCAAAATATCCTTAGTTGCCACCCCTTAGAAATGCTGTAGAAGTGGCAGTAGCCCTAGTGGAATGAGGCCTAATCCCAGCTGGAATCTCCTTGCCATGATGGGAATAACAAAATGCAATGCAAAAGCCAATCCACCTGGAAATAGTTTGTTTTGACACAGGCTTGCCCTGTGAACTCAAAGCAAAAGAAACAAACAACTGCTGAGACTGCCTAAAATCCTTAGTCCTGCTTAAATAATATCGCAATTGCCTGTGTACATCTAAAGTGTGCAAAATCTTTTCCCCTTTATTTTGGGGATCTGCATAAAAAGTAGGCAAATGAATAGTTTGGTTTAAAGCCACACTAGAAACCACCTTAGGCATAAAGGAAGGATTAGTACGTAATGATACCCTATCCTTATGAAAAATCAAAAAGGGCTCTACTGCCATAAGGGCCTGCAACTCAGACACCCTTCTTGCAGAAGTAATAGCCAACAGAAAAGCAGTCTTCCATGACAAGTATTTCAATTCAGCAGTAGCCGCAGGCTCAAAAGGTTGTAGAGTAAGTTTTTCCAACACAAAATTGAGATCCCAAGCAGGAGTAGGAGCTCTACGTGGGGGTCTTATATTCTTTGCCCTCTAAGAAACTGCTTGAACAAAGGATGCGAAAACAAAGGTGGGTCACAATCATAGTGAGCTGAAATTGCTGCAGCATGAATCTTAATGGAAGAGAAGGACAAACCTTTGTCCAATAACTCAGTAAGATATTGAAGAGCCACACTCAAATTAGGCTCAGAAATCTCCAAATTCTTTGCTGTACTCCAAAGAAAAATCTCTTCCATTTTTCTGCGTACACCTTCCTTGTACTAGGTCTTCTAGCTTCCCTAATCACATTTAAAACTTGTTGAGGAAGTTGAGACCTGCTGTGTTTCAACAGAGAATATGCCAGGCTGTTAGATGAAGAGAGTGAAGCTTGACATTGAGCAGATGACCGTCCTTCTGAGATAACAGATGAGGAATCAGAGGTAAAGGCCATGGAGGCTTCTTTACCAGACTCCGTAGTAGTGGATACCAGTGTTGCCGAGGCCAATCTGGAGCTATCAAAATCATCCTTGGCCTGTCTTGTCTGACCTTTAATAGTACCTTTGGAAGAAGAGGCAGAGGTGGAAAGGCATAGACATGAAGGTTTTTCCAACTGAAAGACAGAGCATCCACTTTCCAAGCTGTGTGATGAAACCCCTTTGTGCAATACTTTGGCAGCTGGTGGTTTAGTGGAGAAGCGAACAGATCTATGTCTGGAGTTCCCCATGACACTGTCAATTTCTGAAATACATGAAGATCCAGTTTCCACTCGTGGGGATCCATGATTTGTCTGCTTAACACATCTGCTAAGGAGTTCTGTGCTCCTGGCAGAAACCTTGCCTGAAGAGTTAGTTGCAAGCTTAGCAGTCTCCCATAAAATCATTGCCTGCCTGCATAGAGGATAAGAATGTGTTCCCCTTGCTTGTTGATGTACCACATGACAGTTGTGTTGTCTGTTAGAATCAACACCTGCCCTGGAAGAAGTAACTCCTTGAAAGCCATCAATGCAAACTGGACTGCTAACATCTCCTTCATGTTGATATGTAGATGCTGTAGTCTGGCAGGCCACTTGTCTTGTATCCACTTTCCATTTAGATGAGCTCCCCAAGCAATATCCGAGGCATCTGTCGTTAAAATCTGACTCGCCTCTGGCCGGGTCACAGAGAGTCCCTTGTTTAGGTGACATTCCTGAGCCCACCACAAGAATTCTTTTTGAAGGCAAGGTATTATTTGAATGACAGTGTCCAAATCCTGGCAGTGCTGTGTCCATACATTTTGAGATACCATTGCAGCTTCCTCATATGCAGTTTGGCATTGGGAAGCACCAGAATACAAGATGCCATGAACCCTAATGCTTGAAGGACTGTCCTTGCAGTCAGCACGGACTGATGAGATAGTTGATGGAAGTAAAGTGACAGACTCTTTTGTTTGTCCGGGGTTAAAAAGGCCATCTGGGCTGCTGTATTCAGTCTCACACCCAGAAAGCACATGTCTTGAGAGGGTACTAGACTGGACTTTATTTCGTTCACAGAATACCCTAGGCATCTTAGCACTGCTATGACATATTCCAGGTGCTGTAGAAGGTCTTCCTTTTCTTGAGCCAGAATCAGGCAGTCGTCCAAATAAGGATAGATTTGAATTCCTTGAAGCCTGAAGTAAGCTATCACTGGAGCCAGAACCTTTGTGAATACTCTGGGCAGTAGATAAGCCAAAGGGCAATGCAGAGAACTGATAATGAAAATCTCCAGTTGAAACCGCAGATACTTCCTGCAACCTAGCCTTATAGGCACATGAAGGTAAGCTTCCTTGAGATCTAAAGTTACCATCCAGTGATCTTTGCCCAGCAGAGGTAAAAGCTGTTGTAACGTCAACATCTTGAACTTGGGAATGTCCAGATAAGTGTTGAGGATAGATAAATCCAAAATTGGTCTCCACGTGTTCCCCTTCTTTGGTACTAGGAACAGGCGAGAATAAAATCCTAGGCCCCTTTCTGATACAGGTACTGGCTGAATGGCCCCCATCTGGAGTAACTGAGAAACTTGCTTGTGAGCCTCTTTTCTTTGTGGAGGAGGAACGTCTGGCATGCCTTTGAAAGGGGGCATTGTGTGGAAATAAAATCTGTAACCGTGATGAATGATATCCAACACCCATCTGTCTTGAGTAATTAAATCCCAATTTTCTTTGAAAAGAGACAGTCTTCCTCCCAAAGGAGCTGCCAGGCGAGTCCACTGGCAGCTGAAAAGGCAGGTCATTGGGTCTGTTTACGAAAGGACTGACCCCTGCCCTCACCAGAAGTCTGAGCAGGTGAACTCCCTGATCTAGGCCTAAAAGAACCTTGAGCCCTGCCCCTACCACGTCTAGACCTACCCCTAGACTGGGAATCATAAGCAGGATATGTCCACCCCTTAGCAGGCCAATTTCTACTAAACTTGGAGGCTGCACCTGCAAAAAATCTTTAACAGTCTGCATAGACTTAGCTTTGTCCTCCATTTTCTTTAAAACTGCTTCCACAGGCGATCCAAACAACACATCAGACTGTAAAGGAGCATCCAAAATCCTTGTCTTAACATGCTCAGCTAAATTCTGATCCTTCAACCAGGCATACCTGCGAAGAACAGAACTAGTAGCAGCCACCCTCGAGGAGGCCTGTACAGCATCAAAACCACACTGCAAAGAATGCTTACCCACTTGTTCAGACACATGAACCAAATCCAGCAACTCTTTACACTCAATACCTTCCGCCAAAGCATCCACCTTAGATTTCAATTGTGAAAGGAGATAATTTTGATATTTTAGCATGTGAAACTGACAATTCAACGCCCTCATGGCTAGAGTGGAAGAAGTATACACTTTCTTTCCCCACCTATCCAAAGCCCTTGCCTCTTTATCAGAGGGTACAGGATTTTTAACCACAGAAGCTTTAACACCTTTAGGCCCCTGAGAAACAGTTTCTGGGTCCGCCCTAGGACTCTTAAACAAATACTTATGAGCTTGGGCCACCCTATAATTGCTATCAGGGTTAACAGGAGCAGGAGGTAAGGAGTCAGGATTCAGGGAAGCCTCTGCAAAACATCCTCCACCACATTCAACACAGGAGGAATAGCTAAGGGCCTATGCTGGGGTAAAACAAGAATTCCCTAAGCCTTTTCCTGGAATCAGAGTAATCCTGGCCTTCCCATTTAAAGTGCTCCCTCATGGAGTGTAGAGTCTCTGAAAATGAGAAATCCTCAGGAGGAGAAGCTGTAGGAGTGGAATCATCCACATCAGAATCAGAATAAGTAGGATACTCCTGTAAGTCTTCCACAGAAGACTCTGAAGCCTGTGAACACTGTTCAAAACTATCAAACTCCTGTTCCACCCTAGGCCTCTTATCAGGCGGGGGCATAGAACCTCTAATCATAGTAATCAAATCTTCTGCCATTTTAAGCATATGTTTCTTAGGTACAGAGCCCGAAATGCTAGGAGAAGCCCCCACAGAAGCTGAACTTGGCCTACCTCTAAAAGAAGCTTTGGCAACAGAAGGAGAGGCCCTAACTACCTTGGGAAGAGAGGGAAGAACAGTTACCTGAGAAGAAACCAAAATGTTCCCCAACGGGGTACTTAGCCAACTCTGTTTCGGTCTGAAACTCCGGTTTCGGAAATATCTCAGAACGCCAACCTGCACTCGCAAAATTGCTTCTGCATCGGACCATGCGGCAAAAAAGACTGAGGATATGACGTCGGTCATGCGCATTAGTACCCTGACGTACTGACGTCAGTCTAAGGCGCCATGACCGGCGTCAGCCTTATACTCTGGTATTCGGGCCGACTGGACGCGGACTATACCCAATAGTCAGGACTGCAGCAATGGAAGACGAAGAACATCAAGCTGTTAGTGTGCAGACGTCTTGGAAGTGCCCACCTTGCGAGATGCTTTCAAGTACACTTCACTACTCATTACTCCTACAATACTATCAAAAGGTCGACATGATGGAGGTAAAAGACACACCAGACTATAAACTTGGGAGGTTTACTTACATTCTAATGCACCTTTCCTCATTCAGTATATTATTGAACAGAATGAAGTAATACAGTAGTTAAATGGTCAACTAAACTGCATATGTAGTAAAATTCCTTTGCTTCTACCCCTGATGAGCATCTGGGTAGGGGAACTGGTGCATCAGAGTCAATAATGGTTTAATAACGCACAACACAAGGAAAGTTCAAGTGTTGCATTCATTATAAGAGACTTTTTCTGTAGGTTTCATTTTATGTAAGTAAATAGGCTTTGAGAATTTGCAGACTCAATTAGCTAGCCGATGTTTTAAAAGGCTAAATTGATGTACCAGCTGAGTCGTGCAAAATGCAAGTGCATCTGTTCACATCCATGTGCCACAACTAAAACTTTAACCATTATTTCATTTCTGCTCATTAACATGACTCTTAAAAACAGACCCAGAGAAGAAAAGAACAAGCTAACTTTTTAACTTCTTCTTCTGCTTTCACTTTTCTGCTCTGGCTGTACTTTTCTTAATGCTGTGGTTGGTGATTAAAAAAAAAACAGAACTAACACAGTTAGCAGTTATAAGGAATTATATGTGTATGTGTACTTGTGTGTGTGTGTGTGTGTGTGTGTGTGTGTGTGTGTGTGTGTGTGTGTGTGTGTGTGTGTGTGTGTACAGAGAGATAGCTAAGCAGGTATAGAAACAGATACTAAAAAAACAGATACAGAACAATTTGCCAAATACCCATTTTTGAACAACAGTAATCTCCTCCAGGATGAGAGTACAGAGAAATAATTCACCTTCTAGGTGTGAGAAGGTCCTCTGCCTGTAGCATCAGGTCTCACAATACCAAGGAATGGTGCATCATTTCCCTGTAATGTCCACCCAGGTGGCCATTATTGCCTACTTATCTCTGCATCTCTCTTGGTCTGGGTATAGGTCAAAATATCTAAGACTCAAATTATTTAAGGCTCAGAATATCTAAACACAACATATCTAAATCCATAACATCAAAAAATAAAACTATTTTATACAGGGGATAAGCCCCCTTGCACCCCTTCATGTGGGGGTAGAGGCTGGGCAAGCCCCCCAGCACCATGATGTGGAAGGTCTGCAAGCCCCACACCACCTATAACTTATATATACCAACTTTGTGTCATGCAGCAATGAAGAAAGATTAAATCCTAAGTTTTTGATATTCTGAGTTTTTGATATTTGTGCCAGAAACAGATTTTAAATATTTTGACTTCATATCAAATGACTGCAACCCGTATGTCTGTGTATGTGTATATTTTAGTATATATATGTCCACCTGCCATGATAGTTAAGTAGATAACTTATCTTCCTTTCTAATTATGTAATTACTTCTCTCTATCCTGTCCTATCTCTGTTAGTTATATAGTTACTTCTCTCTATCCTGTCCTATCTCTGCTAGTTATGTAGTTACTTCTCTCTATGCTTTCTCATCTCTGCTAGTTATGTAGTTACTTCTCTCTATGCCGTCATGTCTCTGCTAGTTACTTCTCTCTATGCAGTCCTATCTCTGCCAGTTACATAGTTACATCTCTCTATGCTTTCTCATCTCTGCTAGTTATGTAGTTACTTCTCTCTATGCTTTCTCATCTCTGCTAGTTATATAGTTACTTCGCTCTATGCCATCCTGTTTCTGCTAGTTACTTCTCTCTATGCCATCCTATTTCTGCCAGTTACATAGTTACATCTCTCTATGCTTTCTCATCTCTGCTAGTTATGTAGTTACTTCTCTCTATCCTGTCCTATCTCTGCTAGTTATGTAGTTACTTCTCTCTATGCCATCCTATCTCTGCTAGTTACTTCTCTCTATGCCATCCTATGTCTGCCAGTTACATAGTTACATCTCTCTATGCTTTCTCATCTCTGCTATTTATGTAGTTACTTCTCTCTATCCTGTCCTATCTCTGCTAGTTATGTAGTTACTTCTCTCTATGCCATCCTGTCTCTGCTAGTTACTTCTCTCTATGCAGTCCTATCTCTGCCAGTTACAGTTACTTCTCTCTATGCTTTCTCATCTCTGCTAGTTATGTAGTTACTTCGCTCTATGCCATCCTGTTTCTGCTAGTTACTTCTCTCTATGCAGTCCTATCTCTGCCAGTTACAGTTACTTCTCTCTATGCTTTCTCATCTCTGCTAGTTATGTAGTTACTTCGCTCTATGCCATCTTGTTTCTGCTAGTTACTTCTCTCTATGCAGTCCTATCTCTGCCAGTTACATAGTTACATCTCTCTATGCTTTCTCATCTCTGCTAGTTATGTACTTACTTCTCTCTTTGCCATCCTATCTCTGCTGTTATCTAAACATGTATCTTTGTTTCCATCTGTCCCTATGTACTTTATATATCAATTAACCAATTAAGTATACATAACTAATGGATGATGTTTCAATATTACTCAGTACTCCTAAGAGTCACAAAAAGTAGTTAGATATCACAACAGCATCAGTTTGCAAGGATAACATAGAAAATTAGCAGTTGCACAATGTGTAAGAATGATTAAAATAAACAATATAGTAACACGAAACACAGGCAATAGTAATTGGCAAAAAGAACCAGAAGAATTTGTAAGTAAAGGGAGTAAATGGAAGGTACAAGGAAGAAAAGTACTAATATGAAATACTTAAAGCAAACGTAGTAAGCATTAAGAAGTACACAATTGCAGGACAGAAACTGAGGAAATAATTGACTCATTATTTAATGGCGATGCCAGATGCAGGTATACATTAAAGACTTTCATTCTATCCAAATAATTAAATATCTGTTATTGGAAGATGGACCATGGTATCTGGAAACCACACTGTGTAATATAGTAGTCTTCTAAGAAGCAAACAACACAGTGATCAAAAATGCTGAATAAAACTGAGAATCTTCACATGCTGAATTTACAAAAAAAATCAGAAAGTAAGAAGGCTGGCATACACAAAGAAATGAGTCAGCATAACAAGGAAAAACAAACACAAAGCTGCAATGCAGGAACTTGTTTTAATCTGTGCATAGATTAAATAAATTGATGGCTACTGGGTAAACAAAGTGAATTGCCTGCAAGTAAAAACACTATTTCTTATGAAGTTTGCTTTACACTTTAGAATGAATGATTCAATATGAATGGCAATGGCATTGTTAATACTGATGGAGCAGTGAAAAACACTGGAATGCAGAGAGTAGAAAAATACCTAATTTATCAGAGACAGACATGGCAGACTGAAATAAGTTCTTGTGCTTTATGAAACGTTTCTTACATGTGATTATAGGCTGCAAATGTTTGAAACCATTCACTGTATGAAAAAGAAGCATGATTGTATCACCCAAGGCATGTATTCTGTGAAACCTTTTCAAATTGAGTCGAGACATTGCACCAGTTGCTGAAAATTATGTTTAAAAAGTCCATATGAAACTATGACAAAAAAGTACCTATTTCAATTTTCACAGGACTTTCATAACACAGTTGTAGATGGATACAAAATAACAGCTTATAAGGGCCACTTAGACTCACCTAGACTGTATTTTCCCCATTCAGTAAAATTTGGCATGATAATTTGACATATATTCAACTAGTTCTGTCTTCTGCAAAACAGTCAGTCAAGCAAAAAGAATTATTTTGCTTAACAATAAGCACAACTCATCCATTACATCATATGAAACAGCATGAATAAATACATTTTTATTAACTGGACAAACCCACTAGATACAAATGCCACGTGCAATCACTATCTGGTTAATTGACTTGCTTAGAGTCATGAAGTAGGCATATGGAACATTAGGTAACCAAAATGCAGCAAATCTAATTGACATTCTAATCAGTAAAACCAAGGTAAGCCTAATGAAACAAATAGGTCTTAAGGGATTTTTCAACCTGCAGAAAGGCCATCTTTCCCATAGCCATCAAGGCAGTACTGCTTAGTTCTCCTGCTACTTCCTGGGACTCACCAACATGCCCTTGGCAGCCAGGCTGAGGCAATGAGATGACCAACAATGTGAGTAATAAGTCTTACAAAAAAGTACAGTCCTTGCTATTTATTTCTGTAGGAATGTATACATTTATTTGTTTATCTAATTATGTTTATCTACGGTTAATTCATTCTTTCATTCACTCACTCAATCATTTATTTATTTAGGTTTACTATCATAATGTGGAATGGCAGTTAATCGAACGTTGTTTGGTTGAATACATCGTCTGAACATTTTGTAATGCCAAACAGAAATATTCTGACCTCATATTAATGAAAGTAAGTCTCCATTCCCTAATATGAAGTCAATGTTATGAATGGAGATCACGGTACAGTGAAGCTTGGGAAATGTACCCTTTTCCTCACTGTAGTGTGATCTTGAAGTTGGTATATATATATATATATATATATATATATATATATATATATATATATATATATAATATGGGGAATGCAGGGGGGGGGGGGCTTACCCTCCTGCAAAAGCATAATCCAGTGTAGATTTTTGTGTTTGTGTGTGTAATTGTTTGATGTTCGAGTGTCCGGACATTCAAACATCTAACATAAACCTTACAGATGTGGGTACAGATAAAGGATAAGTGTAAGTGAACTGCAGGAGTCACTGGTTACACTTTCACTGCTTTTTGGTAATTCCAAATTTTTGCGAATGTCGACCATTGCAGTTTCCTTTTTCAACATTCCGCCTTATCGGTATTACCAAATTCAACAAATAAAGTTGATATTATGAGTAAAATATGTTTTGTCATTGAACATTATGATAATAAACCATTTATTTATTTCCTTTAATAACCAGGTAGGAGGGCTACTACAACATGACCCTTTTCAGATATGAACTAGTCACAAAGTATAAAAAATATTTGAATGATTACATAATAAACATATTCCTGATAACCAAGCCCATTATAGATTATAATACAGGTTATATGAAGCATACAGGTTCTGTACCAAGCAAATGGAGAACAGCTACAGTCATTTACCTGGATAAGGAGGACCTCCCACAGACCCTGGCAATTGCAGACTCATAAGTCTGACCAGCATCATATGCAAAGTCATGGAAAGAGGTATCAGGGAATAAGTCAATCAGGACATAGGGGACCTCCAAACTCAGGATATGTCCAAGTTTGGATTTGTTAAGGGCTGGTCATGCTTACTCAGCCAGGTGAATTTTTGTTGAGAAGGTCACCAAAGCAATGAATGAAGTCAAAATGGTACACACTATACACTATGACCTGGCCAAAGCTTTTGACACAATGCCCCACTCAGGCATAGTATAAAAGCTTAATAAACTAGGAATAAACCCCTGTGTCACCCAATGGATTGCCATCTGGCTTGTGAATAGGATGCAGATAATCAAAATAGGGGAAGTTACTTCCACAAAGAGACCAATCACCAGCAGAGTTCCTCATGGTTCTGTGCTGGGACCTCTCCTGTTCGGCATCTACTTTTCTGAAGTAAAACCCAATACCAAAGGGCTCTGGCTGACTAAGTTCGCAGATGAGGCAAACTAGGAGCAGTCACTGACTTCCCAAATGACTTTGCCATCCTGCAGGAAGGGTTGTCTCAAATAAATAAATGCTGTCAAAATCATGGTCTGAAAATAGATGCCAAAAAATGGATTCATTATTGTACCCTTTGTGAATGTATCTACCCCCAGGGAACTACCACTTTGACAACACTCCCCTAGGAGTTGACCCAATTGTTCAGGATTTGAGCACTTATGTGGACAGTGACTTAACTTTTGACCAACATGTGTCTAGTGTAAGAAAGTCCTTCTATAATGCACAGCTTATAAACAAAGTGAGTGTGTCCAGATCTACGGATGTCATTGTCCCCCTTTACTCAGTCCTCATTAGGCCAGTCACTGAATATATTGACCCCTTTGGCATGTATCTGTCCAGACACATGCAATAACTGGAACACTCACAGGGATACTTTACTGAAGGGATACAAGGCCCAAAGAACATGTCCTACATGGAGTGTCTCAAAGCCCTGTCACTGTACTTGGTATCCTACAGACTGCTAAGAAGTGACCTGTGTCTGGCATACAAGGCATCCTTTGGCCCATTACTGATGAATTTACTGCACATCAGTAAGTCAGATGACTTCAGAAATACTCAGTCTAAGGATCTAAATCTCTTATGCAACAACAACAGAATGGTTTAGAGGAACAGGTATATCTCGCAGAGGATACCATTGCTTGTGGACTCCACATCCACATAAAACAAAGTTCATCCCTGTCCATTTTCAAGTACAACTTAAAGCTATGGCTGGGAAATAGAAAATTTACCCCAGGAGTAGCCCTTGTACTACTACATACCTGTCAATAGTCCAGATTTTTACGGAATGTCCACATTTTTGCCTAATATTTTTGGTCTGTTCTCATAAAATCTGTGGTTTTCTGCCAAATCACTGTGATGCTCTGAGGATTGAAGTCACTAAGTAATGACATACATTTGAGTTTTTGACATTCTTCAGAAAATGAATGTTAAGATAAATCCTGTTATTCTATCAACTTTCAGAGTTTATAAAAGCCATGTTTAAAATCTGTCCCTATTTGTGGGCCTGTGTTCCTCTATTATGTCAGGGTTTATACAGATTTCTTGCATTAAGAGGTTGAGAGATATGTACTACTAATGGACAGAGATATCTCCTAAATGCTTTATCCCAAGCATGGGTACCCTCAAGTTATCTATGGTATGAGCTCAGTTATTCTCAGTAGGAGTGATATATAATTATTGAACACGAGATGTGTCATGCGAATCTATAACCAAATGGGATTATTTCGAACACAAAAAGATAACCTGGCTAGGCATAAAATGGCCCATGAGGGCAGCTAGCTTAGTAGTTAAATATGAACTTATGAACCTGTAAACACACTTAAAAAAAATGCCACTCCATGAAATGGAACTTCATCAGAGTTACAAACTGTTTCATTCCTGCAAGCAATGGAACTTCATCAGAATTCATTAAACGTTGTTGACTTTCACAGAGTGGCCTTTTTTATTTTTAGGTATAGTTACACACTATGCTTTTTGTAGCTTGGTAACCTATAAACTTTTACATGAGAGGTCATTACAATGCATTGCAGATGTTTTTGTGCACAACAACAAATAGCAAACAATAAGAAGACCATCTTAATGCTCTTCACTCCCAAATGCATCTCCAAACAATCATCAAACCACACACAAACTGAAGTTGTTTCCAATACTAAGCTATTAGATGTGACCACTGATGATCTGATGGAATTTGACTATCCTATTCAACAGCAACTCACCAAAAATTAAGGAGCCTCTACATAGTAATGAATATCAAATGTGAATTAAACAAAAATCAGGCAGCAACTGAATGTGCCAAAAAACAAAAGCAAGAATATCAGGACAAGGATCAGATGAGAAGGCAAGAAATGTGGAAAAGGCATAACTATTGTTGCAAGTACAGAAAACTTCTGGAACAACCTTATGTCAATCAGCTTCTGATGCAAGAATGGTTAAAGAGAGGTAAAATTAAATCAAAAGATGAAAGGTTAATATTAGCAGCCCAGGATAGTAGACTACATATGCTTTGGTTTACAAAGTCCATTAAACATGCGGAAAAAACAGACAAATGCAAGTTGTGTAAAACAGCACTGGAAACTATTGCACATCTTGTTACTGGTTGTGATACACTAACGGCAATGGGCCTGTATACTGAAAGGCATAATAATGTGGCAAGATTGTTGCAATGGAGATTGTGCAAACATTAAAATTTTGAAGTAGCTCAGAAGCATTGGAACCATGGGCCACAAAGCATTATAGAAAATGATGGACAGTGCAGTGGTGCAGCGATAGCCTTGCTGCCTCACAGCAAGAGGTTCTCCGGTTTGATTCTTGTCTGGGGTGCCTTCTGTGTGGAGTCTTCATGTCCTCCCTACATTCTTGTGGGTTTCCTCCGGGTGCTCCGGTTTCCTCCCACGTTACAAAGACATGCATCTGGAGCATTTTTCCCCAGGCCTCCGCTGAAAATTGTCTTTGTTCCAAGTTGGACTTTCCCAGTTAACAAATGATAAATAAATAAATAAATAAAAGTCTACATCACATGGAATCACACATTACCAACAGTTCACAAATAGATGTGAGAAAACAAGATATAGTAGTAAATGAAAGCCAGACAAAAGTAACATTGATCATTGAAATTACTACATCCAGTGACTACAGTGTCTTATGTACAGAGAGACACAAAGTCATAAAATATCAGGATTTGCATGCAGAAATGAGGGCAATGTGGAAGAAGAATACCCAGACAGCTCCAATAGTATTAGGAGCAACACGTCTTATAAAAATGAATTTAGAGTTGTAGTTGTTTAGATATGCTACCAATACATGTAACACAGTATGACTTGCAGAAGGAGTTAGTTCTGGGCACATTGTGAGTGCTAAGAAGAGCACTTTTGGCCAGCTTCAAACACTGAAACAATACTAATTTCACAAACTTTCATCATACTTTCACTTAGGAATAGGTTCCATTCCTGTCATGATATTAGAAACACAATTAAACTGGCAAAACCCTTCTTTACAGATAAGGGCAGAATTAACTATAGCCATGGCCTGATTACAGCCACACCTGGATTTAGCAATCTTAAGTCTTGCCTATCAAATGAACTTGCGCAATGTTACAACAAAGTGAAAATTCCAATGCCAACCATCATTATATAACACACTATTGCTTCACAATAACACAACTACATTGGCTAGAATTGCTGCATTCTCGAACACACTCTCAGTTACTAATATTATATAAACTACTCCATAATCCATAAAATACCCGCCTCTAAGTATTATCATTCAGCACTATTCCCCAAACAGAACATTGCAATCTACAGATAAATTCATCACAATTAAATCTAAAACCACTGCAGGTGAATCATTGTATTCTATGTGTAAAAAAATGGAAATCTATCCCAACTCGCTTGATACTACTCAACTCCTTATAATTCTTAAGATCCCATCTCAGGAAATTTATTTTTAAGCTAGGAGTTTGTGTTTTAATGGACTCTCACAAGATTTAACTATAATTTTAAATGGGAGTACACATTTTTCATAACAGTTTAAAAGTTATTTAAAGTAACTGAAAGCCATCTGTTTCTGTGAAGAAATTGTGTTTATTTTACTTTTTGGGATAACAAAGTATTTTAAAGTGCTGTTTATCACGTTTCTCTGTGATAAAAGTGACTTGTAAAGTCTTTACATTTTTACCGGCTCTTGCTGCTTGTTTTCCGTGAGACACTATTTTCAGTTTGACCATAGAACAAACTACTGGCCCAACAGTCAGTCTTTATTCCAGCCACAAAAAGCAAAAGTTATGCAAACAGCCTTTACCAGCAAAGCAGGTTAACAGTTTGCCTTAGTTTGCCTCGGCTGCAGGTGAGTGGCTCTGTTGTGGCCATAGCTTGTTCCTCAGACCACTCATTTTTTACACCAGATCCTTCTGGTGTAGCACCTACAGCCACTATGGGACAGGCGTTAGACACATTTTTTGGAGGGGTCTCCTTAGTAGGTGTGGAGATCCTGGGAGAGGGAACAGGGAAGATTTCCCTGTTTGGTCAGAATATTGTGCACATCCCTAGGGAAGCTGCTGCTGCCATTAATAACACTGTTGGCTCCATTTTTCCTGTTAAAGAAAAATAAATATTTATCTACTCCTCCTCAAATATCTGTGACAGGAGTAGTTTACTGGGACTGGTTCAGGGTTTAATTCAGGATATTGAGCCTTCTTATAAAGTGGTTTCTGGTAAAAGAAAAATAGATACTTCTTTTCCAGATGAGATTCAAGATTTTAAATCTGGACAGGAAGATGACAGGACAGATATAGGGATTTCTCCTCAGTTGTCTGATTCAGACTCATATGACAGCTCTGTTTCTGATTCTCCCTGTGGGGGTTTAACTTTCTATGAGTCTATTTTCAGAATGTACCAGGGTTTTCAATGGGAGAACACTGAGGTTTCCCATCCCTCCGAAAATAATATGAATTGTTACAGAAATAATTACCAGAGCCTTCACCCATTACTCCAGTTCTGTCAGCTTTGGAGGACTTTGTGTGTCACTGCATACAATTTTCCTGACAGAAAGGAAGATGCCCGTAAAATTAGATAGAATGTATAACATTCCTTAATCTTTTAAGTTTTTTATGCACTCATGCCAAGGCTAACCAGCAGCTATAACTTTAGTTAATCCAAATGCTGCCTAATATTTGATTAATTACATTCTTAATCTTTCCGACAAGGATGGGGAGATTATTGATAAGTATGAGGAAAAAAGTATATCTTTCTGCAACTTTGATTTTCAGAATTCTGAATTGTCAGCCTCATGTGTTAAATTTTTTTCCAACTAAATGTGAAACTATGAGGGATGTTTTATCTGTAGTTTCTTGTTGTGAGAAAGCTTTGATTGTTTTGGCTTCATCCTTTTCATGGATCACAACTGATTGTGTACAGCATGTATGTGACTCATTTGATACTTTTTTCAGGGCTGTGGTCACTTTCGCTGTTTTGAAGAGGATTCCCTGGCTGCATTCGCACAACCTCTAACATGATGTAAAAAATGAGATTTTAAATTCACCTTTAAATAAAGATTTCTTTTTTGCTCCTATATGCTGCAGTGATTATCAAGAAATTGTGATGAAAGAGTGAATTGATACTGGGAATCTTTGAGATTTTTCAGCCCTCCTTTTCCAAATCTCAGAGATTTTACAGCCCTCCTTCTCCAAATTTTCTAAGGGATTATCTAGCCCTTCATCCAGTTTCAACAAAAACAAAATAAACAGTCTCTCCAAAATACTGGAAAAGAAACATTTAAGAAGAAATGGAAGGGGGATTCAAAAAGAATTTAGGAACCCATTGAAACCCAGGACAGTCCAGCAAGTCAGAATAATTATTTAAGTGACCTTATCTCCCCAACCCCCAACCCCAACCTGGCAGTCCCATTTCCCTTCCAGAAAGTCTTAATCTCCACTTTACTCTTCAGCAACAGATAGTTTCAGACAAATAGACTCTAAAGATCACTCTTCAAGATTAGATGGCAATGGGAGGAAATCCTTCCTTTCCAAGGAGTAATTCTTCAACTATCAAGCCAAACTCCTTTATTTCCCCCTGTCCTTCAACATGTGCTGTTTCAGAGAGTGAAAGAACCAGTTCTTCCTTTCCGGGTTGGGAAAGGTTTTTATTTAAGGATGTTCCTAGTCTCAAGGATGTTTTTATTGCCAAAGAAAGAAGATTCTTGGAGATCAGTCTCAGAAAAATGGGTTCTAAAATCCTTCATTAGGGTTACAAATGGCAGTGGATGGAAATTCCTCCTTTCTAGGGCATCCTTCTTCGTCCTGCAATTCAGACTGTTTTGTTCGCACCTGTTCTTCATCACATGCTGTCCAAAGAGTGATAGAACCAGTCCCTTGTTCCCAGGTGGGGAAGGGGTTTTATTGAAGGATGTTTCTGGTGCCATAGAAAGACAATGCTTGGAGACCAGTTCTGAATCTTTGTATACTAAACGTGTTTGTGATGGTGGCCAAATTCAAAATGATGTCACTTCACAACCTGTTGCATTTTCTTCTTCGTTCAAGTTTCCTGGTAATCCTAGACTTAAAAGATGCTTAGCATCACATTCTTATTCATCCAGACTTCAGGAATTTCTTAAGGTTTTGTCTGGGTCACATTATCAGTTCTCTGCCTTACCCTTTTGACTATCCTCTGTACCAAGAGTATTCACAAAGTGTCTAGCTCCAGTTATAGCTCATTCCATGCTACAGAGTGTTCACATTTTTCCATATTTCAGTGACATTTATCTTTGCAGAGTCTTTTTCAAAATGTCAGGAATCTCTCTTTTGGGTGAGAGATCTCTTGCACAGGCAGGTCTTTCTTGATTCCCTCACACAGGATTGTATTCCTGTGATGTCAGCTAGACACCTCAGTTCAAAGAGCTTTTCTTCCACAGGGAAAAATAGAGCTTTATTTAGATCTCTTTCTTTTCCACTCAGACGTCAGTCACGGCAAGGGAATACCTCAGGATTTTGTGTCTCATGGCATATATCATTCTCATGATACCACATGAGAAAGATTCAGTGGTATCTAGAAATCTCTTTGGTCCCAGCATCAACACCCTTTATCTTTTCATATCCCAGTATTGTGGTTGTCAGAAGAGAAGTCACTTGGTGGAGACAACAGATATCCTTAAATCAAAGTCTCCCTTCTCCCTACCTGCTCCAAAACAGTCAGTCACAGCAGATGCTTCAGATTTTGCTTATAGAACAGTTCCAGTGGAGATTAAAGTGCAAGGGATTATGGAACATTAAGAACAGATGCATACATGCTTGCCCTGATCAAAACACTCAATTCTCTGAACCATCTTTATTTCCCTGAACCTATTTCAGTGGTTACAGACAATACCAAGGAAGAACCAGGTTATATTCCCTTTACAGACTAACAATGTTGGCTTGGAATATAGCTTAAATCTCACTCTGCAGGCATCCTACACTCTATCAAAGCAAATTGTGTGGCAAACAGACTGAGCAGGATCAGGCCAGACCCTCACAAATGAAAACTAGATCTGGGGGTCTTCTGAGATTTGATCCACCTGTGGGGAGTTCCTCAAATGTACCTCTTTGTATCCCCTCTGAACAATCAACTGGCAAAATTCTGTTCCAGGACTCCACACAAGAAGGCCTGGAAGACAGATGCCTTTTCTTTTCTTTGGATAGGAATGTTCCTGTATGCGTCTCCACCCTTTCCACTAAAATCCAGGGTAATTCTGAAGATTCAAAAGGAATTCTCCAAGATTATTGTGGTGACTCCATTCTGGCTCAGGCAACCCTGGTTCTCCCTTCTTTTTGAAATGGCCAGGGACAATAACAGTACACTTCCTCACAGAATGGATCTACTCACACAAGTACAGAAGTGTTTGATACACCCCCAACATCAATCATTTTCAAGTGACTGTCTGAATGCCAGGATCTTAATTCCTTTTAGGCACTTGCTTTCTGAGGACATGAAGCAGGTACTAAAGGAGGCAATAAAAGCTACTATTAGAAAATAATATATTAGGCAACGGAAAAGGTTTTCTAGTTGGTGCCAACAACATAACGAGCATTCATTAAAGGTTAGTTGATCTATGGTTTTACAATATTTGTGTGAGTTACTAACCTATGGCCTTTCTTATTCCTCTATAAAGGTTCATTTATCAGCCATTTCAGCATGTCTGCCTATGTATTCTCCTCTTTCAAGGAAGTTGCATGTCAAAATGTTCTTGAAAGGGGTTTTGCATAAGAGGCCTTCAAGTAAACTGGTGGCCCCACCTTGGGATCTTCATGTTGTGCTAGAGAAACTAACATTTGTTCCATGTCAACCAGCTAATTTGACTGACTCTTAATATGGAAAACAGTTTTATTGATTGCTCTGACCTCTGCAAGAAGGGTATTTGAGCTGCAAGCTCTTAAATGAGTCAACCCTACTTCATTTTCCACAAGGAGAGGATTTCTTTGAGAACTAATCCTTTTATGCTTAAAGTGGTATCCGAGATTATTTTAAGTCAAAATATTCATCTCCCTGTTTTCTTTCCTGAACCTAAAAATTAGGGAGAGAGTATAATCCATACCTTGAATGTCCACAGACAATTCGGGTGCTATCTTGATAGGACTAAATTTTTCAGAACATTGGATCAATTGTTTATTTCTCATGAAGGTAAAAAGAAGGAGCAGCCAGTGATAAAACAGATTGTCTAAAGCTATTACATTTTGTTATACTCACCATAACAAATCTACTCCAGGCAGATTCGAGTCCCACTATAAGAGGACCTTGTCTTCTTTTATGGCTTTTTGGAAAGGGTTGGATTCTAGAAGTATTCTAGAATCTGCTACGTGGTCCTCTGTACATACTTTTACAAAGCACTATAAGCTGGATTCCTTCTCTAGGTCTAGATCATGCTTTGCTAAGACCATTCTCTAGGGCCTCCTAGACCCTTCTATTTCCACCTCCCAAATACAGTTAGCTATGGTAAGCTACCCATATAGCTAAGGCTACTGCAGCAGTGATAAATATGAAGAACATAGTACAGTTGTGTAAGATGAACTTACCATAAGAGTAGATAGTCAAATTATCACTGCTGCAGTACGTAGCTGCTTTCTCCCTTCATCCTTGTTTTTTTTTTGTGGGTGTGTTTTTTATGCCAGGGTGTGGGCATTTACTTTTTTATATTCCTGTCTCTGTCCTTTAAGGGTTCTGCCTCCCTCAGTCTACTGGCAGGAAAGCTCTGAAAGGCTTCATGCCCAAACTTGTCTTTTAGTCAGCTCATCTCAAGCTGCTCGATGGTTTGGATTTATGGAAGATGCCCTGAAGCCTTGGAAGCTTGCCAGATATTGTATTTTTGACAAGATATAACACAGAGTATTGTTTTACTGATTGCTTTGACCTCTGCAAGAAGATTATCTTAGTTGCAAGCTCTTATGTGAAGTCAAACCTATCTCATTTTTCAAAGAGTCATGGTTTCTTTCTGAACTAATCTTTCTTTTATGCCAAAAATGGTATATGAGTTTATTTTAAGCCAAACTGTCCATTTCCCGATTTCCCTGCCTGAATCTAAAAATGAGGGTGAAAGAATACTCCATATCTTGGATGTCCACAGACAACTAAGTTGCTATCTTGGAAGAACTAAATGTTTCAGATCTTTGAATTAGATATTCATTTATTTATTTCTTGGGAAGGTAAGAAGGGACAATCTGTGTCAAAACATACTATTTCCAAATGATTGGCTCATGATATTACCTTTTGTTATAGTCTTCACAACACAGCTATTCCAACCAGGGTTAAGTGCCACTGTGCTTTGGCTTCATCTATGGCTTTTTGGAAAGGATCAGATTCTAGACATATTCTAGAAGCAGCAACCTGGTTCTCTATACATACATTTACAAGGCATTACAAGCTTGATTCCTCCTCTAAATCTAGAACAGGCATTGATAGGCCCATTCTCCAGGGACCCATATCGCTAAGGCTACTGCAGCAATGATCAATATGAAAAGCATAATATGGTTGTGTAAGTAAACTTGCCATAATGGTAGATGTTGAAATGATCCCTGCCAGAGTAGCCACTCCCTTCCTAATCCCACTCTTGTTTTTTTGGTGTGTTGTTTATGTGGCCCTAGGCGTGAGTGCATGCATGCGTGTGCCTTCTGTGGAAGGTTGAGCGCCGGGCTGGCAACTCAACACCATAAAACTCCAATGCCTATCATAAGCGGACAGGTGATCCACTGTGGTGACCCCTAACCGGGAAAAGCCAAAAGTAGAAGAAGAAGTTTATGCCAGAGTTTGAATAGTTATTTTTGTTGTCCCTAGCATTATCCATTTAGGGCCAGCCTCCCTCTCTCTATTGGCATGAAAGCTCTAAAGGGCTTGGCACCCAAACCTCTCTTTTTAGTCAGCTTAGCTCAAGATGACTGATGGTTTGGGCAAGTGAAATGTGCCCTGAAGCTTTGGCCATTGGCTGGCTGTTATATCCTTAGCAGGATATAACCCATATAGCTAAGGCTATTGAGGCAGTGATCATTCGAACAACTACTGTTACAATACGTTTTACTTACACAATTGTACTTCCTCTTCAAATATCTCTTCCAGCTGCTCTACATAAAGATGCATTTGTCACACCTCCCTACTTACATCTCTTACGATCTCTTATTCACTTAAATCTTCATTTTGTCTGTCTACTGCTTACACCTTTGCTTTACTTTTTGTATTAAATGAATAATATTGTGGACTATGTCAGTGTAGTTCTAGAGAATGCTTTTACTTCTGTTTGGATGTACAAACTGCACCACTCAGATAACCCAAAATTCTATAAACATATGTATATTGCTTGTACCTTAACTAGCTTATTAATATCAATAAATGAATACAATATTATACCCACAAACTTGAAACAGTTGAAAACAAAATCTGCATATTTATCTTCCTGGCTGACCCTTTACTCCATCACTACACTGTGCTGAAAAATAACTGGCTTAAACTCACTAGTTTTCAAGGTCCTATAGCATTAACACTGCCTATCTCTAAAAGTAAAATTTCTTATTCTTTACAGCATGTGTGCAATGAGAAACATACAAGACAACTCTCTCACCCTTGCTCTACTAGGCTAAATGTTCTTGGTATATCTGTAAACATTGCTCCTGTTAGCTTATATCTATCCACATTTTGATAGATGAAGCCTGTAACAGTGAAATGAGCAGAGTACTGTAACCTGAGTGGAGGCTATATTGAGAACAAGTCAATATGTAACCAAACTGGAGAACAATAAAAAATAACCAAGCCAAGAACCAAACACTGCCCAAAAGCCACAGGACCTGGATATCATCAATGAAGTGGAGAAGACTGTTGGTAGTCAAGAACTTTATTATAACTAAAAAACAATGAATTAAGCGCTTTTGCTCGGTCAATATCGAGCTTCTTCAGAACAAACCATTTGTGTCTCCATTCACAATCATTAAATAGTAGTAAAAATCATATGGCCCTCTAACCTCACCCCCTTTTAAAGCTAAACCATGTCATGCCAAATGTAGATTCGCGAAAACATTAATATCAGCAGTGTATTGAAATTAAGAATGGCTCGTTTATAATATAACAACATTAACACTCACATGTTAGTGTTATGAATTTTATGAATGTAATTGTAGTGGTCTTAATGTTTAGTAGGTATGATTTTACATGGATATGTTTTTATGATGGTGATAGCTTGATTTTGAGAGCAATTATGCAACTGTGTAGGTCATGACGATGTTTATTGTTCATCTATAAGGTGGTTTTTAGATTTAAATGAGCAACCACTATTTTTTATTAACAACCAAGCACATTCCAAATGTCTACATTTGGCATGACATGGTTTAGCTTTAAAAGGGGGGGAGGTTAGAGGGGCCATGTGATTTTTACTACTATTTAATGATTGTGAATGGAGACACAAATGGTTTGTTCTGAAGAAGCTCGGTATTGAGCGAGCGAAAGTGCTTAATTCATTGTTTTTTAGTTGTAATAAAGTTCTCGACTACCAACAGTCTTCTCCACATCATTGATGATATCTGGGTCCTGTGGCTTTTGGGCAGTGTTTGGTTATGTAACCAAATTGGATGAAAGATGATGCCTGTTTGTAATTACAATTTTCTAGAACTGTTCTTAAAAGTGAAAGTTTCACAGTAGAACTTCAAAGCTTGAGATTTTGGGGAGAAGATCAATCGCAGCAAATTTCTAATTCTCTGGAATGAGTCTGTTTTTTTATATTTAAGTTAAAAATAAAGGCAAGAAGTATAGAGATACAAGAAATGGGTTTTAAGAATGTTGAGGTGAAAGCTGCTAGACATACCTCTCAACTGTCCAGATTTTTGCCTCATATTTTTGGTCTGTTCCTAATAAAATGTGTATTTTTCTGGCAAATCAGTGAGAACTGCGTTCACTAAATGAAATACATTTAAATTTCAGACTTCATATGATTCAGAAAATTCACAGTAACGCAAAACCTTTCATTCTATCAACTTTCTAAGAGTAAACAAGCAATATTTAAAATCTGTCCCCATTTTGGGGCCTTTGTCATCCATTATTTTTGACAGTGTCCAGATTGTGCTAAGAGGTTGAGAAGCATTGTACTGACATTACTTTGATGTGGTGTGAAGGCTTGCTAGCTGTTCATGCACAAAACTAGCTGTGATATAAGAGCACTAAAAACTATTGCGTCATTATGAGCATCTGTATCGGGAGGGATTGTATTCTGATAAGAGGAAAAATAGGGTGAGAGTAATAGACTATTAGAGCTTTAAAAGTGGTATAACATAATAATTTCAGCAGCTATGGTTGGGGTACGAGAACTACAAAGGATATTGGTTTTAGAAGTTCCAATGAGCTGATTAAGGTTATGCCAGAAATGGATAGGTGTGCTTGAATATAATAGTTGTTTTTCTTTAAGGTTAATGGATTTAACTATTTAAACCAGGATCACAGTTTCAGTTTTTAGGTGTTGAAATGCTTGTAGATGCATATATTTAGCAGAGATGCCTACTGCTGCTATGTTTACCCTTTGTTCTCATTCATTGATTAATATTTCAGATAATTCAAGGGCATGTGTTTTCCCTGCAGCACAGTTTATGCAGAAAATTGATTTTGTTCTGTATTGCCTGTAGGGTTATTATGAAGACATTTAAGTTTTCATGTGACTCAACTTTATCTTTCTGAATTAGGGATCACGTCTACAAGGCTGAATTGATTATAAAGTTCTGATTCTTTACTGATAAGGAGCAAATGTCCAGAGATGATTATAAATGAGATGGGGGGGGGGGCTAAGCAAGCCTGTGGAAAGCATTGGGCTGTGTTCACTGTTACAATGCCTAAGTACTGCAGTGGTTGTGCTATTGGGAATAACTGAAAAGCAAACATTTACAGCTGTTGCTTTTTTGTTACCAAACCAATTGTTATTTATTTATTTATTTATTGGCATTTGTTAACCGGGTTAGTCCGACTGGGCCAAAGGCCCTTTTTTAGGGGAGACCCAAGGAGAAAGGCTTCAAGAGTACAATAACCAACAATAGAAAAATTAACATAGTAAATTATTAACAAGTCAAACATGAATATTTCAAGAGATAAGAAATTAACATATGATTTCAGATGAGCATGTTATATGAAAAAATATTACAGTCATAACATGGTACAAAGTATGACAAAATAAAGATTTTAGAGACAGTCAAGAGGAACAGTTAAGATGAAAGAAGACAGCAGATTAGGAATGCATATTATGCAAGAGGGTAATGGGTTATATGACAAGGTTAAATGAAAGGTTCAGGCATACGTGTGTAAAAAGAGGAGAGAGTACCTACAGCAGGTAATGTGAAAAGACGATAAGGGAGACAGGTGAGTTGTTAAATATAGCAAGTTACGCAGGGGGAAATGAAATACAGTAGCAGAAAGCTGAAGGGCAACAGACTGATTACTAGATAGAAGTCATGTAGGGTCATTGCAAGAGCATGACCAAGAATTATGGAGACTATCCTTGAGAGCTATTTTAAAGGTGGTAGGATTAGTAATACATCTGATATTTGGTGGTAATTTATTCCAAGCCTTTGCTATAGAACAGGAATAAAGTAGTTTGCCAATATTTTTATTTGGCCTATAAACTTGCAGTAGGTTCTATTGTGAGCTACGGAGAGAGTGGTTAGGCGTGCAAGGCTGAATGAGAGTGGAGAGAGAGGGGCAGGATGTAGGTTCATGCAAAACTGAATGAGCCATAAGAAGTAGGTAGTACAATTTGGTGATGAAATTCCAGGGATATGCAATGATGAGAGTGGTAGGGGTGGTTGGAGGCAAATCTTGCAATTTTATTATGTGAGTTCTAATTTAGTCAGAAGACTTGATTGGATGTGCATGAGTATAAGAGCAGCATAAGGGAGTGTGGGAAGTAAAAAGGCTTGTGCAAGGGAGAGTCTGGAAGCATTTGTGAGGAACTTTTTATGCCTGTAAAAGAGACCTAGCTTTTGATGGGTCCTTCTAATACATTGTTGAGTGTGGAGATCGAACTTTAGATGGTCGTCAGTGATCATACCTAGGGGTTTGGTGTGAGTTCCGTGGAGATAATTGCATTTTTGAGGGAGGAGACTGAAAAGGTAGCTTTGTGATGTTGGAGTGATGTAGGAAGGAATAGGAGAAGTTTAGTTTTCTTTGGATTCAGTAGCAGTTGATTGGAAGTAAGTCGTCTTTTGATTATGTTTGAGATACCAGAGAAATATGAAGTAATTTTGGGAAGAGCAAGACTGTAAGGATTCTAAGACTGCTGGAAGTATGTCAGAGTTTGTAGGCTGGCAATCGCAGGTGATATACATTTTAGTGTTTTTTCCTAACATAAGCTTGCAAACAAGCCAGTTGGGATCAGATGCAATTGCATGAGATGAAGAAGCTAGTTGGAAAACATCAGAATCAGAATCAGAATCACATTTATTGCCCAAGTATGCACAGATACAAGGAATCTGACTCTGGTTTCAATGACTCTCAAGTATGAATTACATAAACAACATACATGCAGCTATTAACAAGAAGACAAATGACATACATACAACTATTACGAACAAGACAAAAAAATGTAAATATACATATACATAAATATACAAAGTGGAAAGTGCAACAAAGTGCAAGAAATACTGAAATAAACTCTGAAAGAAACCAGTATTAACAATATGTAAACAATACTGCAGAATCCACAGAGGCGTGGGAAAAAGAATACCCTAGGCTAATAAGCTGAGTTAACCATTTATGAACTTGATGGCCTGTGGGAAAAAAACCTGTTCTTATATCTGCTTGTTTTGGTGTGTATTAATCTATAATACCTGGCTAATGGTAATAGTTCAAAATGATGGTGGCCTGGATGAGAAAGGTCGGTGATGATTTTCCCTGCCCTTTTCATGACTCTGGAATAGTACAGGTCCTGTAAGGAGGGCAAACTAGCACCAATGATATTTTCAGCAGACCTGACTATTCGATGTAACCTATTTTTATCATGATTAGACAGAGATCCAAACCACACTGTTATGGATAAGCTGAGAACAGACTCAGTGAATGCTGTATAGAACTGAATCAACAGTTCCTGTGGGAGGTTGAACTTCCTCAGCTGTTGCAGAAAGTACATTCGCTGTTGTGCCTTTTTTATGCTGGACCCTGCATTGGTCTCTCACTTCAAGTCCCGGGAGATTATAGATCCCAAAACTTGAAGGTTTCCACAATATAATAAATATAAAGAGGGGGGATAATATTGCAGTACTACTCCTAAAGTCCACTGTCATGTCCACAGTTTTAACAGTGTTCAGCTCCAGATTATTCTGGCTACACCAAAGGGACAGCTGCTCAACTTCCCATCTGTATGCAGACTCGTCACCATTCCTGATGAGACCAATGATAGTTGTATCGTCTGCGTATTTAATAAGTTTGGCAGAGGGGTCCTTAGAGGTGCAGTCATTAGTGTAGAGGGAGAATAGCAGTGGGGAGAGCACACGTCCCTGGAGGGCAGCAAAGATATTTGGATTAGGGAGAGATAAGTTAGTAATATCACTTTATACTTCAGCTATGAGGACAGAATAAAGCTAATGCCGAACTCATAGTTTAGTAAAGCTGATCGTGAAAGAAAGTGTCAATGAACACCCTGGTTAATGAGCGTTACTCTGGATTTAACATATTTAAGATCAGTGCAAGGAAGGACAGGTGAAGCATGTTGCAATAGTCCATATAGGTAGTAAACAATATGTGAAGTATTTCTGAAAATTATTCAGATGGAGACAAATAAATGCTTAATCAGCATACTACTTAAAGGACAAAACGAAAGAAAACAAAAAACAAATAAATGCTTTAATAATTTTGGCTGCATAAATGAGCTCTGCTATGATACATTGAGAAAGAACCGATCCTTAAAAAAAATTTCAAGATAAATAATTATAGGTAAAGATTTGGAAGCACAGTGGCCTTTAGGGCCATATAGATTGCCTCACAAAATCTGATCAGTTTTGTTCTCTATTAAGCATTTCCTCCAACTCCATACAGAAGTTGCCAGCATCTACATAAATTAGCTGTGCTCTGATACCATTCAACGGCTTTACATATAAGGCTGGTAGGGCTGTTAGGCCAATAATTACTTGGGTCTGTAGAGAGGTCACCCTTGTATAGGAAAGCTACAGTGGTTGCTCTTCAGGCATTGGGGACAAATGCTGAAGAATGGTTGAGACTGAACAATTTATGCAGAGGATCAGAAAGAGCATACTTGACTCTGATGAGAGTGCAACCCTGGTATGTCGTGTATCCCCATGGAAGTATTATTTTTGGCCTTTGATGGGGGTGTGGCGGGCAGAGCCTCACTTCATTTCATATGATATTCTTGCGTTTTGATATAATATTGCTTAGTATAAGAAAAGTAAGTGGGGGGCTGCGCCCCCCCACACCCCCCGATGTGGGGGGCTCTGCCCCCACCCCTAACTGTATATTCTAACTCCAGGGTCGCACTACAGTGGGGAAGGGGGCATATTCCATTTACTTTGTAATAATACTTGTCAGTGAAATGAACTTTCAGTGAAATGAAGTTTCAGTGAAATGAATTTCAGTGAAATGGTGTCAGTGAAATGAAAGTCAGTGAATTGAAAGTTCAGTGAATTGAAGTGAATCCATATATATATATATATATATATATATATATATATATATATATATATATATATATATATATGTATATATATATGGGTCTACTTCAGATCACTGAAATCCCATTTCACTAACTTTCATTTCATTGAGACCAAATCACCTAAATTTCACAATACTGACAACTCATTTCACTGAATCTCATTTCACCAACAGCTTACAATGCTAAATTTCAAAAGACTAAATGGGAAACCATAGACAAACACACTCACAACACTAATGACTACCTCTTTCCACAACTTAAAAACTACTTACTTATCCTCTTAACAGAAACCAGACAATATAAAACCAAACTAAGTGGGGGGCTACACCTTCCAAACCCCCAATGTAGGAAGCTGTGCCCCCACACACCCCTAACTATATATACACTAAATCCGGGCTCGCACTACAGTGGGGAAAAGGGCATATACCTTTTACTTGTCACACAGTACTCTACACACTGCCACTACTGCTGGGAACGCACAAAACAGCTGCCATATTACTTTAGATACTTCCCATACAAATGTAAAGATACATACCCACATTTAAAAACACTACAACATCACATTCTACATTACTATCGGTATTCTGACACTCAGCACTGTAAGTTACAGAAATTCTTTCTATCACAAACAAGTTAAAGGCGAACATAAACCCACATCAGGTCTATAGCTTGCAATTCAGTGAAATGAGATTCAGTCAAATGAATTTTCAGTATTTTGAAAATTAGGTGATTCGGGCTCAGTGAAATGAATTTCAGTGATCTGAAGTAGACCCATATATGTGTGTGTGTGTGTGTGTGTGTGTGTGTGTGTGTGTGTGTGTGTGTGTGTGTGTGTGTGCATATATATATATATATATATATATATATATATGTATGTATAAAATTGCCCCCTGGCTTACAAAACATACTAGGCAAAAGATCCTCCTCAGAAATAAAATTTGGGCCAAATGGAGAGCCTCCAATAGTCCATCAGATCACCTTTACTTTAAACAGTTAAGAAATGCCACCAAGAAAGACATTCTCAGAGACAAAAAAAGACTATTACCTTCACCTTCAACAAACCCACCAACAAAAACCACAAAAAATCTGGACAGGCATTAACAAACTTCTTAAACCAGGGCACTCTAAATCTCCTGCCCCTTCAGGATTTAACCATAATAACTCTAACCTGATACCTGACGCCTTTAATAACTATTTTACAGAAGCCATTCTAACCTTAGCTAATACTTTACCACCCATCACCACACCACCATTACATACCAATAATACTCTAACTCCAACCTTTCATATTCAACCTGTACCCACATCCCTCATTTGCAACCTGCTTCAAAAACTTTAAAAACATGCTCCCCTTCTGCTGACTGTCTTCAAGCAGAATTCCTGCAAATTGCAGCTAAAGCCATTGCCTATCCCATCTTCATCCTTATAGATAGAACAATTTTAGAAAGCAAAATCCCTTCCATATGGAAAGTATCCTACATCATCCCTCTACATAAAGGTGGGTCATCTACTGAGCTCTCCAACTTTCGGCCTATCGCCTTACTCTCTCCAATAGCTAAAATAATGGAAAAATGCATACACAGACAACTACTTGACCACCTTCTCCATAACAATTTACTTGCCAACTGCCAACATTGTTTTAGGCCATTCCATAGCACAACAACTGCCCTGCTATCCTTTTCTGACTCCATAAACAAAAATCGTAACAATAATACTTTCTCCTCTGCACTGTTTATTGACCTCTCAAAATCCTTCGATATGGTGAACCATAACATGCTTATTGACATTCTAAAAGCCCAATCACTTGACACACAAGCACTACAACGGTTTAAATCCTATCTTGAAAACAGACAGCAAGCAGTACTTTGAGATAATAATCTTTCTACTTCCCTCCCTGTAAACATTGGAGTACCACAAGGCTCGTTATTAGGACCCCTTCTTTTTTCATTGTTTATTAATGATCTACATACCAAAATTCCTCAAGCCACCTGCATACAATATGCAGATGACTCAGCTTTAATTTGTTCAGCCAAGTCCATAACCTCTCTCCAGTCCCTCACTCAAACAGTATTTAACAGTGTTGAAAATTGGTTTATGCAACACTGTCTCCTTTTAAACCCAAAAACAAAATTATTGCTCTTTGCTCCTACTCATGTCACCTCATCCACACTTCACAGTAACCTCTAACAATGGAACTAACATATCCCCAGACACTACAACCCATCTACTGGGAGTAACAGTTGATAACAACCTCAGCTATGATGACCATATTAATGCTACAATAAAATCTGTTACCAAAAAACTAGGCACCCTTTACAGAATCAAACCCTTCCTTACCCTTCAGCCAGAAACACTATTACCCAGACTCACCTGATCTCTACCCTTTTCTATGCTTCTGCGATATATACCAACCTATCTAGAAACAACCTCACCAAACTTTCTACTAGTTATAATAACATGGCCATATTTGCCACTGGCACCCCTTTCAGAACTCACCACTGTCACAACCGCAAACAACTGGGATGGTTAGAACTGCAGAACCTACTACTTTGTCAACAACTTGTTATCACCCAAAATATCCTTCATCACCCTAATAATACCCCTAGCCTTACTAATCTGATTACCCCCTACAAAAATCTTGCAACTCTACGCTCAGCTAACAAAATTCTAGTCTCCACTATTAAATCTAACAACAAACCTGGAGACTCACTTTTCACCAACACAGTAGGAAAAAGCTGGAACCAGCTTCCTAGTGAACTTTCCTCTCTTGCTTCCACTCATCTCTTTAAAAAGCATCTTAAAGAATATCTTAAAACTCACTAGCTTTGTCCCTGCTCTAACACTGACTGATATACCCTTACTGTTATCTCTTTCCCCTTTTTTGCTCTCCTTACACGTCTATACTCCACTGTTCTATGTCACATACCTGTAAAAAAAAAATATATATATATATATATGTATATATATATATATATATATATATATATATGAGAAATTTTTACAATTCAATATTTTTTTCTTTTTTTGATTGCTCTCTCTCAAATTATTGCTCTCAGTATTTGATCTTAGTGTTAACCTACTAAGGACTCTATATAAGTTATGTCAACCTCAATGTAACAATGTTCTGTAATTTATTTTGACTATTACTGTATATTGTAATCTTTGTCACAGCTAATGCTTGAAGCTTTTTTTTCTTAATAATTCTCTTTAGGGATGGAAAGGAATATATTTAAGGAATATATCTATACTGAGTTGAAATTATATCAAAAGTAACTTATATTTCTTTCTCCGGAAAGAATGGCATTCACCATCCTGAAAGGAAGTGATAAAATCACTGCTTTCAAATTCAAAATGTAAATTTACTTAACAGTCTGCTGCAAAGGCATACCTGTATAAGCATTTATTTGGCAGTTAGGTATATTAGGTATAGAAAGCTTAATCTTAATTATCATTTTCCAGTTATTCGTCTCAGGGATTTATAGCTGAATATTCAGTTATATGGAACTATATGTAACACAGTATCTCAGGCAATTTCCAGAACAGTGAAGACTTCAGCAAAGTATTAGTTTAGGGGTTTGCACACTTATGCAACCAGCATATTGTACATTTTTTATTTTTTATAGTTTTCCCCTAACAGATTTGTTTGTTTTCAATTGAATTGTACAGGTTATAGGTCACATTAAAGGTAGGAAAAGTTTTGAAATGATTTATTGTTATCTCATTTTTTATATCACAAAAACCTGGCATTTTAACAGGGGTGTGTGCACTTTTTATATCCACTGTATACATATATTATACACACATATATATATATATATATATATATATATATATATATATATATATATATACATATACATATATATATATTTCTAGACTGGAACTCAACAGCATTTGATAGGCTGTACTTTGCCACCTTTCTTCTGAAGGCAGTCACTAATATTACCTTAATTGTTTTCTACTGTGCAGAGAAAAAGATTTTGTCTCATTCACCCACAACAATAAATATTTCTCTACTGGAAAATAAAAACAATGTGCACTATATTACTGGTTGCCTCAGCATTTATCAGATAACTCCCTTTACTCTTTGCATTTTTATTTCCCATATAGAAACATCTGTATAAATGCCAAACAGTAGCTCAGTTCAAACACGGAAACATAAGCATTTCTTCAGTGGGTCATACAAATGTGTGGTATGTTATTTTCTGTCCCAGTATTTATCAGTTCCCATTAATATTAGGATTGTTTTCCTTACATCAACATGAAGATGTTAGTCTATTTACACACAAAATTATATAGTCAATCACTATGTAACATCAACATTTGATGAAGTGCAATCTGTTCTCTGTGTTCTTTAGATATTTTGCATTAAATGTTCAATATTTTCTGGCATTTTCTATAGTTCTTTAGGCAGTTTCCAATACTGTATGGATTTATTTCTGGGTGAAAATGTATACTTCATAAGATCTTGGACCTTGACATAGTAAGTATTCTACAAACCAGATAAAGATCTGAGATCTCCCTAAGATATCAAGAAACCGTTTAGACCTCATTGCATTAAAATCACGTTATACTGCTGTCTGCAGAAACAGACCAACCCACAAAATTCCACTCCAGATCCATGCATATGAAATAATCAATACTTGACTTAATACTTTATTTTTCCTAACAATTTGCCTTTGCATATACATATTCATTGAAGATCATCATTCTACATTTAACACAATCCCGTATAAAAATGCCACAATGTAAAAACAAGCATTGGAGTTATTGTGACACATTTCACCAAGATTTAAACTATTTTGCATGTTTCAGAGAATGACTAGACTCATTAAACAATGTTATCTGTTCCTGTTTCATGAAATGGTTATATATATACTAACTCTTAGGTTGGAAAACTCAGTAAAGAGAAAACATAATTTCTTTTTTATAGCTAACTTGCATTTTTGATTCAAGTATGCCTCATATTGGAGTTAGTGCATTAAGGAGCTTTAATTGCTTAGGCAAAGTTTGTTTGTCAGCCCCTTACAGAAATGGTTTATTTTTGTCTATGCCTCAAAATGGTGATGTGTGATGGTATTTATTTTGTAGGTTGGTTGTTTTAGCAGTTTGTTACAGTATATTGAGTCTTACTGAAAGTTAACACAATGAGTCATTATAAACCTACACTTGGTCGCTGAGATGCGGCAGTGTCTGTTAAATTTTTAGGTTACTCCACATACTCTGCCGATCATACAATATATTCACGAATACTTTGTAAACACCAAATATATGTATTGCTTCTTCACTGGAGGTTGTCTTTACTAGTATACCTTCTAGTCACCAGGAAAATGCTAGGCAATTCTCTGTATTGCGTTTGACTTAAGGTTCATCAGTAACCTCTGTTCCACTCACACAAGCTGCAGGTCCTTTTCTGTTTGGAATAACATTGCAAAGGGGTCCACGTCCATGAGACCTGAGCTCATCAAACTTCCTTTTATCCTTTAATGGGTCATATCTGTTAGCTGTCTTGCTAGTTGAGTCAGGCAATATTTTCTTTGAATGTCGATTTATACGGTACTGAACTTAGTTGTAGTGCTGTATGGAGAGCTTCATTTGCTTCTCAAGGAGACTTTCATGGCATGATTAAAGAAAAGTGTTTTTTTTACTTATTATCCTGTGAGTAGCCTTACTGTTTTACTTGCTTTTGGATCAGTGACCTGTCTCTCACCTCCTTTTGGTCTTGTTTTGCGAGCTGAAGTGTGGCTGAAAATTCCTCTAGTTCACCTGGTTGCTCAAAAGATAGCATCTGTACATCCAGAGGAATGGTGTTACAACTAGGAACCTTACCTAAAAAACATTTTTTGGCCACTGCAGTGGCATAGAGGAATAAAGGCCTGATTATGACTCAAGCAACCCAGGTTCAATTAGCTTCTTGGGCATCTGACAGAACGGTGCAGGAAAGGATGGGTGTGCCTATCCCAGACAAAGATGATACATGGGAGTCTCTTTTCCACAATCCTTGATGGAGGTCAGGGACAATGATAGAAAGAGGCCTGGTTGAAGGGTGGAAAGCGGGCTTGGCTGAGCTGCTCCAGAGTGAGGCAATAAGTTGCTCACTCACATTGCACACCCATCCAGACCATAACATGCTACCATGAGGGAGGGGAAAACATGGGTAGGTCATACAAGTATCCCCCCCAATGGATTTGATGTGCTTGCCTCCAGAAGCCTAAGGATTTGTGACTGGCCCCAATAATGCCAGATAAAGTCCAGGGGGCAAGTAGCTAGCTGGCAGACCTGACATGGATGGGGTACGAGGGCCAGACTGGTAATAATAAAAGCCAGAGGGGGAAAAAAGCCATTTCTTATTACCTTCATTTTTGTAATTACAGGGACAAGAACTTTGTGTTTATATGCATTAAATTAATATAGTTCTGCATGTCTGACTTTGTGCACTGCCATCTGGACTCTCTTTAGATGAGCACTTACTTTAGTTTGTAATCCATGACCATTAGACTTGCAGTTTAATATTTTGCAGATACAGTGCTTTGATGTCTGCCACATCTTACTATTAATAGTTCTAGTTCTCCTAGACATAGTTGTGAACAGACTGTCAGAGCAGCTAACCAACCCAAATGAACTTAGGTATCCTACACTTAAATTATAAGTCCAACAGCATTTCCACCAAAGTATATTATGTAAGACCAATTTTACCTGTAGAACTGATTGTTTTTTGCTAGCGCAGGACTGGCTCGGTTCATCCCTGCTCCTTTCGCCCTTGCTATGCTCGGGCTCACTCTGCTCCCCTACCCTACCCCCTTCTCACCCACCCCCACATCAATTACATTTATAGCTATACACCACACCCCTAGCCACTCCTCCATCAAAACTATCAAATCACACAGTACATGTAATTATCCCTCTCTCCAATACAGCCCATCACATCCTTCTCTGCACATCCCAAATTGGATACCATACCCTATATTTCAACTCCATCTCTACCATATTTCAGCCCTATCCTAGTCCATAACCCACATCACAACTAAAAAATATGGCACATACTCCAACCAACCACCTTCTACTCACCCTATTACACACATTAGGCCTCTCTTCTCTCCTCCTCCTATCCATGTTCTCATCCTACCACACATATCTTTATATCAGCACTCCATCATCATGGAAAACTGACTCAACTATCAATATCTCCACTACCTACTCACCACTAACACCTAATGACCTCTACCCCTCTCCACCACCTTCCTATCTATATGAAAATATCACCTACAAACTTCGAGCCAACACCCCCAATAAAATAATCAAAATAACTCACAAACTAAACAAACTCTACATCCACATACTACAAAAACTCTCTTGTTGTGGTGATATTCACCCAAATCCAGGACCCAACACTTGCAATAGCACCTACCCAACAAACCCCAATCCAATATATGTTCGGCCTAGCTCATCCCTCCTACTTCTAAACATTAATATAAGAAGCATACTCAACAAAACACATGATCTCCATGCCCTACTAGCCCTATACAAACCTGACATCATAGTACTAACTGAGACTTGGCTTAAGCCCAACCACCACAATAATGAAATAACAGTCCCTGGCTATGATATTATACGTAAAGATAGGTCAGCAAAAAAAGGAGGGGGTGTAGCCATCCTTTTCCAAAGTCACCTCTCTATAGAACAAATTGAACACAAGTCTCAAGAAATCCAAGACATAGAACTAATATTAGCTAGACTAAAACTAAACCCCAACAAACAAATCATAATAGCTGGAGGTTATATACCACCAGGCAACAACACTAATGTACTCAAAAACCTACTAAATTGGATGAAAATCACTCATCCACAGGAAACCATTCTTGCAGGTGACTTTAACATTGATTGGTCTGACTGTAACAGTCAAAACCCCACCACCCTTATTATCCTCCATGGTTTTACCCAAATTATCAATACTCCTACAAGAACAGACAAAACCTCTAAACGACAGTCAATCTTGAATTGGATACTAGTATCTGATCCCACTCAAACCCATCTCTCAGGTTGTCTCCCCAACAGCCTTAGTGATCATCAAGCAACATTCCTGATTAAGAATCGACCCCATCTAACTAAACAACCCATTGTCAGGGTCATACAAAACAAAAAATACTTCAGAGCTCAAGACTTAATAAATTAATTGAAATCCTGTATATGGTATCCACTAAAATACTTAGCACTAAATGAAGCTGTAGAATACTTCAACTCTGCCTTGCTAAACATCCTGAGCTCCCATGCACCACACAGAACCACCAGAATTAAAACCAACCACACACGATGGCTATCAAAAGACACCAGGTCATTAATGAAAGAAAGAGACAAAGCCTGGTTGCAATTCCATAAACACAAAACCACTACCCTAAAACTAAAGTACCATGAACTACATAATCAAGCTAAAAAAACACAGAAAAATTGACAAAACTAGTTACTATAAAACTTTACAGGAAAAACACTCCAACAACCCACAAACATTTTGGGCCTCAATCAATAACCTACTACACCCAAGAAAACATTCCACCCCTTCCCCACTACTACCCAACAGTCTACACAACATCCCCACCCACTTTAACAAATACTTTACTGAAACTATCCAAGCCCTAGCCAATACCCAAATGACTAGCACCCACCCAATATCAACAACTGCCCCCACCCTTTCCAGTACAGAAAGCAATACACCTAGTTTCTCCCTAGAACCAGTCAGTACTACAACTATCACTAAACTCCTCAAAAAACTGAAATCAACAACCCCAGCAGTAGACAAACTACCAGCAGAATTCCTACAGATTACCACAGAGGCCATAGTCTATCCTGTGTCCATCCTCATTAATAGATCTATAACTGAATGCAAAGTACCCAATTCATGGAAAATATCTCACATAATACCATTACGCAAAGGGGGACACTCCCTTGAACTTACAAACTACCGCCCCATTGCAATACTATCACCCCTATCAAAGATTTTAGAGAGGGTAGTCCACTCACAACTAATAAATTTCCTCCTTCACAACAACCTATTATCCCCATCCCAGCATGCCTTCAGACCTTCTCACAGTACTACCACAGCATTACTATCCATTTCAAACTCTGTTAATACCCACAGAAACAACAGCCTGTTAGTATTCTCCATATTCTTAGACTTATCCAAAGCCTTTGATATGGTGAACCATAGTTTACTCCTAGAAAAACTGGCCACTTTTAACATAAATTCTTCCACCTTATCCTGGTTCAGTAGCTACTTATCTAACCGACAACAAGCTGTTCTTTGAGGAAAGCCACCTGTCGCCCCTACTTCCAGTAACCATTGGTGTCCCACAAGGGTCCATTCTCGGCCCACTGCTATTCTCATCATTTACTAATGACATAGCGTCATCCCTACCCTCTGCCTCAATAGTCCAATACACAGATGATACCACTATAATATGTGCAGCCCACACCCTTGACAAACTTCAAATCATAACCCAAAACAGCTTTACCCTAGCCGAAGAATGGTTCTCCAACATCAAACTACTGATTAATCCAAAAAAAAAAACTAAACTTATTCTTTTCAGTCCAAGTAGATCTCCCCCCATAAACAATGATTTTGCAATAATATCCAAAGACAAAACTAATATCACTCCAACACCACACACTAAGCTCCTAGGAGTAGAAATTGACAATAAACTCAAATTCAACATCCATATTTCTCAAACAATCAAGAAAGTCAACAAAAAGATTGGACTCCTTTATAGAAACCACAACTACATGATCAGACACACAAAATCCACCATAGCTAGAACCCATATGTTATCTATACTTCTTTATGCTTCCCCTATCTTTACCAACCTTCACCAACCAGAGCTCTCTAAAATTGAATCATGCTACAACAAAATTGCCAAATTTGCTGATGAAGCCACTCATAGGTCCCATCACTGTCAATCCCTTAGACAATTCAACTGGCTTGAGTTACCTGAACTCCTCCTACTCAATTAACTTACCACTGTCCATAAGCTCTACTACCTTCCTATGGAAACAGCTGCCTTGCAACAATTAATTCAATCCTACACACCCTCCAGAAACCTAAGATCAACACACCGGAGCCACATAAGTGTCACCAAGCACAAAAATGAAGCTGGCAAATCACTCTTTGCCTGCTGCAATGCAAAAACCTGGAACATCCTACCCGATCACCTAACCTCAACATCCTCACCATACCTTTTCAAAAAAAAAACATCAAATCCCACTTTATGCAAAACTGGCTATGTTCATGTCTTCCCCCAGAATAGACCAAATCTACTCACTGCTATTAATACTCTCCCAAATAATGAATACTGCCATGGTTCTCAACCTCTAATAGTTTATTGACACAATGCTAGAAAGTAAAGTATTCTCTACTATCATACCCCATTTGCTCAAATTCTACCAGATACTGAAATGTAACTCATTTCAATCTATTGTTTGTAACTACATTCAACTAACATAGCGTACTTTGTGTATGAATATCTTGTGCCTTGTGAATGTTACTAATATAATATAATACTTGTGGAGCTTTGTGCATGAATATTCTTGTATCGTGTAAATGTTAACTAATGTAATCTAATACTTGTGGAGCTTTTCTCTCTGGGCCTCCACTGAAAACGGACCTGTGTCCAGTCGGACCTTCCCGGTAAACAAATGTAAAATAAATAAATAAATTAATTAAGTTGTGCCTTTCCTCAGTTAGTGTGGTCTTTCAGTCTACATTTTAGCATGCTTTGTTAGATATTATGTAAGCCCTTCCTTGGCGGAAGTGAATGAGTCATCTTAAACTGTTTTCCCTATTAAACCAGATGTTCAGATGCTGTTTAATCTACTCTTGTTGTTAGTATCACTGAATTTAGAAGCCAGTAAGTTATATTTTTGTGTTAACACACCATATAGCTGACTCTTACATCTGGACAGTCTGTGTGTTTGTATCCTTTTTGTAACTTCTAAGTTTTCTTTTTCCAAAAAAAACTTACGTTTCATTTCAAGGGCTATTAATTTTTTGCTATCTTGTGAAGCACTTTTAACAATCTTTTTGTAACATATGCCTTTCTACAATCTCTCAGCTGAACCTCTGATTTCAACATATATGAAATGCTAGGACTTGCATAAATGTGCAACTGGCAACAGATGTCATCCCTGTAATATACACATAATTAAGGACACACCTGCACAAATATATTTCTGGTGAACTACATTTATCAGATGCTTATCACAAAACCATATTAAACGTGTTGTGTTCATGCTACATGGCTGCAAACTATTGTTTGAATGTGCACAGAAGAAAGTATAATGTAACAGTACTTGTAAATTGCAAAAGAATAAAGTTTGTAAATAGGTATTGTCTGGTATCATAAACAACTGGTCAGTCAATGTAGTTACATCTTGCAGAGAGAAAAACATCTAGAAATGAAAGTGACTCAAAGCTGACATTCCATTGTTATATAGTTTCATGTGTCACACCAAACCAAACTTCTTGGCCCTGATTCTAAAAGACTTGCTCAAAGTGTAAGTGACTACTTACAATAGGCCTTACACCGAAGTAAGTCACATACACTGACAGCAGGCCTTCTAGAATCAGTACAGACTTACACTGAGAGCAACCCTTTTGGCCAGGCTTAAAATATATTAAAGCAAACCTGAGAGAGAGACTACCAATATAGGTATAAAGGATCAGACACAGAGCTCCTTTTTATTCAAAGAGATGCATACATTTCTACAGAAAAAAAAATGGTGAATACTCCGGTATGAAAAAGGAAAATAAAAGTACTGATTTTCTTTTACATAGAACTAGTTTAAAATGGAAATGAATGCAGAGAGTCAAATGTGTTTTAGACAAACACAAGTAATACTACAGTTTTAAACTAGATTTAAAGAGGACCTTGCAATAAGCAGGGAATCTATAGAGTAGACTAATAATATGTGGGCCAGAGCACATACTTAGGCTCCTGCAAAATTTACTGGTGATGAGAGTTAACAGAATAATTCAAGAAAACACAGCAGACTGTAGTATGGAAATGCTTTATTAAAGCATATATAAACAGTGCAGTAACAAACCGGTTTCAGCTAAATAAGTTAAGTAGCCTTCATCAGTGTTAAATCAAAAGCCATTAAAATCCCTTGCCATTATATAATACAAGGTAGAAACAAAATTCATGCTCATTGGTTGTTCATAGATTTTCATTAACCCCACTGGGAATAAACCACCCAACTTAATGATCCACTTCTTTTCTTTTGTATTTAATATTGAGTGCCACCCAGCTTTATCTGTTCTATTCCCCACAATCCTGTCTATAATAATCAATCTAAAGCTTGCATTCTTGTGTGCCACTGAGTGTTTATACAAAGCATTACTTATTTTTTGGCCCTAATGTCACTGCAATTTTTGGATATGCATAGTCTCAAGGGTTGAGAAGTCTGTCCTGTATAAAAGGCAGAGCAGGTGCATGAAGCAAGATAAATCACCCAGTTGGTTCCACAATTGGAATAAAACATGATGTCATAAACAATACCTGTGTTCCTGCTGGTGAACTATTTGGATTTCATCAACCTATGGCAATGTGTGCAGTGTCCACAAGGGGCACAACCAAAAAGTAAATCACCTGTCAGAGTTCTTTGAGTGGGATCCTAAGTGTATCTGGAGCCATGTTTGAAATGATTGAAATCTGATCCAAGGGTCCTCCCCCCTGTGAAAGGAGAAAAAACATCTGGCCTGAAGAAACTCCGATAACCTAGTGTCTGCTAAGATGATATTCCAATGTCTTTGGACACTATCAAGTAACATGTTGGTGTTTCTCCCATAGGTGGTTACAAAACGGATCACAGAGTCACCCCCCCCCTGTATTTTACCTTTGTACTCCAAAAGGTCCTTTCTGTCTAGTCTACCCAACCTCTGGTAGTGAATATATGTACGGAATTGGCCAAACAGTGGGGTATAGCCCAACAAAAAGCCTCTATGGGGTTTGTTGAGGTATTGGCTGCCTATTATGATAATTCATCTTCAGCCACAGACTTAGATATACAGCATACCACAGATTCTCCTTTGTTCCTTTTAGATCTGAACTATATCCACCAGGGTTTAACACCTTTCTGATCTGTCTAGCAGAACATGTTCTGACCAAAAATGCTTTTTATTATCAAAACAAATGCTACTGGCAGGTTCAGGGTACAGCTATGCGGGCATCCTTTGCCCCCATTTATGCCAATCTTTTTATGGCCTTCATAGAACATCTCATTTATGACACCAGCCATAACATATACTTAGAAGAAATTGATATATGGAGGCGTTATCTTGACAACTGCTGGAGGGTGTGGAGAGCAGCCATTGAATATCTTCAGGGGTTTGTGGAATACCTGAACAGCAATAAGTGGGGAATACACTTTACAGTCAACTATGATGCCCAAAACATAACCTTTTTGGATGTGTTAGTTACCAGAAACGTGGATCATGCTTTACATATGGAGGTTTACCGTAAGTATCCACAGTACAACTCCCTTCTACATGCATCTAGTTTTCATCCACCACACATTACAAAGAATATTCCCAAATCTCAATTTCTTCGGATGAAGCGTATCTGCTCACATTCAGCCACTTACGAACATTTCAAGGAAGACCTGACTATGAGGTTTAAAAGCAGTGGTTCCAAAATTGGTGATATACTCACTGCCGGTAACTGGGTCTCAGGACTAGACAGAAAGGACTTTTTGGAGTACAAAGGTAAAATACAGGGAGGTGACTCTGTGATCTGTTTTGTTACCACCTATAGGAGAAACACCAACATGTTACTGGATAGTGTCCAAAGACATTGGAATATCCTCTTAGCAGACACTAGGTTATCGGAGTTTCTTCAGGACAGATGTTTTTTCTCCTTTCGCAGGGGGAGGACCCTTGGATCACATTTCAATCATTTCAAACATGGCTTCAGATACACCTAGGATCCCACTCAAAGAACTCTGACAGGTGATTTACTTTTTGGTTGTGCCCCTTGTGAACACTGCACACATTACCATAGGTTGATGAAATCCAAATAGTTCACCAGCAGGAACACAGGTATTGTTTATGACATCAGGTTCTATGCCAATTGTGGAAGCGACTCGGTGATTTATCTTGCGACATGCACCTGCTCTGCCTTTTATATAGGACAAACTTCTAGTCCCTTGAGACTGCATATCCAAACATTGCAGTGACATTAGGGCCAAAAAACTAAATAATGCTTTGTATAAACACTCAATGGCACAAAAGAATGCAAGCTTTATTATAGACAGGATTGTGGGGAATAGAACAGATAAAGCTGGGTGGCACTCAATATTAAATACAAAAGAAAAGAAGTGGATCATTAAGTTGGGTGGTTTATTCCCACTGGGGTTAATGAAAATCTGTGAACAACCAATGAGCATGAATTTTGTTTCTACCTTGTAGTATATAAGGGCAATGGATTTTAATGGCTTTTGATTTAACACTGATGAAGGCTACTTAACTTATTTAGTCGAAACCACTTTGTTACTGCTCTGTTTATATATGCTTTAATAAAGCATTTCCATACTACAGTCTGCTGGCCTTTTGTGTTTTCTTGAACCCTTTTTGAGGCAGTGCAGTTGCAGTGTTTGCAAGGGTTATTTTACTCTGTAACAGTCAACAGAATAGCTTATAAAGTGCCAAAAATGTAATCTTGGAGCGACCTCAGTGATCTAAGAACTGACATGGAATAAAAATGGTAAAGCATTCCAAAGGTGCTTTCCTTTGTATGGGGAAAGGATATCAGAGACTGGCAAAAGGAATATCCTAGAATTTGAAATATTGTGCTTTTTTTGGGGGGGGGGTTATTTGGTATCGACAAAAAGTGTTTATTACCACCACAGAGATTATTATGTATGTCTTGCACCATACCTCCTCCAAAAAAATGCAAAATGGACTCAAACAAATTATAAATATCAGCCACCAAACATATTTATGTGAAGAATCGTTGTAAGTTTTTGAAATCATAGCACACACTTAGTAGTAAACTGACTTTTTTATTGTCCTAAGATTTATTCTTTGGCTTTAATCATTTGACATTTTAAAACTTAGAAGACATCTTAATTTACTGATTACTGATGGAAAATATAATTGACTGTGTACCAGGAGTGCTAACTAGCTCTATTGTCTCCATATCCTGCTTAAGGAGAAAAAGGTGAAATATTAATTAGCAGAATTTTAACTAGAAACAAGATTAAATTAATTTTCTTAATAAAAAATGAGCTTTGCTTTTCTACTATATTATTATAAAATATAAGTAGCAGTTTGGAATGCATAGACAGCCTTGTCATGTATTAATGGCTAATAATACACTGGAAATAAGAATTTAGCAATTAAAGAAACTTTCTTCTTCATCTCTGACAAAACACGTTCAGCCTTTACACATATGTTTTATCCAATTCAAAATACACATATAAAATGAAATGGTTATTAGCGAATTTGTTATTTAACTAGTGATGTTCTGTAAACTGGAAATTTAAACACTGCCTTATAGATTGCATATTTTATAAATATATAAATATATATAATATATATAAATATATAAATATTTTATAAATACATTTTTTATAAATTGTGCAGAACACAATCATAGCACTGTTTTTCAGTTCTGTTAGTCAATATAAAAATCTAGTAAATAGTCTTTTTATGTTTCAGCAGCTATACAAAGTTTTCATATTTGTGAAAATTAAGACAAACAAGGTCATACATTTCTCCAGTGTTTTAAGTTCAAATGAATTCCAAATCATCATTTTGTTGTTTTGAGGCATTTTATAGATGTGCCATGTTTTGACCCCGAAAGCTACAGGCTTTTAATTTCCTCTCTTACAATTTTCAGATTTTCTGTGCAATTTCTTGCACATTCCAAAGTAGGGTTCCTACGTTCTGCTAGTGGATAATTATTAAACTATTGCTTCATTTTACCTAATACTTGAACTGCAGTTTAAAAAATAAAATTCAATAAATGGCCATTCACTTTGGAGCCATTCAGTAAAAGTTAAAGTTTTTCAGTAAATTTTAAAAAGGAAATTGATTAAGAAGCAATGTTGTCATTCTGCAAAATACCCTCAGATAGGCATAACTTTTGATTTGTAGTTTTCTGACTATCCTGTCAAACAATGGTAACACATTTAAAATTCTGAAAACCAACTTGCCTCAGTATCTTAGTCCTAGCAATGCAATAAACTGCACCATCAAAAAGTTATTACATATATTTCCTTTTGTGGTACACATCAGTTTATAGTAATGGCAATATATCTGTTGCAGGCTAGACCAAAACAAATGTAATTTTGCTTAAACTAACTTTCAGAAAAGGTCACATTTCCCTTTAGACCGCTGAAGATGCCTTGTAGTACTAGTATATATAGATTTAATTTATCTAGTGTGACTGTGGTATAGTGATAAATTATATCACACAAAATATTTTATATAATCTAGACCTTTCACTCAAATTTTGCCTTGAGCTTTTCTCCGGTGATGCTACACACTTTTTTTTTCATTTATTAACTAGGTAAGCCCAGAGACTTCCACGGTGTTGCGGTAGCGTTGTTGCCTCACAGCAAGAGGCTCTCCCATTCGATTCTCGGCTGGAGTGCAGGGAGTGCCTTCTGTGTGGAGCCTGCATGTCCTCCCCGCGGGTGGGGTGGGCATTCGAAAGACATGCGTAAATGGACGTGCCTTTGTTGAAGGTTGAACATTGAGCTGGCACCTCGGCATACGTGAAAATCTACTGCCAATCATTAGCAGACCAGAGTTCCGCTGTGGTGACCCCTAACTGGGAAAAGCCGAAAGACAACAACAACAACATTAACTAGGTAAGCCCAGAGGGCATAAGCATCTCTTTTCAGGAGCAACCTGAGTATTATTAACTGACTTGCACAAAATAACACAAAAGGCAAATAGAGGTGACACCAACAGAGAAGTCAGGACTCTGGACATGAAAATAAAGGATGGAAAAAACATATTTTGTCATAGTCCAACCCATCTTAACATTATAGCTATTCCATAACCACTGCCTTACCCAAACATCATAGGTTAATAGGCAGGTACTAGGCTATTGGCTCTATGGCCTATATAAGCCTAGCCAAAAAGGTACCCTGGCTTTCGCCACCCAAGAAAATGATTTTCCTGTGCCCCTGTCGAGCAGAGCCACAGAAGTGATTCCCGGGGTGAATTTCCAATTTTCCCATGTCATGGTCAGTTAGATGTATCTCTTATATGATGCACTTGTTTGGAGAGTTAGCCCCCAACTGTCCACTCTCAGCCACTTGCACTAGCCAGATAGTCATGGACTGCACCCCAACACCCCACCCCATCCCACCCCCGCTAAGACTGTGACAGCTTACAGACTTGTCTTTGTACTCAGTATAGTCATGGACCACACACACTCCTTCCCCACAAAGACTGCAGCAGAGTAAATCCACCTCTACAAAAAGCTGACAGACTTGTCTTTGAACTCAGTGTAGGCAGAAATTACTTGTTCAATCTGTTATCCTAATCATTCTCTTTTCAAAATGGTACCAAGTTTTATGTTCTCTTCTCTGCTTGGCCAGTAATTAGTATTTGGATTTTTGTCTATTTTTCAGAACTAGAATCAAAGATAGCCTCCACTGCCCCATAATTTCCTCCCTCCCTCTCCAATTAGTGAACTATACCCTACTCTTAATGGAAGACTGCACTTTCTTAATTGCACTTTCCCAGTTCGTGTTGCTTTGCTGTTTTCCTTTTCCATTTCCTGGAATTTCACCAATAAGTAATAAATAAACATCTTATAATCTGAGCTCTCTTATTAAGCTCTCGCCAATAAGGCCCGGGTTGGTACAGTTATTTATTTAACAGCTTGCATATTGTTTCTGAATAGTGGCAGTAGCGTCCACTGTGGGCCCTTCCTCCATTATTTTTATTTTGTTTTACAATGTTGTACCACCTTCTTTATAAACTACCTCTGTATTTAAACTACTGAGCAAATCTTCCTTTACCTTAGTCCCAGCTGTCCACCCTCGGCCACATGCACTAGCCAGGTAATATGTGGGACTTTGTTTAATTTCCTTTAATATGTTCCAATGTTGCCTTAATGCTGCAAGTAATATACTCTGCTGACTGTGATTTTAACTGTGTTCTTTGTCAATATATGTTAATCTTACCAGCCTTGAATTTGTTTAACCCTTTAAATATGTTCAAATGCTTATGCTTTAATAATGCTAGAACTGATATTTTCTGCTGCATATAACTTTTCAGCTGATTCATTGGCCATGTCTGTTCGTCTCACCAGCCTTAAAATCAAGTGGTGACATCACGTATATACTGTCTTCTGGAACTACTCGCTTTCAAATGTGAATTACGTATATTTTGTGTTTTTAACACTGCCTGTGTTTATCTGTTCCCACCAACACATTTTGCCATATTAGTAACCTGTTTTCTGTACCACTTGCAATTTAGTTTTTTACTGCATAGCATTAGTGTCCTGCTAAGAATCCAACACTGACATCACATAGTTGTCCATATCTAAGCAGGACTGACATTCACAAGCTGCTGATACACGTGTTGCTTGATTCTATTGCTAAACTGCTTTTACAATTTTTGTACTCAGTCTTTACTTTCGGTGAATTACTGCACTGCTTGCTGTCCTGATTATATTTGTTTTGGACTCTGCCTTTTTGCTCACCTACTTATTTTTTTCTGTAAATACCTACTATGACTAGTAGTGCTACCTTCCTTCCCTGGATCACCTGACTGGAAGTCACCTGTTGCATATCTAACCTCAGGACGTACAGAAAATACCCTGTATGTCCTTTTCTGTACTCCCTTCTTTTGATCTTAAACTAGTTTCCTCTCTTATCAGTGTACTATAACTGTAATTTCACTTATCTTATTAATACAACCTCTTTACTTATCTCTCACTGTCTAAATATGTACCTTCTTGACACTGTGTTTCTATTTTGCCGCCTTTATTTTGTATATCTTTCTTCAACAGTTAACCATAAACGTTTGTTATTTTCCAGAAAATAATGGCTGCACTCCACCCCAAAGACTGCAGCAGTGTGTATACAACATCCAACCCAGCAAAAGCTCATAGACTTTTCTTTGTACTTAGTGTAAGGGAAATCACTTTTGCATTCTGTTATCCTAATCGTGCACTGTTCAAGATGGTACCAAGATTAATGTCTCATCTCTACTTGGCCAGTACTTAGTAGTTGTCTGCTTTTTGTCTGTTTTTCAGAACTAGAATCGAAAATGGCCTCCACTGCCGCTTAATCCCCCCTCCCCCCTCTAATTAATGAGCTGCATCCTACTCTTACTGGCAGCCTGTATCTTAATTGATCCTTCTAGTTACTGCTATTGTAAATCTCCCTCTGTGACTGTATAGACAGTCCTGTGTTGCTTTGCTTTTTTCCTTTTCCATGCCCTGAAGTTTCACTGATTACTTACTGTATTATTATTATTATTATTATTATTATTATTATGTATTTCTGCCCTTATTGGTTTTAGTCTACCACTTTTAATACTACATATTATGGCAGCCATAGTGGTGCAGCAGTTAGCATCGTCGTCTCACAGCAAGAGGTGCTCTGGTTCGATCCTCAGCTGGGGTGCCTTCTGTGCTGAGTCTGCATGTTCTCCCTGTGGCCCTGTGGGTTTCCTCCGGGTGCTCCAGTTTCCTCCCATATCCCAAAGTCATGCTGTAGGTGGAATGGACAATCTAAATTGGCCCTAGGTTGTGTGTGTGTGTGTGTGTGTGTGTGTGTGTGTGTGTGTGTGTGTGTGTGTGTGTGTGTGTGTGTGTGTGTGTGTGTGTGTGTGCGCCTTCCGTGGAAGGCTGGGCGCCAGGCTGGCAAATTGACACTGTAAAACTCTACTGCCAATCATGAGCGGACAGGTGTTCTGCTGTGGCGACCCCTAACCAGGAAAAAGCCAGAAGAAGAAGTCTAATATTTACTTTTGCAATTGCACTAGTAAGCATCATTAGTTACTTGCGTGCAAACTCTAGCATGCCAACTGTATTGAATGTTATTGGCCATGCACTGGCCCTAAGCAGCTGGAACCTGCTCCATTCACCCTCACCTAGCTTGTGCTTACTTCACTCCTCTATCCTACCCCCAGTTTCCACCTCTCCCTACCCCATCTTCATTTATAATTCCCTGAGCCTGCCTACTCCATAGCTGCAACTAATCATACACATTGCAGCCACCCTATTTGCTCTTCCCTCTTATACACAGCTATATTACATCACACTACCTTTCTTTTGGTCCTTTGCTCCTCACTCTGCTTTTTCTCCAGCAACTACTATTCCATCCACCCACCTCGATTTAAATAGCAATACCTTTATTTATTTTACTGATCACCCCTTATTAAATTCTTTAGCCCTACTTTTCTCAACTACATTATGCTGCCCTTTCACTTACTTCTAATATGTATTATTTCCCGTGCCACATCCTGTCACACTCCTTTGCTGCTGAACCTCACTGTCACCTCTAGAACACTACCCCATAATTCTAAATCATCCCCCTCTCACCCTGCTAAACCACCCAGCCTATACTCTATCAAAACCCATATTTTCTTTAATTACAAATATACAAAAGAAAAACCCATAATTTAAAGAGGAAAACTAAATATAAAAAAATGTAGTCATTGCACACACCTCTCATCTAAGCTTGCTCTTGATGGTGATAATACACATCCTAATCCTGGAACTTCTCTGAACACTTACAACTCTGCCTCCTGAGCTACCCCTAGTACTCCTCTTCCACTCAACCAAGGTAATAGTCTAATTCTGATTAACTTAAATCTTGGGAGCAGCTACAACACAGTTACATACCTATACAGACTCATACATCCCTGATATGCTAATAGCCACAGAAACCTGGCTAAAACCAGGAAATTCTCCCCCAAGGGTATATCATTATAAATGACACACATCATAAGAAAGCTGATGGTGTGGCTATGCTACACATAAACCACCTTGAAATCACTTCCTAGCCCCTTCATCTACTACAACTTTCCCACTGCTGAAATAATTATCTCTCTCACAAATCAACAAACACAAGAGTATATACATCACTGCCATCCATATCCCTCCTGAAAAAACATCCCATTACTACAAGAAATACTGTACTGATTTCTCATAATATCAACAAGGAAATCATCATCATAGGTGATGTTAATATAGACTGCTACTTATCCACGCTGACTCGCCCACACTCTCTGTCAATCTCCTTGGTTTTACTCAAATTATCACTGTTGTTGTTTGTCTTTCGGCTTTTCCCGGTTAGGGGTCGCCACAGCGGAACTCCAGTCCGCTAATGATTGGCAGTTGTTTTTTATGGTGCCGAGTTGCCAGCCCGACGCCCAACCTTCAACGAAGGCACGCCCATTCAACGCATGTCTTTTGAATGCCCATTCGATTCGAGGATATGCAGACTCCACACAGAAGGCACTCCCAACCCAAGCCGAATGCAGTAATAGGGAGTTTACATTAGACTGGATCCTCACTACCACCACTAGCAAAATGAACACTGCTGGCTGCCTGACACCATCAGTGACCACTTGCTGACCTTTGCAGTGAGAAACTCTAAACATGCACACTAGATGCTTACTATAACAAAGTTGCTAGATTTGTTAATAACTCCCCATACAGATCACATCACTGTAATGCCTTACAACAACTAAACTGGTTGGAATTACCTAACCTTCTTACATTCAACCAACTTATAATAGCTCACAACATAGTATATCAACCTGAAAAAATGTCCAGCTTTTCAAGAACTGCTTAAAACCTAATCTAATACATGGCAGCTCAGATCTTTTGAAAAGCTTCTGTCGCAAATCAATAAGGTCAATAACGTCTATGGAGATTGTCTCTACTCCAATTGCATCTCCAGGACATGAAATCTGACCCCCCAGTATATACTAACCACTGCTAACCTCCAAACATTTAAAACACTTCTCAAATCCCACCTATCGAACTCCTGGCTTTGCTCTTGTCTAAATCCCGATCGAATACTGCCTCTATTTAATCCTTCCTGAGAAATTCCAATAACAGACCTTGAACTTATGAAGCTACCCTTAAATCACTTTCTCCTACTTTTTAACCACTAAGACATATATCTAACTATATTTCTCTAAATAATATAATGTTCTTTGTACATAAGTGTGATGTTGTTTCTCTAATTGTATGATGTTCTTTATATCACATTTATGATTATTATTAACCAAAGGAGCTAAAGTTAATCATCTCATCATATGTTTTGTATTTTTCTTATATAACATATGTATTCTTTGTAACTTATGGGACTTTTTTGAAGGTATCAACCTAAGTTTGTATTTTCTTATATATTCTCTGTGGGGTTATATATTCTCTGTGGGGTTATTTTTGTTGTCTTATCCTATGATTGTAATTTCTTAGATTACATTTTCTCTGTAACTAGTGCACCCCCCCCCCCCCAGGCCTTCACTGAAAATGGGTTACCCACCCAGTTAGACAGTCCTGGTAAACAAACATAAAATAATAAATAAATAATCTATAATAATGTGTGCACACTCTTTTTCAATAATGATACCTTCATTAGCTACCTCAGCAAATATAACTGGGATATTCTCAAAATACTTACCCCTCACTTTACTCACTTTAACAACACATTCCTTAACATGCAAAATGAACTAGCCCCCATCAGTGCAAAACAAAGCAAATCCAGCTCCATACCGTGGCTGACAAGTGAAACCAGGCAACTCATGCTAAACAGAGATAAAACATGGAAAACATGGTTTACTGACAAGACATCACAAAATGGCAATATTTTAGAAGCTCAGGAACCTCTCTAAACAAAAAAATCTGATCAGACAAAACTAAATACTTTTTCAAGCTCCAAGACAACCACCAACATAACCCTAAGCTTTACTGGAACACAGTCTAAAGGTTATTATACTCAGGCCCTGCTATGATGCCTTCACCAACTGCCAATAACAACTCAGTCTCTATAGTTACCCCACTGAATACACACTTCATACACTCTGTCATCGCCCTACTTAACAACAAACCACCCACCAGCCTCACTATCCCAAACACTACTAATCACCACTAAAATTATTTTTCCCTTCAACCAGGATCTACATTTTCTATCAAAAAATACCTCCAGCAGCTAACAAATTCCACACCAGTCGCTAACAAAATGCCACCAGAATATCTCAGAATTGCTGCAGATGTTATGGCATACCATGTATCTATGCTCATAAACCGATCAGTTACATTAAACTGCAACGCTACCATCTGGAAAAAAAATCCCACATCATACCTTTAGATTAAGAGGGTACATCCACCAACCTCTCCAATTACCAGCCTGCAGTAACTCCATCTGTAATGGGATAGAGAATGTCTTGTATACAAGACACAGTCTACCTCTTAGTAGTCTGTAAGTATAGTGACAGGTTTCGAGTTGATCCATGTAGGACATGTTGTTTAGCGCTTGGATTCTTTAAATAAGGCATTACAGTTGCTGCATGTGTCTGGGCAGATACTTGCCAAAGGGGGGCATTATGTTTAATGGCTGGCCTAATGAGGGCTGACAAAAGTGGGACAATGATATCTCTAGGTCTAGACACAAACCCTTTGTTTATAAGCTATGTGATATAGAAGGACTTGCTTACAACAATGGACGCATGTTGGTCAAAAGTTAGGTCACTATACACACAAGTTCCCAAATCCCAAACAACTGGGTCAACCCTTAGGGGCATATTGTCAACATGGTAGTACCCTAGGGTAAATGACTTCCCAAAGGATACGGTAATGCATTTGTTAGCATTTCATTTTGGTCCATGATTTTGGCACCAGTTATTTGTTTGGGACAAACCTTCCTACATAATGGCTTGGTCATTTGGGGATTCAGTTACTGCTCCTAGTTTACAATCATCTGCAAACTTTGTCAGCCAGAGCCCTTTGTTTTTGGCTTTTATTTCAGAAAAGTAGATGTCAAAAAAAGAGTAGTACCAGCACAGAACCCTGGGGGACTCCACTTATGATTAATTTCTGTTTAGAGAGAACTTCCCCTGTTTTATCTTAATATTGTCTTAATTAAAGATAACTTAAAACATGATCAACACATCACTAAAGCCATCAAGAAAACTCACATAAAATTGGGCTTCCTCTACAGAAAAAAGAAAACTTTCTCCCTGACTACTCTAGGAATTCTTTAGCAACATCTTATCTTCTCCCTTCACTTCTCTATGCAGCATCCATCCCGACTAACCTTCACTCCACCTTAAAAAAAATAAACTTGAGATTTGCTACAAGAAAATAGCCAAGTCTGCATCCAACTTAGCAAACTGTTCACACCACTGGTTACACTGGCTCAAAGTACCCAATTACCTTACCTGTTCACAACTGCTTAGTGCCCATAAAATACACAAACCCGACACATGCCCATCACTACAAAATATCTTCAAATGCTACTTACCTCCCAGGAATAAAATCCAACAAAGTAAACCAAAATAGAAAACTAATAAAAAACAACTGATGATTGACAAAACAGCAGATTTATTAAAACACTTAGTGCTTGGGCTTAAGAACAGCCTTCCAAGAGTAACAAATACAAGACATTGATTCATTTAAATACCAATATATGGTTGAATAACTAACACTTGATTATTTCATGACAAACTTCCAGTTACATTCCTTATTTAAGTCACAAGGCTCTAAGGTATCGTACTTTAAAATAAACAAAGTTTCCTTCTGCAGTAATTTATCCTTAATGTCAACACATTCCCCAGTAAAAAGACTACTTTTTTTTCTAAAATAGTTGCGCTTAAACAACAATCCGCGGTGGTGGTGCTGCGGTAGCGTTGTTGCCTCATAGTAAGAAGCTGACCGGTTCGACTCTCAGCTAGAGCGCCGTCTGTGTGGAGACATGCATGAATGGGCGTACCTTCGTTGAAGGTTGTGCATTAGGGCTGGCAACTCAGCACGTAAACTGCCAATCATTAGCGGACCGAAGTTCCGCTGTGGTGATCCCTAACCGGGAAAAAGCTGAAAGACACAACAACAACAACAAAAAGTTGCGCTTAAACAATCTGGAGTAGCTGCATGAATATTTTTAAAATGTGCACCCAAAGGACTATCCAACTTCATATTTTTAATGTCTCTAATGTGTTCCTGCAAACGTTTTTTAAAAGGCCTACCTGTCTCTCCCACATAAAACAATTTGCAAGCACACCTTAGCATATATTCAATCCCTTCAGTATCACAAGTATAAAATCCATCCGGATAAAATCTTATCCCATTATTAACAGTTAACTTCTTTACTACATATTTACAAATAGAACACTTATTACAAATAAATGTTCCTTTATTCAAAATGTATTATTATACAATGTCAAATTCGGTGGAATATAGTTTTTATGCACCACCAATTCCTCCCTCTTTTATATGCTATCTGCACATTATTTTGCAATATTTTCACCAAATTGTTGTCCCTTAACAACATAGGCTAATAATACTTGACTTCCTTAACTATTTGTTCAGTCAGAACATTATATGTAGTCACAAAATAGATTTCTTTACCTTTACTAACATGACTTTTGCATGGGGTCTTTACAGATTTCTTTTCATAAAGATTATTCACATTCATTTTCCTCCACAGGTCTTATTCCATAACATTTACTTAACACTTTACATCCAGAATTTATAACCCTGTCTCTAGCATATCCCCTTTTAATAAACATTTCTGTCATTTTACATATTTCTTTATATAGGTCACTGTCCAAACTACATAATTTCTCTATCCATACAAATTCAATATATGGTAACATAGACATTAAATATGGGGGGGTGACAACTACTACCATATAAAAATAAATTTATATCATCAAACTTCCTGTGAATAGTAATTTGAATTTGTTCACCTGTATTCCCCAACAAATTAATATCTAAATACGTTACCTGTTTACCTATCCGAACTCCATCAAATTCTAAACCAAAATTATTAACCTGTATACCTTGAACAAAACTTTGAGCATCATTAAGATCCCCAATCACAGAAAAAAATTAAGTCATCTATGTATCGAAAATATTTGAGTACATATGATTTAAAGAAATGATGTGTTTGTGTATATATATATATATATATATATATATATATATATATATATATATATATATATATATATATATATAAATCGATCTCAAACTTGGCCATAACAATATTTGCATACATGGGGGTAAATGATGCCTCCCTGGCTGTCCCTTGCATCTGATGAAAATTTCTTCATTAAACTTAAATAATTGTCCTGAAGGCAAAAAGACACTAACTCCGTAAAATAATGTGACATTGGTGTATCTCCCAGAAAATAAAATAAAGATTCAATCCCTACAGCGTGTTTAATTTTGGTATACAAGCTTTTTACATCTAAAAGTAACCAATACATGTCTTCCCTCCAAATAATATCTTTAACTTTGTCCAAAAAGTCTTAACTGTCTTTAATATACGATAGGATTTTCACCACAAAGGGTTTTAAAAATTCATGAAGAAAAACCCCCATGTTTCTCAAAAAATATTTTTTCAGCAGCAGCAATAGGTCTACCACACATATTATCAACACCCTTATGAATCTTAGGCAGACAATAAAAAGTTGCAATACATGTATTGTCAACCCTAAACATACATGTATTGTTAACCCTAAACATTTTATCTAAATCCAATTTAGTAAAATATCCCAAACATACACCCTTGTTCAATAAAACCAAATATTCATTCATTGCTTCATAATAACATTTCAATTCACATCTCTCAAATATCTCACTATTATTCAAATGTGCATAACAAATTTCTGCATATTGCTCGTTATTCATAATAACAATTATTCCCTTTATCTGTTGGCTTTACCACCAGTCAATGATCTTCACCTAATTTTTTTAAAGGCAGCCCATTTTCTTTACTCAAATTATATTGCACATTTTGCTTATTATATAAAAGCTATAAAATAAATCTTCCACACGGTGATTCAAAACAGTTGTAAAACTTTGGATATATTGATTAGTATATGAAGGTATAAACATCCTATCACATTTTATCCTACTAGTATCAGAAATACTATAAGCATTGCTAGATTCATTTATAAAATATTCTTCATCTGAAACAGCTGAATAAAAAGAGACATCCAAACTTTCATCAGTATCACAAATAAAATTGTAATTTTTTTGTTTCAAAAAAAGTCCAACAGGTGCAATTTTCTACCAAGTCTAAACAATTCACACTTTAAAATATGCAGCCATGGTAAAACAATCAGAATGAACTTTAAACCCAAATTAAGCACTGAAATAGCCACTTCTGGAACCTAAGACATATTCAGTACTAAAGAGTCAGCAGATGGAGTAATTCCTTCATCAATATTAGTACCATTTTGTCTTTTTGTTGTTGTTTGTACCTTGAAAATGTTTGTCAGTATTTTGGTTCTTATTATGTCCCCAGTCATTTCTACCCCTTTTCTTACCAGATTGTTGATATTCCGAAGGGGCTTCACTCCGAAAGCATTTAGCATATTCTGCACATCCTTGGGCTACAGGCAATGGCTGATATATATCCTCTCCATCACTCTCCACTTCTGTGGTGGCTTCTATCTCATCTGATGTTGCAAAGGAAACGGAAGTAATTTTATGACCTCCCTTTCCTATGCGTGTTGACATAACAGTCTTTGCTTTGTGTTTCCATAGAAACACTCTATCAGCCTTATAAATCCTTTAAATCTCTGCTAATTTCGTTCTTTTTACATTCTATTAGTTCTTGTTCATAATAATCTTGTTCATAATTTCTCTCCCCCCTCACCACCTACAGGGCCTATTACCATTCCAGGGGATTGTGTAAGTCCATTTATTACTGATACGTTGGTTAACAAGGCTCTATCTAAAGCTAAAAACACTGCCTCCATGGGACCAGATGGTGTCCCAGGCTGTGTCATACGCGAGCTCCAAAAGGAATTAACCCCGCATCTTAATACCCTGTTCAGTCTCAGCCTCTCCACAGGATATGTGCCCATAGAATGGTGCACGGCAACAGTGGTCCCGCTACACAAGGGTGGGGCCACAACTGACCCTGGGAACTACCGACCAATAAGCCTGATCAGTCTGATCTGTAAGGCTATGGAGCGAATCATTATGGAACTCATAAATGGAGAGATTGGGAATCTCCAGTCGCTGGACCCCACACAGTTCAGCTTCATCAAGGGCAGATCATACCTCCTGAACCTGGTGGATTTCTTTGAGACAGTTAGGCTATAGATAAGGGAAAGGAGGTACACACAGCTTACCTTGACCTTGCTAAACATTTGACACCATTCCCCATTCAGGTATTATTGATAAGCTCACCAGCCTGGGCATAAACCCTTACGTCACAAGATGGATCGCAAACTGGCTCTCAGACAGATCCCATAAAGTAAGAGTAGCGGGATCTATGTCCAAATCCAGACCAGTAATGAGTAGTGTGCCTCAGGGCTCTATCCTGGGGCCCCTCCTGTTTGTAATATACTTCTCAGAAGTACAGGCAAGCACGGAAGGGCTGTGGCTGACTAAGTTTGCGGACGCCTGCAAACTGGGTGCTATAATAGAGTCTCCGGCTGACATGGAAATCCTCCAGAAGGGCCTAAATGAGACTGATGCATGGTGTCAAAGCCATGGTCTCAAGCTAAATGCAAAAAAATGCGTAGTAATCCCCTTTGGAAAAAACAGAGTACCTGCAAACTACAACATAGGAGGTAATCCCCTGAAATCTGAAGAAGAAATAAGGGATCTAGGAACCCAAGTAGATAGTCAGCTTTCCTTTGATAACCATGTTGCCAAAGTGGTTAGAAAATCCTTCTATGTGACCCATCTGATCACGAAAGGGTTCGCATCAAGATCTAAGGATGTAATGGTGCCCCTCTACTCTTCCCTCATCAGACCCATTATTGAGTACAATGCACCCATTGGAATATACCTGGCTAGACATCTCCAGCAGCTGGAGAGACCACAGAGGTACCTAACCAAGAGGATTACTGGCCTCAAACAGTTGCCCTATGCAGCACAATTGAAAAAGCTAAGACTGTTCTCTGTTGCATACCGCTTTCTCAGAGGCGATCTCTGTCTAACGTACAGAGCCATGTCCAACCCAGAATTGTTGAACATGCTCCATCTTAGCAAAACCAAATCTACTCGAGATACATGCTCTAGGGATATAAACCTCAACACAACAATGAATAGAACATGCTGGAGGGATAGATTCCCTTCGCAGAGACTTCCCTTACTATGGAACAGGGTCCCGATCTACATAAGACAGAGCACCTCACTATCACTCTTCAAGAGGAACCTTGATGAGTGGATGGGTAACAGAAATTTCACACCGGGTATCACACCAACAGCACTACTAGATAGGGGCCAAGGGTACTAGCTGCTAGTACAAGGGTCCAGGGAACTACTAAAGGGGCGGTGAATACCGCACAACCTGGCTGAGCCAATATATGCCTTTGGGCAGATAGCCCAGTACCAACCTATGAACCTATGAACCTATAATCCTTAAGTTTGTTGTTAATATCTGACAAAAGCTCATCCATACAAGGTGCCATCAGCTGTTTACACAATTCTGTACTAACGGCTAGCACCTCTTCCTTAATTTTTCTTTGCTTAAGTAAGTCTCAATGAGTATTTGTATCCACTCCATAGAGCATTTTGTGCAGCTGTTACCCAATGATTTTTAAAAGCTAAATCTTCTTCACTATGCAAGTCAAAAGGTGCCATCGTGTTGTTACTCTTGGAAGGCTGATCTTAAGCCGAAGTTCTAAGTGTGTTAATAAATCTGCTGTTTTGTCCGTGGTCAATTGTTTTTTATTACCTCCCAGGAATCTCTGCTCACAGAAGAAATATCTCCTGGCCAGGACCAAGTCTCAACAGTGCATGTTTCTCACTTTATTCAACTTACATTGTTAAACAATAGAATTCCCTTCTAACCACTCTAAAACAACACAATATTACCACAAGTTTCAACTACAACCTAAAACAACACCTAACTTCCTCATGGCTATGCTTATACTCCCGTCCTGTATAAATCCACCTTTTTAGTGTTTCTTTTTCATTGCCAGTCTCTCTATTGATCATCCTGAGTCTTTCACCTTTCTTAACCCTGTCTCTCTCTTTTTCATCCCCATGACTACTCCTCCAACTAACCTACATCCATAATCCTCCCCTACTACTACCCCCTCTTTGCCCACCTCATCTCCTTACCTATCTGTTGTTATCTCAATCTCTCCACTATCAGAACTTTTGCTACTTTTGTTTTTCTTTACTTTTGCTTATACTCTTCCTTCCCTCTATTTTCTGTTTCTGCTTTAGAGACATCCTACCTCATTAATATCAATACATACTGAACATATGTGCATTATCATTGCTATTGTATCTCTAGCTATTACATGTTAACATGACTTATGTAAAATAATATAACTTCTAAACTATATGATAAATGTCTTTACTATTTCTCTCAATACTATCTACAAAGTAATTTTTAAAATGTTTAATTCTTATTGTTCTTTGTAAATATGTATTTTATTTGGAGCTTTTCTCCCCGGGCCTCCTATGAAAATGAGATTTGTATCCAGTCACATCACAACCTATAGAGGACTTCTGCATTGTATGGACATTTTCTTTCTAGATTCTTTGATTAAGACTTACAATATGCACATTTAATTGCAATACATTGTTGTGCATTAGACTGACCACATCACTTCAACAATATGGCACATACTCATTTACCATTATGCAAGTGCTTCATAGCAAAAAAAAAAAAAGAAACGGTACTGCCAACCGCAGCTTAAAGGGAAATAGCATGCAAGCGGCATCAAACATGTTCTAAGATGGACAGCCTCTGGACTGCAAGTGCTTCATAGCAAAAAAAAAAAAAGAAACGGTACTGACAACCGCAGCTTAAAGGGAAATAGCATGCAAGCGGCATCAAACATGTTCTAAGATGGAGAGCCTCTGGACTGCAAGTGCTTCATAGCAAAAAAAAAAAGAAACGGTACTGCCAACCGCAGCTTAAAGGGAAATAGCATGCAAGCGGCATCAAACATGTTCTAAGATGGCGAGCCTCTGGACTACATGAAAATGCACTGGTGTTGTAGTTTATGCTAAATTGTGTGTTGTACTGTGAGTTGCACATAAATATGAGTGTTATGGTGTGTGTTTAGCTTTTTAAAGAATTTGAAGTTTTAATTATATTCTTTCATTCTCAGTATCATTAGTGTTTCTGCTGTGCATTTTATATAAATCACTATTTTTGACACTTAAAATCAGTTATATTCTGTTGTTGAATAGCATCAAAATATGTTGTGTTGCTCAGAATTCTCAAATTACATTAAAGACTGTTTTAATGAGATTTTGAACTGTAGCAATTTTAACAATATCATCTTTAATAATAATGAATTAATAAATATTAAGTTTGAGAAGAGCATAGATCTTATAACCAATAATATAAGCTTTAATTCTTTGCAAAAGGTATCCACATTAAGGACTTTCTGCGGTAAAATCCAACAGAGGAATCACTGCCTTCTCAGTGGTTACTCAAGCTATAGGTCATTCACGTTAGTGGACATTGTTCCAAAGAGTTGTTTCAAGTAACAATGTTTAGGTATTTTGCTCCACCATATTCCTGACACTTGTTGCTCTGGGATATGTAGTAAAGTCCAGACAATTCCTCCAATATTGCTATTAATGCTGCCAAGATTTTAATGCAAGTCTTTATACCAAAATAAGACCAAAGAGCATACACTACTTAATTTGAAGAAAAATGATTCATTTGTAAAACTGCAATATAAACATATTGGATTTATTTATTTTAGTCTGGAGGATGGTTACATGCTCAGAAAGGGAGTAGGAGTAAAATCATGCAACTTTAAATATGTTTTCTTGTTTTTATTCAGGTAAGTTCACTGACCACCTTAAAAAACTCCTGCTATACTCTGTCACATATCGTCTACTCAGAGGCGATCTCTGCTTAACATACAAGGCCATGTCAAACCCTGAGCTGTTGGACATGCTACACTTAAAGAAATCCCAATCCCTCAGAGCCACACGCTCCAGAGATCTAAACCTTGTCATCACAATAAACAAAACATGCAGGAGGGATAGGTTCCTGACCCAGGGACTCCCCAGACTCTGGAATAGACTACCCATGCATGTCAAGCAGAGCACCTCTTTGGCCCTCTTCAAAAGAAACCTTGATGATTGGACGGGAGAAAGGAAATTCACCCTGGTGATCATGTCAGTCACCCTGCTAGACAGGGGTCCAGGAAGTAAATAGTGTGGGAAGAAATAGTCAGGGAATAGTTATGGCTAGGCTTGTATAGGCCCTAGGGCCAATAGCCTAGAACCAACCTATGAACCTATGATACTTGCATCTTGTATTAACCAATTGATAGTATTTACCACTATATTCTGATTGCTAATATAACACAGGGGAATTATTGCTCTTGGCAGCTGTTCTCTGTGTGCTTAGCTTACTCCATACTGGAGTGATTTCTTCCTTTTCTAACGTATATTGTGCTTATACCATCTCCTAGTGTACAGCCTCACTGAGAAAAAGTCAGACAAGTTTTATTACTTTACTACTGCATTAGTAATTGTTCTTTGTCTGATATGTAGAGCCTTTGGAATGAGAAATGAGGTTTGGAACAGATCATTTTGTCCTGGGACATCTTCAAGTGGGGTAGATACACAGTGTAGCAGGAATTAAGTGAATAGGTGGGGGGATAGGGTAAAATGGGATGGAGGGTTGTTTAGGAGGAAATGAGGTAAGGGTAGGGAGGGGCTTAGAGGGTTTTGTCAAGTGTAACTGAGGTAGGAGTCACATTTTGGCATGAACTTGCTAAGGCAAGCTTACGTCCCAGACGACCTGAGGTATTTTGGGAGAACAGGTAGGCTTTAGATAAGGACGGAGCATGGTGAGTGATTTATTACTAATTGTGTGTGTGTGTGTGTGTGTGTGTGTGTGTGTGTGTGTGTGTGTGTGTGTGTGTGTGTGTGTGTGTGTGTGTGTGTGTGTGTGTGTGTGTGTGTGTGTGTGTGTGTGTGTGTGTGTGTGTGTGTGTGTGTGTGTGTGTGTGTGTGTGTGTGTCTGTCTGTCTGTCTGATTGGGGGGGTGGCTGATTATAGTGAGTAGGGTGTGGGTTGGTGGTACAGTTTTAGTGAGGTGCTAATGGAGGGTTCTGTGAGGAAGTGCAGCTACTATGAGGCATCATGTTGATTGTGGCCTCAAGCATAAGTTGGCTTTGAGTTTAGTGCTTTGTAGTTGGGCCTCGAGTAGCTTCTCTTGTGGGGTTTTGTTCTTTGCATGGCCATCTTGTGTTGGTGTGACACGTTGGTAAGGAAGATCGTTGGTCACATTGGTGGCGGTGGGCTGTTCCTGGTTTTCTGCCTACAGATGCATGTCTGGGGCTGAGAAATGCCCTTGGGTTTGGCCTTAGCATGATATCTCAATCTAGTGGCTGGCTTTGTTGTCCAGATTTCTCAAGAGCATCCAGATTTGCTTTGCCTATCCTTTTATTCCTGAACTCCATCAGTGCACCCATTTTATTGCATCCGTTTTCAAAAAAACAAAAAAAAAAGCTTGTTCAGCATCCCTCACGGCTGTGCAGATTTAATGGTAAGGCCAGGCCATGAAGCATAGTAACTGCATTCATTTAGAGCAGGAAGTTGTTGTCTGGTATAGTTTACAGCTGTGCATTAATGTTGGTATACAGTTTTTTTTTTTCATGATTATTATGGCTGTTACATTCAAGGATTAGCATGTTGGTTAATTCAAGTTACAGAAATGTTGTTGGTCACAAGCTGATCCATATTTCAACACTGCATAACAAATTGGATGCTAGTAATCTGTGTTATTGGTTTATTTGCTAATTTGCGGGTCAATAACCTGTAACTGCAATTGGTGTAATAAGTGCAGGTGGTGCACTTTTCGGCAATGGCGATTGCTTGCTGTACAGTGTTGGTTATGTGGTTAAACACCTGCCGTAACTTTGCAGTGGATTGTTGATTTCGGGAGATGTTAATGTAAAACAGGTGGTTGAAGAGGGTTGAGGCTGGCATCTCATCCACAGACAACACTTTTTATTTCAGTTTTTATGCGTAATTTGCATGATTGTGGTGGCATTAGTAATTTGAGTTACGTGAGCTGATTACACTGTACTTGGCTTTCGTACTGGTAGTACAACGTAAAAGCTTTTATGCTAGTAAGCAGACAATAGAGAACTTCCCAGAAATGGCCACAGTTTAACCTGAGTGACTGGCTGATAAGCAAATAGAAGGAATTAACCTGTGAAGTGGTAATATACGGAAAGCCCATTAAGTTGTCTGTTTGGAGTCCGGTTGGGAGTTCAGTTCTCATTGCAGCATCAGCATGCATTGGTGGTGAGGGTGTTGTAAGGAGCTTTCAGCACTCAGGGAGGTTGAGAGAGATGCAATTTTTTTTTCCCGTGGACTTTAGGCTGGTAGTGTGAGGCATGCCTGAAGTAATGATGTAGTCCACACATGCGTGGGGCTGTTGAGTCTGGTCTCATTTTTCTGCAGTGTGACACAGACCTCCAAAATATCAGGGTTCAGTTAATTACTAGGAAGTTAATTAAAACATTACAGGGGATGGAGAAAAATGTGAGGGACAATCAGGGATGTTCTGTAATATCAGGGACAGTTTAGAGGTGTGTTTTAAGAGGACCATCTTTCATAACTTCGAGGACTTCCTCCATGGCCATGACCAATGCTCAGCAATAAAATGTTTCCAAGTGGCTAGATTATCTTTTTCATCAGGCACTGCACAACCATTTCCCTTTGCTACCCTTTTTTTTTGTTCAGTTTGTTTTCTGTAAAGTCAAAGTGGATACGAAATGGCGTGAGGCTATGATCAATGCTTGAAGTTATTTCTGTTGTGCGGATGAGAAATTATTTCCCCTGCTCTTTTCAAACACCTTTCTCTGTGTTTTCAGGTGCATCAAATGATGTGACATCTTTCTGTGTGTCATTCAGTGTGATTGGGTCAATATAAAGTCTCTGAGGTAGCATGAAAGGAGGCCATGGGTTGCCAGCAGTGCAGCTGAAGATGGAGTTGTTGGCTTGTTGTGTTTTCTTCCTGCAGTCGCAAGGTAATGTCTTGTCTTGGTTTGATTTTGGATGGGGAGCATCAAGGATGACTGTTCACTGTTTTATGGGTAGTGGGGGTGGTCTTTGTAATGGGTCAGATATCATTGCAGACATCAGGGGTAGGGGTTTAGGGAGTTGCACTGCATAAGTTAGGCTTGTGAGCTAGATGGGGGGGGGTTTCATGGGAGGATGTAGCTTTAAGTTACTGCAGTTTCAAGATAGATTGGGCTGGGTTGCTTCACTATATTCTGGTTTGTAATAGCATGTCACAGACATTTTGTGACCTAGTGGCAACGGGCATTATCTAGTTTGTTAGTATATTGTGTTGATTAGTTTTGCCTGGCTAGGTCTATCGTTGGGGGTGTTTTTGGGGTCATACTGCTGCCGGCCATGATGGTGGTGTTTTTGAGGTCATACTGTTACCAGCCATGATGGTGGTTTAAGTGTCTTATGGTTTATAATTGGTAGTGGGTGTGATGGAAGCATTTTATTACATGGAATGTAAAAGAGATCTAAGAGGGGTATTACATTCATTGGTAAAAAAAAAGTTGTATAGGGTTAGGAGGTAATGACTTTAATACAACTTGGTTAGGGAGGATGGGTACACTGAATGATGTTTGACCTACTGCCTTACTGGTGGTTAGATTGCTGGAAGTTTGGTTAGTGAGAGGGGGAACAGCCTGGCCAGGCTGGTAGGTGGAGAAGACAGGCAGGCTTGCCCTCTTCTGTTCCCCCTCTGGTGTTAGATGTGCAATTCAATAAGTTGGAAAGGAAAGTGAGCAATTGCTCTGTTGGATAAGTTAATAAGCAAGCAGAGCTGTTTATTTGGTTGGTGTAACTCAATAAATTGAAGGTGAGTGGTACGCTGCCTTGTTAGTGCAAGAATAAGTGAGTAAGTGGTGGATGCTACTTATTCAAGGGTGAGCAGTTAAGCTGCCCTTATGGTTATTTATTTTATTTTTCTTTCATGGATGTTATCACGTGTCATGTTTTGGTGGAAATTAATAACTATAGATTAAACTATTGATTAACAATCACATTTATGGAAGTGTAATAAAAGTCATCAAATGTCATTCGGTGTTGTGTGTTTACTGAAATGGACTAGGACAATAATAAATTAAAGAAACCTAGCGGGGTCTACACTCCGCAAATGAGCTTTTTGACTGCTTTATTTTCTGACACCTGTATAGCTAAGGTTTATCTCTCAAACATTTGTATACTCGGGCTGTCAGGTTCAAGTATTTTTGTACCAGGAAGTTGTGTTTTGAGCCATGTAGCCTCAGTAAATCACAGTGCACCCTAGCTTTTTTGCAGTTCAGATGTGCTCTCCCAGTATTGGTTTATAAATGCATTCCACTGTGAATGTGCAGTTTGTCTCCTGTCCTCCAGACAACCTGTTTATAAAAGTGGATTAGATTTGTTGACTACAAATTTCATTCCTGACATTAAAAATGTAGTTTAAGGCACGTTAGTGTACCTTTGGTATTTTCTTTTTAATAATGGAATCAAGTGCGCACTAAAATGTGATGGTTTCCAGTTTGATTGTTAATTTACAACTATTTATAACAACTGACATGCCAGTCATTTTATTGATGTATAACAGTGCATGATAAAGGAGCTTACATTTGTAGGTGCTATGATTTACTTCATGGTTTATAATTCAGTCTTTTGAACTTTCAAGATTTTGGTCTCGGTCTTTTGAAATTCAAGATTTTGGGCTTTCAGTCTTCTGAAGTGAATATATATATATATATATATATATATATATATATATATATATATATATATATATATACACACACACAAGCATATGTACATATTATTAGTGTGTTTGTGAGTGTGTGTTTACACTGTTAACCAGTGTTAGCCACACACACACACACACACACACACACACACACACACACACACACACACACACACACACACACACACACACACACACACACACACACACACACACACACACACACACACACACACACACACACACACCACATCACATATATATTGCTATATCAACATGCGTAGTACGCAGTAGATTGATGCCAGCATGTTGTAGGTGTACTTACTAATAAAAAGGAAGGATCACAACTGCAACTAATTATAAAATGAAAATAGTTCCATTTTACAATAGGTAAACCAAAGTCTTGCCACTAACTTTAGGCATGCTTTGTCTGAGTAGCCCTAGTATTTTGGAATTTTCTTTTAAGGTAAGGTTTAGGGTTAAGTTGAAAGGTAGTGGCAGGGTTAAGAATAACATGCATTAATAGGAATACGCAAGCAGAATTCATTAAATCTATACCTTTCCCTATCCAAAGTCTATCCCTAACCAGAAAATACTTGCACACATGCTCCTACCACTAATGCCAAAACTTTGGCATATCCAAAAACTTCAGTATTAAAACACAGTCCTGCTCTTAATGTAACCAAAAGCACTCAGTCTTCCTGCTTTTGACATCTGCAGCTTTTGACAAAGACTGGTTTTGCTCTGTTTCCACGGCTGTACTTTCTGTCAGTAAACTACTTTTGACAAAGGCTGGTTTTGCTCTGTTTCCACGGCTGTACTTTCTGTCAATAAACTGACTGCTCAACAGATTGAACTGCACCTGTAAATGCAACGTTCTTGGGTTTCACCTCTTGGCCTATCAGTATGATAACACTGATAAAACCAGGTCACTAAACCCGGGTATTTTATGGGTTTAAGCTATGAACCAGTAATAAAAGTGGCTTTATACCTTAAATCTGTGAGTGATGCAGGATAATTATGTGCTTCTTTGCAGCTGTGCACCTGTTTGTCAGTTCTTGCTTTTCCTGAGGAATATATCTATTTATCTGTCTCTCTCTCTCTCTCTATATATATATATATATATATATATATATATATATATAGAGAGAGAGAGAGAGAAGACAGAATTATATGTGCAGAAACACACACGTGTGCAAACACACACATACACACATATGTAAATTGTTATAATATAATAAAAAAGGGAAATGTCAGGGGACAAGGAATGGGTCAGTATGGAAAGAGCACAAATGGCTGTGAAGAATAATGGCAATGAGATGGATGACGTGCTCAGCATATGGGCAGGTGTAGCTTTGGAAGCCTTCCAGTGGCACAGAATATAGGGGATATGCATAACAATGAGAAACTTCATGGGCAAATATGAGCAGAACATATGGCAGTGGACTGGCTAGTACGGTGAGAAAGGTCAGTATGGTATTCAAGAGGAGGCTACATGAGGCTAGTAAACAAGATGGGGTCAGAAAAGATACGGGAAGAAAAGCAGGGGACTGGGTTATATGGTAGAGTTAAGGCAAGCCTTGGGGCACAGAATATGGTGCAAGGAGAAAGTACAAGATGTAGCCATAAAAGAGATAACAAGGAGAAAGCAGGCAAGGTGGAGAGACAGGTATAGAAAGAAGTGAATGAGAGCTTTTGAGTATGATTAACTGGGTAAGCTTGCAATGGGCTGTAGATACATTGCCTAGTACTTACCCATGAACCTTTGAAATGATGACGGAGAGACAGAAGCAGAAGTGGCTGTCCAGAAGTCAACATAATAAGGAGAGCAGGAAGAATGGGGGTAAGATATAGACCCTCAACTAAATAAAAAAGGCAGATGGTGATTAGGACTAATCAGTACAAAGATATTGTAGGAAGGTTCTGGGAGGGATGGGAAAGAGATCAGATGCAACACAGAGAGTGAGGCAACTTTCAGAGACAGCAAACACACCTGTGGTAATAGAAATGGAAGGTGTGAAGGTTGCAGATGTGAAGTTCAGGGGCAAAGCGGGAACGGTGAAATAGATGGAGATAAGAAACTGTGTGGGGATAGTGAAGAGAATGTTGTAATGGAGGATTCATTTACTAAGTGGATTAGGAGTCCTGACAAGGGATACTGTTGAGACCACCTTATGGTGAATCTGGTCTCAGAGACTGAGATTTAGGGTGGAGTTGACAAAGTTGACCAAGGGAGAAGGATGAATGTTTGTTGTGTTAAGTGTAGGCATCAATGATTTAAGAGATGAGACAGTCAAGTGGGAGCATAGTTGTTGGTTGTTGGTAGCATTCTTACAAAGGGCTTCCTTTCCCAGCAATCAGCACACTGAAGAAGGAAAGAATGAGGCTGCTATTTAATTGGATGTGGCAATACGTGACATGCACATGGCTAGGCGGGGCATCATTACTATGCAAGAAGAGAGGGATACTGCAGACAGTAATAAGGGGCAGGCACTGCTGGAATCAAATAAGCAGGGACAAGGTCCAGGAAGAATGGGTTGTGGAGGCATCTGAGTACAGGGTGCTCAGGAATAACTAGGATTGGATGGGGGGAGTTGCAATGGTGATCTATATTAAGGAAGGTATCAGATAACTGGTTAGAAAGGAAGAGGAGGAGCATCACCCTTGAAGGCAACAAGTGATTTGGCATGGTCAGAAGTTATAATAATCAACCTTATGGTTACAATAGAAGAACAGGGGATTCATGGGTGAATCATAGATGTTATCAGCCCCAGATGTTTCAAGGAAGGAGGATTAAAGACTGGATGTAAGAACAGAAGTGAGGGATAGAAGAAATAGAGTTAGAGTTTATGGGTTATAAATCTAACAGGATCAGACTATGAGGTTCCAAACTACAGAGTACAGAGAAAGCAACAGATTACATAGATCTTGGACCATGAGATGTTTAGCCAAATAGTGCAGAACTGTACCAGAAAGGACATAATTCTAGATGTGGTTCTAATCTAGGTGGAGGAAGTGACAGCTAAATAAAAATCAACACTGTATCCTGCAAATTTTTGGTTTTAACTGTCTGGGTGGATAGTAGTAAAACAAGGACAAAGATGATAGAATGCAAATTTAGGCGAGTGAATTATGGCATAAAATGTAAATATTAAGTCTGGGGACTGGGGCCAAACTGAGCAACCAAGGAAGCAGCCAATAAGAATAGTCTGTGATGCAGTATTTAGTGACATGGTCAAGGATTTAAAAAAATACATAAAGCAGAAAATGCCAATCTGGCTACACAGGAAGGTGAGGCTAGCTAATGGGGCAACAAAAAAGGCATAACAGAGGTGGATGGAAGGAGCTGGAGAGGTTAAAGTGGCAGAACAGAAGGAGTCAATCCGAAGAGTAACAAAAGGCGTGAAGGCAACAAAGGCACAAACTGAACAGGGGTTGGAAGATGAGGGTTAAGAGGAGAGACCAAGGCTTCTCTTGGTGTACAGCATAAGGAAAGAAGGGAAGGACAACCCCGCCAAGGCTGTACAAAGATGGAAAGGAGATCTCAGAAGATTGTAAAAATGAAACAATATTGACAGAATACGTTTCTATTTCTTTAAGAAGAAAAGAAGGAAGATGTCTTACTTGGAATGAGATTTGGCAAAATGAAGAGGGTAATGAACATTCAGAAGAATAGACTGGAAGGAAAAGTGGCTAACCTAAAGGAGGATAAAGCAGAGTGACCAGATGGTGGCCTCTGAGAATTCTAGGAATCTAACCATTGTGTAGACAGAACCTCTAACTGAGGTTTACAACAGACCAGTGGTTACTGTGGAAATGCCTTAGTACCAAAAACAACAAGTGTGGTACCCTTGTTACCCTTCTTCAGTGAGAAGAAAGCTAGGAAACTGCAGTCCAATCAGACTAATAGCAGTGGTAGATAAACGCATGGGGAGAGTTTTGAAGGAAATGCAAGATGCTTTTCGAGAGAACAATTGTCTTCAAAATTGCAACTAACATTCATTGAATCAATATCCTTTATTTAACCTACAAAATTATTCACTTTGTCACTAATCTATGAGAACAATCGTATTGCAACTTAACTCTACACACTGTTCACGGTCATTGTATTAAGACTAATACTACAAAACAAAATAACCTTGCCCACTCCTGACAATGATCCTTGGCAAAATTTAAAAAAATCTGCCAGTGCACCACTTATCCCATTTCAATATTAACCAATACTTGTATAACAAACCAATATGTCCCTATCATCAGGAAATATACCTATATTAAACCAATACAAAAACCAAAAATATAAGTCAACATTTCCAATTTTAAACCTTTCATTGTCCTGTCACCCTTATCCAAGACTCTTGAAAAATGTGTATATAGCCATCTTCAAGATCAAGATTATTTTAAGGTAAGGTACGGCTTTACTGTCATTTCAAAACAAAGCAAACAGTGTGTGAAACCAAGGCCACATAGTGACTTCAATATTTCTTGATTGTAAAAGGCTTTTGATTAGCTAGCCTAGAATTCAGTAAAACAACTATGGACTGGGTGCAGTCTTAACAGATAGATAGAAATTTATTCAGTGGCAGCAAAGTTACTTCTCTTTACAACCAGTACAGAATTCCACGATTCATTCTAGATCCACTTTTGTTTAGCATATTCATTAATTAGCAGTTATATAAAAAAATAACAGTTATATAAACATCCCTACAGTGTGCAGTTGACGCCACTATTAACTTCCAAGACATTCTCAAATTCAAATACAGCGCATCTATTCCTATTTACAAATGAAAATATATCTCACTAAATCACATCTTCTTGTAAGCCTAAAAAAAATTGTATTTGCCCAAAACATTCAACAACAGACCTACACACTTTATATTTGTCACTGTATTTCAGCCTGAACGTGTTAAAGAGTTAAAGAAACTCAATCTGTTTGTTACTGTACTGCTCTTAGGTTGTTTTAACAATAGTGTGATATTTTCTAACCTCCTTTGATACTGCAAAAGCTGTTCTGAGTTTGTCAAAGTTCTCCTGAATCTGCCAGCTTTGCAAAGTTTTTATGTGTTGTGAACATATCTCAGGGTCATACCTCTCAACCTCATACTGCAAGAAATCTGGACAAAGCCTAAGATAACTGGGGGACAAAAGCCCAAAAATAGGGACAGATTTTAAATATTGTTCTAATAAACTTAGAAAGTCATTAGAGTAAGAGGAATAGTACTAACATGCATTTTCTGAAGGATATGAAGTCTGAAACTCAAATGTATGAAATTATTTAGTGACTTCAATCCTTGGATCATCCCAGTGATTTGCCAGAAAACCACAAATTTTACAGGAAAAGTAAAAAATATGAGGCATAAATCTGGGCAGTCTGTGAAAATCTGGACAGATGAGAGCTATGCGCAGTGTTAGTGAACTTATTTCCAAGGATTCCTGATATTGCAGGAATCTTTTCAGTTTGTTTTTACATTGGGAGGGTTATTTTGCACTCTGGCGGGAGCAGAGAGCTAAATTAAACCCACCCATGGTGGGAACTACTGGTCGATAGCTTATTGTGTTTTTATCTGACTGGCCTGAGAGTTGAACTTTATAGAAGTCTTGCATCCTGCTGGTATAAAAGCAATGCACAAACTCGGTTACCTGTGCTTCCATATAAGCAAAACTCTCCAGTTTAAAATCCTCTATAGGAAACTCTCTCCATAGTCCCCCACTGTTCGCAGCTGCTCAAAGAAGTGCCAGTTTGTGTAGAGGGTGGTACCACTGCAGGTCATCTAATAGTATATTACTAAACACTCTAACTTTGATCTTTAAGCAACTTTCCCTTACTCCTTCCCATCTAAAAATTGTGTTTCCTTGCCTTACATAGCAAATTCTAGATACAGGCCTGCTGAATCTAGACTGTTTGACATCACTGTGCTCTTAAACCAGCCATCTTACTTTAAGAGGGAATCCCTGCACCCTTGTGACAGAAGTGTGTAGCTCAGGCCCCATCACTGGTAGTTGTATTAAAACTCTTCAAATTTGCCTGTATATAAGCCTTGCATTTGTGCAGGTTTGCACTCAGTTACCAGAACTACTCAATGTTTGGGAACTTTAGCCATAGGACTGGAGTGCATCTGCACTGAAATCCAATGCAACCAACTGTATTTAATTGAATTACTGCCTCATTTTTTTCTGTTTGTGAATAAGTTCAGCTAGTCCACTTCCTTCTCATATACTACATTCAGAAAAAATTCTGCCACAATGGACGGGGAGTTTCCCATCTTGCGTCTCCCGTCTCCTGCATCTTGAGGCAATCTAGCAATTGCCTCATGTATACTAACAACCATTTACTCCTAAAGCAAACTACCACCCTATGTGAGAGATGCAAATACACTCTGGAATTGGAGTCATTTGTCTCACATAAAAACAAACTAGACATCAAACAGGTTGTCAGCAAGCACTCTTCACCTCTCATGCAAACCTCATCTCTCACAGAAAATAAGGTCACGACACATAAACCCACATATGCAGAGGTACTCACTGAAAGCCTACCAAAAGAACTGAGACCTCCCAAATGTACATCACCCACACTCACCACTAAGCAAAAAGAAACCACTACACATATCAACACACACACTCGTGTCTCAACAAATAAGCTCCTAAGGCAAAACACATCAAATGTCTTGGTCATAGGCGACTCCATAGTGAGACACACAGATGTTCTCCTTACCAGACTGGACAAGAAGAAGGTCATGGTCAGCTGCATATCAGGTGCCAGGATCCAAAAAAATCACACATGCACTCAAGTCACTCAACAAATACCATTATGACTCTGTCATAGTCCATGTTGGAGTGAGTGACTTAAGACATAACTCTCTGGACTATATGAAGAGAGACATGATGGAACACTCTGATTATGTGTCCCAGACAGATATGTTCCTAGCCCTAAGCAGTATCCTACCTCACCCAGGATGATGCCACAATATAAACAAAAAATGATTGACTTCAACAATTAGCTCAGCTTCTGGTGTCAGTCCAGGGGAACCAGTATCTGTCAGCCTGGGAGGACATGGTAGACAGACCTCACTGCTTTGCTAGAGATCGTCTGAATCTGTCCCCCCTTGGCTTTCAGATACTGGCAAAGGCCCTTGCCTTCCCAATAGTGCCTTTTTTTAGGCAATGTCAAAACAACAAATTTTTCAATGTAACAATCTATTTGAGACAAACTCATGACTGCTGCTTAATGCTAGAAGTTTAACCATGAAACTGCACTCCCTGGAAGTACTCCTCACCTTGTGAGATGCTGACATCTGTGCAGTTACTGAGACATGGTTCAAGGCCGCTGAGAACACCTCAGCTGTGCAATGCTACAATGCCTTCCACACATTCAGACCTCAAAATGAGCATGAAAGAATCAAAGGTGGAGGTGTATCCATCTTCATTAAAACCAAATACACTTCGAGACTGGTCAAACAGCATGAATCTCTTGAACTACTCTATGTCCAATTAACTATTGGTAAAGTACCATACCACATCATTGCTAGCTATAGATCCCCAGCATGAACCAGGAAAAGCACACCACCTACCTGAATTTACTGGAATCCCTCTCCATACAGCCCAACACCATAGTCATGGGAGATTTCAACTATCCCTTCATAAACTAGGGGACATACACAAGCAAAAACACATTCACCCAGAGGTTCCTGGACTTTGCTAGCACAACTGCTCTGGAACAGATAGTCTGCTCCCCCACCAGGGTTTTAATGCTCTGGACATAGTACTCACCAACATGGGAGATCACTGCACTTCCCCATGCATGATGCCCTCCCTGGTTAGGTCAGACCACAGATTAGTCTCATTTGAAGTAACTACTGGAATTGACACCCTCACAGGAACAAAAATTATAAAAAAAACTTTACCAAAACTAATTACAGTCTACTAAGTGATGGTATAAAAAGTTTCATACTGCCCGCAATTGCAGACATCAATGATTACTATGCAGAAGTGTACATAAAATGCCATCTACAAACACTTAAGCAACTGCATAAACTCTGCTGTACCTGACCAGATTAAAATCAGGTCTTCCCATATAAACAAGCCACTGTGGTGGACTTCAAGCATAAATGGATTATATAACAAGAGGAGGAAACTGTGGTCCAAAAGCAAGAGGGATATCACATTGCAGAGGAAGAGTTCCCTCCTAAGATTAAACATCATCATCTTCATCTTCTTTCAGCTGTTCCCATTAGGGGTCACCACAGCAGATCATCTGTTTCCATTTCTTCCTGTCCTCTGCATCTTGCTCTGTCACATCAACCACCTACATGTCCTCTCTCACCACATCCATAAAACTTATCTTAGGCCTCTTTTCCTGTTACCTGGTAGCTTCATCCTTAGCATCTTTTTCCCAATATAATCAGAATTCCTCCTCAGCACATGTCCAAACCAATGTAATCTTCCCTCTCTGGCTTTGTCTCCAAACCTTCCAACCTTGGCTGACCCTCTAATATACTTATTCTTAATCCTGTCCATCCTCGTCACACCCAGTGCAAATCTTAATATCTTTAACTCTGCCACATCCGGCTCAAACTCCTGCCTTTTTGTCAATGCTACTGTCTCCAATCCATATAACATAGCTGGTCTCACTACCCACTTGTAGATCTTCCCTTTCACTCTATCTGGTACTCGTCTGTCACAAATCACTCCTGACACTCTTCTCCACCCACTCCATCCTGGCTGTACTCGCTTCTTCACCTCTCTTCCACACTCACCATTACTCTGAACTATTGACCCCAAGTATTTAAACTCACCCACCTTCACCACCTCTACTCCTTGCATCCTCACCATTCCTCTATCTTCCCTCTCATTCACACACATATATTCTGTCTTAGTCCTGCTGACCTTCATTCTTCTTTTCTCTAAAGCATATCTCCATCTCTCCAGGGTCTCCTCCACCTGTTCCCTACTCACACTACAGATCACAATGTCATCTGCAAACATCATAGTCCACGGGGACTCCTGTCTGATCTTGTCTGTTAACCTGTCCATCACCATTGCAAATAAGAAAAGGCTCAGAGCTAATCCTTGATGTAACCCCACGTCCACCTTAAACGCATCCATCACTCCCACCGCAGACCTCACCACTGTCACACTACCCTTGTACATATTCTGTACCACTCTTACATACTTCTCTGACACTCCCGACTTCCTCATACAATACCACAACTCCCCTCCAGGCACCCTGTCATATGCTTCCTCTAAGTCTGCAAAAACACAATGCAACTCCTTCTGACCTTCTCTGTACTTCTCCATCAACAATCTCAGAGCAAACATCGCATCTGTAGTGCTTTTTCTTGGCATGAAACCATAGTACTGATCACTAATCATCACATCCCTTCTTAACCTAGCTTCCACTACTCTTTCCCATAACTTCATGCTGTGACTGATCAATTTAATCCCTTTGTAGTTACTACAGCTCTGCACATCACCCTTATTCTTAAAAATTGGTAACAAAACACTTTTTCTCCATTCCTCAGGCATCCTCTCACTTTCCAAGATTTCATTAAACAATCAGGTTAAAAACTCCACTGCCATTTCACCTAAACACCTCCATGCTTCCACAGGTATGTCATCTGTACCAGCAGCCTTTCCATTCTTCATCCTCTTCATAGCTATCCTTACTTCCTCCTTGCTAATCCATTGTACTTCATGATTCACTATCCCCACATCATGCAACCTTCTCTCCCTCTCATTCTCTTCATTCATCAACCCCTCAAAGCACTCTTTCCATCTCCTCAACACACTCTCCTCGCTTGTGAGTATGTTTCCCAAAGCCTAAACAAGAAAATCAAAAATCTTGTAAAGTCTTCTAAGCAAATTACAAAACTACAATCACATCCCTAGCCAAGGATAATCATAAGGTATTCTTTAACTACATCCAAAGCCTAAAAGGGAATGCCCAGCTATGTGCCAAACTGGTTGTAGATGGGATCACTCATACTACACTGGAAGATATCGCCAACCTGCTAGCTAACAGATTCAGTGCAAACTTCACCCCCATTCCCACCTACCATATCCCAAAGCATACCTGACCCAATTCCCTGCTTGGTATCTCTAGAGAACAGATCATCTATGCACTCACCAAGGCTAAAAATATGGTCTCAATGGGACCAGATATCCTAGATTGTTTACTAAGCAATCTAAAAGAAGAAGTAGTCTACCCACCTGGCATTGTCTCTAATCATAGCTTGAGAACTGGCTATGTTCCTGCAGAATGGAGAACAGCAACAGTAATCACCCTGCACAATGGGGGCCATCAACTGACCCTGGGTACTACAGACCCATAAGTCTAACCAGCCTCATCTGCAAAGCAATGGAAAGAATTATCATGGACCTTATCAACAAGGACATAGGCAATCTCCAAATGCTGGACCCAATCTAGTTTGTCTTTGTTAAGGGCAGATCATTCTTATTAAACCTGGTAGACTTCTATGAGAATGTCACCAAAGCCATGGATGAATGTAAGACAGTGCACACAGTCTATCTCGACCTTGCCAAGACTATCGGCATAATTTCCCACTTTGGCATTGTTGAGAAACTCTCCCAGATAGGGATTAACCAGTATATTAGTAGATAGGTAGCCAATTGACTCACAACAAAACACACACTGTCAAAACTGGTGACTCCACCTCCACAAGTAGACCCATCACCAGTGAGTAATACAGAGGTCTGTGCTGGGCCCCTTACTGTCTGGCTTCCATTTTTCAGAGGTCCAGGCTAAAGTAGACAGCCTTTGGTTCATGAAGTTCACTGATGATTGCAAACTGGGAGCAATTACTGAGTCCCCCATCAATGTCAACATAATACAAGAAGGGCTAACACAAACAAATGATTGGTGCAAAAGCAATGGTCTAAAACTAGCTGCAAAACTATGCATTATAATTCCCTTTGGTAAAATGGAATTCCCTAGAAATTACAACATTGGCAGCACCCCCCTGTGTTCCAAACCAGTGGTGTAAGACTTGAGAACACAGGTTGATAGCAATCTGAACTTTGACCACCAAGTTTCCACAGTCTTAAGGAAAGCCTACTACATAGCGCACCTCAAAAGCAAGGGCATAGCATCCAGGTCAAGTGATGTTATAACTCCACTGTACTCGACCCATAGAGTATAATGTCCCTTTTGGATGTAACTCACCAAACACCTGCAGCAGCTGGTGAGACCTCAGAGGTTTCTCACTAAGAAAATACAGGGACTCCAAACAATGACCTACATGGACAGGCTGAATTCCATGACACTTTACTCTGTATCTTATACGCTGCTGAGAGGTGACTTGTGCCTAGATTATAGGGCAATCTCCAACCCTGCCCTAATGGAAATGCTGCACGTCTTCAAGTCAAATGGCACAAGAGTCACTCATTGTGGGTATCTCAAGCTAGCTTGTGACATTAACAGAACATGCTGGAGAGACAGATGTGTCTACCACAGACTGACACTTCAGTGGAACAGACTTCCTGTTCATGCAAACCAGAACTCCTCAGTGACCCGATTCAAATGCAATGTAGAGTATTGGATGGAAGACTACAAATTCACCCCTGGGGTGGCACCCATATTCCTCATGGACAGGGGTAACCAGTGTTGATCACAGACCTGTTTTGTTCATACATTTGTTCTGCAAAATACTCAAAAAGACAAATGGGGATACTTGGGATTAACTTGGCTAGACTTGTAAAGGCTCTAGGGTATACTTGGGATTAACTTGGCTAGGCTTGTAAAGGCTCTAGGGCAGCTAGCCTAGTAACAGCCTATGAGCCTATGAACCTATGAGCTATGAATCTTTCCACAGAATAAGTCACACAAACTAAACCATCAGATATTAATACAGATAAACATAATTTTCATTTTAATATTAGGTCAGATTCAATAAAGCCTACAATAAGTGTAAGCTAAGTGTACATGATACGTATTCAAGAACATTCTTATCACATTTTTTCTGCTTTCTAGTCACTCTGAAAAATTACAAGTGTACATGTAGTCTACACTGTAACCTTTATGAATCCCTGTTAATATTAAAGCTGCAAGAATATCAGTAGGAACACTAAAATTAGGAGGAAGAAGATGTGAGTTATGTCTGTGTTGTCTGTTCACTCAGAACAGTGTGCACTTAGTGTAGGTGTTATTGAATCCCAGTGATTGACTATATTATACTCAACACAGAAGAAATTAAGCTCACTATGTAATGCTATACATTATTAACAGAATATACATGCATGCATGCTACATATCAGTTAAAAGTCTTTTTCTTCCTGTCCTTGATATGCTTCCATAATGCGAATCAATTTGCCACAACACAGCTGCACATAATTGAACAAACGTAATGAAGTATCATTATCTGCAGCAAATTTGAGCAACAGAACACATCATTGTCCTGATACAAACAAATTAAACTGGCTAAACTTACAGAACAATCTATCCTGCGCAGCATTCAAAATTGTTCATAATATACTTCATAGCCCACATTACAAGAACTTGCTCAAATCTATAATCCACCAGACCCTAATGTTCTCTAAAGAAATATTTCCTGTGTATAAAGCAGTCACTCAACCATGCTGGAGATATTTTAGATATATTTATTGAAATTTTATATAAATGAACAAACATACTGCAAACTGATTATAGCACATAAAACTGAACTCACTGGTAGAGAAATATTAATATATCAAATAGTTATATTTTGTGGCAATGTTGTTTTCCCCTTAATCTTAGATATTTATTTATGATTCACATTAGAGACAGTATTCAAAAACGTATGTAAATGAAGGTGTAATTTATTTTTTTTCCATTTCTATGTAGTAAGTTCCTGCCTATTGTCAATAATATCCAGAGAAGTGGGAGTTCAGTCTTGAGTAAACATTTGGGAAACATAGCATTAAAGTTTAATTAATATGAATTGATCAGACCCTAATGATTGCAGTAAACATTGCCTTTTTTTTGTCAAAAAAGGTAGTAAAACTTTACAATCATAAAGTATACACTTCCAATCTGCTTTAATTAAGGGTTTACACCTCCAACCAATACCTTCAAGTTTGCATATCATTTCAACTTTATGTGGAGTTATAAATGATCTGTATAAAATACATGCTTTTACCTTTAGGTATTTATAAATTAATTTAATATGTTGTTTATGTTGTTAAGTAGACTGTGTTGAATTCTCAGTGCCATGCCATATTATTATGCAAAATTTCTGTGCATTGTATTGTGACATTTTTTTCTTTTTTAACCAAATTGTTTCATGCAGTACCCCCCCTCCCCCCCCACACACACACACACACACTGGCAGAATAATGATAATTTGACTATAGAGCTACTGTTTTAATAGCTGAAGCTATAGTGTAAGTTTCTAGGTCAGAAAATATTATTCCACTGTCTTTCTGTTCACTTACATGATGCCCCAAAGCTATTCTAGGTTTGTCAGTGCGCCATAAGAACTTGTATTCTTTAGAAGGAACCAAATTAAAATCAAACATTCTTCATAGAAAATAATAACTTATTCCAGCAATGTATTATTATTATATTATTATTATTATTATTGTTATTATTTCAATATTGCTTAAATATTTTTTATAATTTGTTGTTGCTATTTCTTTACAATTGCATATAAGAATAAGCACTAAATAATGTCAAAACAACCACTCACAGTAGCCAAAAACCTGGGACAAAGTTATAAACCTGGACTTTAATCTTAACATGAACAATGTCAGCAGATGTACAATCAAGAGTGAATCCTTAAACAGTGCAAAAACAGAGAAAAACAGTCCTTTCCATGAACGCTATCAATAATTGTACCATCAAAAGTGAATCCTTAAAAGGAGAAAAACAGTCAAGCGTTTTCGTCATAAGACTTCATCAGAACTAAATAAAAGTTAATTACACAACCCTTTTATGTAAAATTTCATCCCCAATTAACTCAATCAATTAGTTTTAAAGTGACAGTACTCAATAATAAAAAAAACAATAATCTAAGCACATTAAGCTTACCAATCAAAAAATTACATATATAAAAATGCATAAATACATAACCTATCACTGTTCGGTCCAACCACTACAAAATTAAAAATTGATTGTAAAAATTAATACAACATGCAATGTAAAAGAATACCTAGTTAATAGATACCTGTTAAAGTTTGGTTGCCTTATACTTTAACTCAGGTCTGATACAGATGTGATTGTTAATTCCAGGGGCAACAGCGGCTTTCAATTTAAGTTGCAATCTCATTTCATCCCTTAACAGTTTCTTAGTCCAGTCACCCCCTCTAATGTGTTTACTAACCACCTCTAAAATACCAAATAGGAAAAAATGGTCTGGGTTTCCTTTGATGTGTCTAACTACTGCATTGTTCTCATCACCCTTTGAAATGTTATATAGGTGTTCGTAAATTCTCCTCCGCAACCTCCTTTCCATCTTACCTACAAAGAAATGACAACAAAGCTGACAAACAGTGATATAAACTCATTGGTAGTACAGGATCCTGTCATTAGTCTCACTTCTATGTTGTTAGAACCTGAACTGACTGTTGGCATAGCAATAATATATTTACAGTAGACGCACGCCCCTATTCACTAACCACTAAATATTTTGTCTCTTTATCATCCCATTTAAATTTGCTATTTGATTCCATAAAATGGATTACCACTTTACTGCTTAATACAATGATACTTTTATTCTGATTAAACTTTAGACCTAATAAAGTCCAAAGATTTTTTTTATTGATTGAATTTATGTATTATTTTTTACATTTATTAATGAAAAATCAGTGTTACCAGTTACAGAATATCATCAGCAATTAGCTAAATTTTGGATGTTTTGATAATTTATTTTAAATCCTACTATATATTTATTAATTTGTATGCAACTGGCTAGAGGCTCAAAAGGCAAAGAAAATAATAAAGGAGACAAGGACAATATTTTATTGTTCTTGCTTTTTTATTGACTCAAAAATAAAAAAGCCTAGTTTAAGGTATGAGACTGAATTTTGATAAAGATGACTAATATGAGGTATAAAATTATTTGAAAGACTGTATATTTCGAATACTTTGAATAAAACCAGTTTACTGAATTGAAGGCTTTATCTACATCCCAGATAATTATACTCATAATGTATTTTTAATAGAGACTATGCCTGTTTACATACTTGTGGCAGGTAGGGGTTTTGTATTCTAAGTCCTTGACACCCTCATTGTGGATCTGACATGTGTGCCTTTGAGGAGATGGTACACAGTAATTTCCCATGAAGTATGCACACTTTTACACATGTGCCAACTACAGTATACAGTGTTATTCACTGCTTGGTGTACCCATGTGTATAACATGACCCATATAAGTCAGTAATAAAGCAGTGGCTTGATACACTTCCCTCTCACCAGGATGGGTAAATTCCTTGTTCCAATTTCTAACTTCTGACTCCAGCTCTGTCCAGGTTACTTTTCATTCCTGGGCTACCTAAATCATAGTCAGGACTTTACCCTCTGAGTCATCAAGCCATCCTTCACACCACAGCTTTAAAGGGAATAGTTAACAGATATTCCAGAAACTGGTAGAATTGTTGAGTTGCTAAAATTAAGCTAATACTCTGAAACTTAGATATGTTTATCAACTTCCAGAAGTAAGACAGGAAAAGGATAAGTAGGACAGAATAATTAAACAAGCGCATCATTTAAAACTAATGTAAACAAATACTTTATTTTCCTATGTGTTTAAATTTGACATGAGGCCTGGCCTGGAATGCACAGAACAAAAATTCTAGATAAAAAAAAAAGAAAGAAATGTAGAAGTGTAGGGGCAGTAGGTATCTCTGTCTTTTTGTAAAGTTATTTATTAGAAAATTTACCATTTGCTAAAAATAAAATGAAAAGCTTAGAGTATAAATTTTAATGGATGTAACAAAAAATTAGGAAATCCTTGTATATGTAATATTTCAGAAAAAGTAGATATTTACACTTATAAAAAGGCTCTAGACAATACCTATCACCTGACTTCCCTTAGTATAGTTTGCATCAAAAGCTTTTGAAATATTAAAGACAATCATTTGGCTGCATAAAGTAACACGGCCAGTAATGATAATGAGCACAGCCAAAACTTTGTGATCGCCTATCATAGTAGAGCTACGTGCAAGGGATTATAGCAGACAAGTAGAGTTAGGGTGTGAGTGCATGTGTGTATGTGTGGAGTTCTGTGTGTCTGTGTGAGACTGTGCATGTCTGCCTGGGAGATCACATAGGGGATTAGGTTAGGTGGTAGGATAGGTCGATATGTGTGTGTGTGTGTGTGTGTGTGTGTGTGTGTGTGTGTGTGTGTGTGTGTGTGTGTGTGTGTGTGTGTGTGTGTGAATGTGCATGTCTGCCTGGGAGATGACGTAAGGGATTAGGTTAGGTGGTAGGATAGGTCGATATGTGTGTGTGTGTGTGTGTGTGTGTGTGTGTGTGTGTGTGTGTGTGTGTGTGTGTGTGTGTGTGTGTGTGTGTGTGTGTGTGTGTGTGTGTGATGCATGTCTGCCTGGGAGATGACGTAAGGGATTAGGTGTGTGTGTGTGTGTGTGTGTGTGTGTGTGTGTGTGTGTGTGTGTGTGTGTGTGTGTGTGTGTGTGTGTGTGTGTGTGTGTGTGTGTGTGTGTGTGTGTGTGTGTGTGTGTGTGTGTGTGTGTGTGTGTGTGTGTGTGTGTGTGTGTGTGTGTGTGTGTGTGTGTGTGTGTGTGTGTAATTTTTTATTTATTTTTATTTATCCCTTGTTGGCAGTCCCACTAGGCTGGTAGCCTCTTTTCAGAGGATACCCAAGATTGCATTGATGCTACTAGGGGAAATTTGGTCAGGGCATCTGGGAACTTCCCCTATTCTTTGGCTTAGGGGAATGGAATTGAAGGTGGTACATCCTATTTGTGTCTCCGTTTCAAGCACGAAGGCAGCCCAGAGAGACAGCAGTGCCATGGAAAATGTAGTTTGGGTGATGACAGCGCAAATGTTGGTGGAATGATGGAAAAAGATACGGTGCTGGCAGAATCGCTGCAAAATGGAGAAACCAAAAAGGTAATAGCAGACAGTGAGTCACTATTGGGGAGAAAATGAAAAGGTAACAGGTCAGCCTGCAGGAGGAGGAGATAGGCCTGATTTGAATGAGATTTTCCAAAAGAGGTTGTTCGAGGGTGAGATGGAGCAAAATGATCATTGTATTTTTACAACATTTCAATACAGAGGGTTGCGGGATGATTATTTAGAACAACTGGTGAATTAAAGTGAACCTAAGAACAGTGCAGCAGCATAGTGAATTGATATTTATTTATTTATTTATTTTATTTTATTTTACATTTGTCGACTGGGAAAGTCAACTGGATGTCTATTTTCAGCAGAGGCCCAGGGAGAAAAGCTTCACAGTTAAAGTCAAGAAAATTATAAGATGTATATAGAAGCATTCAAATTTACATAGATAGTAGCAGACTTAACACTGACAAGTAACATAGTATTCAAGATTATTTCAGATTAACATAGGTAGTACTAAAGTTAACATATACCAGTAACAAAGCAAAGAAGCTTAAGATTTAACATAATTACATAGACTAAACACATATTTTCAGTTTTAGGTTGAGGCATTGCATAATGATGAACATTGTGAGTAGGGGTAGCATTAATGTTTTATACAATAGAATTATGAGCACATTGGCCAAGTAGGTCAGTAGGGAGTATAGTAACAGGAGAAGGGACAGAGTTGGTTAACTGGCTAGCAGGTTAGGTCTGAGAAGCAAGTAAGTGTAGTAGCTAACGTATGAGCGAGAATAAATGTTTAGTGGATAGACAGAGTGATTTAGCAGTGCTATGTGAGTATTAAACTAAGGGGAAGTATTAGAGTTGGAACTGGGAGGAAGCTAGAAAGTCTGCATTCATTGGAGATGAAGCTGAAGTTAGTGGGCAGGAGGAAGCAGGAAGGGGGAGATGGGAAGGTCAGTCAGGTGGGGAACATGTGCAAATCTATGTGCGCTTTAGGTGTACTTTCAGGAGTCTTTTAAATGTGGCCTTTGAGACTGCTGAGGTAATACAGGTGGGTAGGGAGTTCCACATTTTGCCTATGTAGTTAGAGAAGAGGGCGTCCCCAACTCCGTTGTTGGTTTTTGTGATCTTAATTGGTTCTTTGTCACTAGAGTGAAGTTGTCTGGTTTTAACTTGTGGTTCTAGCAGATGGGCCAGTGAAGGAGTTTTGTCTGGGAATAGTAGGAGACTGTGGGCAAAGGATAGTTGATGATAGTTTAGGAGCTTAGGGAATTCAAGCCAGTCAAGCTGTTTTAGGGAATGGCAGTGGTGGGGATGGCAGGTGGCACCGGTGGCAAATTTTGCAATTTGGTTGTAACAAATGTTTAGTTTGGCAATTTCAGTTTTGGGTAAGTTGGTGAGAATGGGTGAGGCATGGAATAGGGTGGAAAGAAGGTGAGTTTGAGCAATTGTGTTATAAAAAGTTTATTTTTTATATAGACTGCCTAGTTTTTTTGCTGATTTTTTTTATAGTTTGATTTATATGCTGATCAAATTTGAGGTTATTATCAATGGTAACTCCTAATAATTTAATGCGAGTGTCAGGAGAGATGGTGGTGCCATCTCTGGACACTATATTAAATGGGATGGGTATTGTGGAAGATTTGTTAGGTGTAAAAAGCAATAGTTTTTTGGGGTTTTCTGGATTTAGTATTAGGTTTTTGTTAAGAAATCAGTTTTTGATGGTATGGAAGGCTTTTAGGGTTATAGAGGGAAGTTTCTGAGGGTCATTGGCTGAACAGACAAGTGTTGAGTCAACAGCATATTGTATAACTGCTGCATCTTGGCAGATGCTGTGGAGATTATTAGTGACAATGGAGAATATGAGAGGACCTAAAATGGAACCTTGTAGGACAACTGTGGTGATGGGTAGCAGTGAGGATAGGTTGTTGTCCCACTATACTGCTTGTTATTTTCCTTGTAAATAGTTCTGAAACCAAGCTAATGCTTGGTTATCAAGGTCAAGGTCAGTAAAGGCTTGTAATAGTTTAAGATGACTGACCATATCGAAGGCCTTAGATAGGTCCAGGAATATGGTAGTGGTTAGATTGCATGTGTGTTTGTTTTAGTTGATGAGGTTTGTGAAGGAGAGCAGGGCAGTGGTTGTGCTATGAGCTGTCCTAAATCCATGCTGGGTAGGAGAGAGAAGTTGGTTGTTAAGTAGGTATGGAATAAGTTGGTGCTGTATACATTTCTCAAGTATGTTAGCTAGTGGAGACAGGATGGCTGTGGGGCAATAGTTGGTGAGGTCGGTGGGATTCTGCCTTTATGGAGGGGGATAATATAGGAGGTCTTCCAAATGGATGGTATTGAGGTTTTTGATATAAATCTGTTTAGTAGGATGTATATGGGGAAGGCAAGTGAAGGTATTCAGCAGGTAACCCATCAGCTGCTAGTGTGGTAGGTTTAAGTTTGGCCTTTTGACATAGTTGGTAGGGATGGGTTGAAGTAGTTTTGGGTCTATATACAGGTTTTGGTTAATTAGTGGTGGCAGTAATAGGCTGTTTTTGAGCAAGATTAGAAATAGTTTCAATGAAGTATTTGTTAAACGTGTCTGGTATATTTGTGATTTTGCTAGTGGAGGTAGGAGGTGGGGTGGAGGGTCTGCCAGGGTGGAGTAATTTGTTTATTCCTGCCCAGAATTTCTTGGGGGTATTTTGATGCTTGTTTTGTAGATCTAGGAAATAATTCAGATTTTTTTGTCTCATTTCTCAGTTTTTAGAATTGTACCTTAGCTGCTGGGGTTTTTGTGGCTCTCCAGATATACCAGGCTTTGTTCCTTTCAGAAATTCTCTTTTTAGTCTCTCTGGTAAACCAGGAGGTTTTTGTTTTGAATTTAGTGGTCCGGGCTGGATCGTGGGCATTTAAGATTTCTAGGAATGCGTTACTGAAATGGTTTATGGCTTCTTCCAGGGGAAATATTTTTAGTATGTTCCAGTTATGGTGTTTTAGCTCAAGTTTGAATTTGTTGGGGTCAATGTTTTTTGTGTTACAGGTTGTTAGTGATATGAGGGTAGGGTTGCTCTGGGTTTTGAACATTTTATAGGAAGGTGGATGCCTGCTTGGTACGAGATGTTGTTCTTGTTTATTAAGATCCAGTCTAGAAGTCTTTCTTTGATTTTTGCATTACCTTGTCTAGTGCTAGCTTGGATAACTTGTGAGAAATTGTACACAGTTGATATGGTTTGTGGGGTTAATGGCTGAGCAGGTATTCCAATCTATATTGAAGTCACCAAGGATGATGGTCTCCTGGAGTAGGTTTTAGCTTGTCCATTGTAGGAAGGCTTCCAGTGGGATGTCATTACTTGCTGGTATATAGCATGTGATAATATTTATTGACCTTTTGTCTCTAAGTTTGAGTTTAGCTAGGAGGAGTTCAGAGTTGTTGAAGGAAGGGATTTGGAGATTAATTGTGGTGATTTTTAGGGTATTCTTATGGAGTAGAGCTACACCTTCCTTTTTTTAGAGAGTCTATCATGGGGAAGTACATTGTATCCAGTAGGTAGGAATTCATTGTCTGCTGTAGTAGGCTTTAGCCAAGTTTCAGTCAGACATACTATATCAGGGCAGTAGGTGGAGTGTAGTGCATGCAACAACTGTACCTTTGGATATTTAAGCTCAGAATTAGTAGGATGTTTTTTGTTCTAGTAGTGGGTAGTTGGCTTGAGGAGAAGGTGGCATTAGGTGGGAAGTTTGCATAGGGTTTGGCCCTGGCTTGGGATGTATGTCACCTGCGAGGATCAGTTGGTAGTTTATATGGTGCAGGAGTTTAGTAAGTTTAGTTAGGATGGCTATGTACTTGTTAGTAGTAGGTGATCTGAGGGTGATTGGGAGTACAATGACTGAGTTAGATGCTATTATAATGTTATGGAAGAGGCTTGGTGATATGTGTTGGCTATCATGAGGAATGTTAGGAATATAAGTGGAGGTATGTTTTGTAGGGATTAGCATAGGTGGTATTTAGTGTGGTATGGTAGGAGGTGAGGTAGAGGTTTAGTGGTAGGATAGATAGGATAGTGAGATTGCATGAAAGTGAGGTGGTTAACCTATGATTATGGGAGGGGTATATTTGCTGTAGGTGGGAGTGTGGAATGGGATGTAATATGGTATAGGTTAGTGGAGGGTAGTGAGAGGGAAAGCCTGACTTGTGATTGGTTGGATGTGTGGTGGACAGGGATGGCTATGTATAAGACTAGGGGTAGTGTTGGTAGGTGAGAAATGGGGGCAGGGTAGGGGGGCAGATTGAGTCCAAGCGGTAGCTAGAGCAAATGGAGCAGGGCTGCACCGAGGTCTGGTAAGGATCTTCAAGAAAAACTATTAGTAAGCTTGACAAAGGTATGATACCCTAAATCAAGCTTTATTTGTTGAAATTTTACTATTAAGTAGCCAATTGAATGATATACAGTTAGTTCAATGTGGGGACCAGCAAGTAACAGAGATAGGCTTTCAAATTGAGGGGATGCTTGGGAGCATGGTAGGGTGCTAAAGCTAACATTACAGCAGTGCTAGGACACTTTCTACTCAGCTATGGCTGCTGAGGTGTTCAGTGGTTAACTACTGGGCTAGGGACTCAACTGCAGTTAGCACCTTGACTGCTGCCAGTCCAGTGTAACAGCAGCAGAGTTAAATAACAACCTGAATTATTAATAAAGAGCTGGTTTTCAGCTTGGTCTTTGATGTTTTCACAACTTGCAGTAGATCAGGGCGAGGGTTTGATTCCTGATGCAGTGGATGCACTGTGGAATAAAAGAGGTGAGAGAAGAAAATGAGCAGTCTTATTAGGGAGTCTGGTAATATCTATTTACTATATAGAATAATTGTTAGCAGCTGCTTAGGGGTATCAAGTAAAAAGTAAGCTTTTAACTATTGTGGCAAGCATAGAAGATGCTTTAATCAGTGAGCTGGCCAGAACTGTAATAATATATAAGCAATAGGCCAGGAGAAAAACAAAAATGGGTCCAGGTAGCTATGGGAATCGGAGTTATTTAGTATGCTATTAGTGCTAAAAGGGACATCACTGCCCAATCACTAGGCAGACTGGGTTACTAGAAATATGAATGAAAATAAATGTTTAGGTCACCAGGTGGTGCTGTCTGCTGTAAAATGAAACCAGTTGTTAGTGGCTTATGGTAAAGTATGGTTGCAGAGAGAACAAAATGATAATGTGTTACAACTGTCTGACCAGTATTGCCAGTCTATGTGCCTTAGTATGAGAAGGAGTGCTAAAAATAAGACTATAGAAGGGGGTTCCTAGGAGGAGACAATGAAAAAGCTATCTAGTCACAGATATGCAGTGTGTTCCTAATCAGTACACTATGATATGAAGCAGGAACAGGATGGTACATGAGATATAGGGCAGCCCCTGGGTTAATAGTAACAATACATTTAAACACCATAAATAAGACTGGAGGCTACACTATTTGAAAAGACCTAACCACTGTTGCTGTTCCAGCCAGATTATCACTTTAAATCCAAGTAACCTTAAGAGAATTTAAACACACCGCTTCACTCTGCATGTAGCACAAGAGGTAGCAAACCAATTAATATCAGCGTAAGTAGCTAATTTATGGCAGCCACTATACACAGTATTTTAGCTATATACAAAGCATGCTGAGTATGAACCCAAAATGCAGTATAAAATAAAACAGTTGTTACACTTGCAGTCCTTGTCCTTGGACATTAGATATCCAAAATTTGTCAGCAGAAAACTTTACAAGAAATAGTTACAGCTCACTTACATCTGTAGAACACACATGGTGGACTGGTAGTACATGGAAGGGCGATCTGCAGTTGGCCCCCAAACACTGAGGGATTTAAAACCTTGGATGGGTCAGGAGATAGGGGGAGGGGTGAAAAGGCACTAGGTAGATGCATTGATGATGTGCACTAAGGTCTGCAGGTAAGGATCTTCAAGAAAAACTATCAGCAAGCTTGACAAAGGTATAATACCCTAAATCAAGCTTTATTTGTTGAAATGTTACTATTAAGAAGCCAATTGAATGATATATCATGAGGTTAATTGAATATGGGGACCAGCAAGGAGCAGAGATAAGATTTCAAATGGGGGGGTGCTTGGGAGCACGGTAGGGTGATATAGCTAATGTTACAGCAGTGCTGGGGCACTTTCTACTCAGCTATGGCTGCTGAGGTGTTCAGGGATTAACTACTAGGCTAGGAACTCAACTGCAGTTAGCACCTTGCCTGCTACCAGTCCAGTGTAACAGCAGCAGAGTTAAATAACAACCTGAATAACTGTTAGCAGCTGCTTAGGGGTATCAAGTAAAAAGTAAGCGTTTAACTATTGTGGCAAGCATAGACGATGCTTTAATCAGTGAGCTGGCCAGAATTGTAGTAATTGTAGATATAATGGAGAGAATAGAAGAAGAAGGGAAAAGAGAGGAATCCACCAAGAAAATATATGCAGAAACCAAGAAGGTGAGGGATGAAAAGAAGAAAATAAAGAAATGAAAAGAAGGTACACATCAGAATAAGCAGTAAAAAGGACAAAGGGCTAGAAAGGTATGAAGTGTGGGACACTTTACTTGCACCATTAGGTGTAACAGCAAAAGAGGTAAGAGTATTTATCTTAATTAATAATGTGACATTTTCTGATTTAATATTTGAGAATGGGCAATACAAGGAAAACTTTATAGGGAATATGAACAGAAAAAGAATGTGTATCCATGAACAGAATATGTTATGTAACCTTTTCTTTAGGCAAAAAAAAAAAAAAAAAGAAAGAAAAAAGAATAATGATGCCATTTAGAACTGAAGTGAAATCTGCAGACTTAAAAATGACTTTATTAACTATTTGTAAGGAAGTATTGGACACTTTGAAAGTTTATGATGAAAGAGGACTTTGGACTGGAGGATGGGAATGTGGGGTTATACTGAAAATGGAATATGACAATGTGTTGCATATACCAAGTATTATTAATGTTTGTGGTAATAGGGTTTTGTGAGATATAGAGGGCAACCAAAGGCTTGTTATTTTTATGGTAAAGACGATCACTTAATTAATGAATGTTATAAGAAAAATGTTATTTGTTTGGTAATATGGGGCATAATGAAAAATGTGATTTTATAATGCAAGAAATGTGGTAACACGTCATTCATAGCTAGAATATAAAATGGATATACAAGAAAATGAAAATATAAGTATATAGGAGGAAGAAATAGAAGAAATGGTTATACAAAAACAAGGAAATAATGTAGCGGTAATGCACAAAGTTAAAAAAGAGATAAAGGAGAAGAAAAAGAAAAGGAAGTAGACAAGACAAGTAAAGAAGACTGAATGGCATAGAATAAAATTTAAAAATAATTTTATAGGGAAAAGAGTTAGGGAAATGAAAAGAAAATTTAAAAATATACTGTTTAGAGAAATTAAAAAACAGGTAAAGGATAAGAAATCTACGATAACTGCTAGTTAAAAGCTGAAAATATTATCTTTAAATGTAAACAGTTTGAAAAACATTAAGAGGAGAATTTGTATATTACAATGGTGTGACGCAATAGAGGCTAAAGTGATAATATTAGAAGACGTAAGATTATTAACAAAAGAAGAAAGAACACAAATGAAAAAACTTTGGAATTGAAATGTTATATGGAATATAGGTAAAGAGACATGTTTGGGCATATGTATATTATGTCAAAAAGAAATTAAAATCTTAAATGTTACAATAGTTGAATTGGGTAGAATAACAATATTAGACTTAAGATGAAAAAAGTATGTATATAGAATTATAGCTTTACATGCATACATTACAAAAAAGAAACAGAAAATGTGTAAAAGTATGCTCAACTATGAATGTGTAAATATGAATATAGTAATAGCAGGTGATTTTAATTGTAACATAAGAGAAAAAATAATAATTGTGATGTTAAAATAGTTATGGAAATTATGAGGAGTGAGAAGTTAAAGTTATGGGTAAGTAAACACTGGGCATATAAAAGAAATTATATAAAAACTGAGATAGACTATTTTTTGTTGTCAGAAAGCTTAAAAATTAAATAAAAGGAGTTAAGTATAATGGATTTTCTGATCATATAGGGATTTGGATGAATATACAATAATATGAAGATTGTATTAACCTACGAAAAAGAATAAAAATAAACAATAAGAAGGAACTGGATTCAGTAGAAAGAAAGAAACTGAGTGTTTTCTGGAAACAACATATAGATATGCAAGCATTTTATGAAAATTGACCTGTATGGTGGATACAGTTTAAAGAAAAATGAAAAAAGTGTTCTTAGAAACTATAGATAAGAAAAGAAGGGGAAAAAAAGAAAAATATAAGATTCTGGGTCAAAAATATTTATGGATGCATTAGGGAAAGAGAAAATATTTTATGAAAAGGAAAAGGAGTTGTATAAAATGGATCAAATTAAGGTTCATAATCTGTTATACAAAATATATATTGCAAGGGGGGGGAGAAGCAGTAGCCCCTTATTTGTGTAAAATAATGAAAGAAGGAAAGATAATAAGAGAATCAAAGAGCAAGGAAGGTAAATTAATTAAACATAAAACAGGAATATATGAAATAATTAAAGAACATGTATGGGATAAACAATATGATGGAAAGAAATTAAAGAAGATAAGGAATGTTTGGAAAAATGAATAATGATAAAGGAATTAAATGATATCCTGAAAGATATTAATATGAATTCTGCAACAGGAATAGATGGAATTGAATATAACATGTATAAAGAAATGGAAGACTGGCAAAAAGGAATGTTTATCAAAGTGATGAATGCATGGTTAGAAACAAAGGAATGTTTATCAAAGTGATGAATGAATGGTTAGAAACAGAGATTAAATATAAAGAAATATGTACTGGAGTAATACAATTCATATTTAAAAAAAGAAACAGAGATGATAAAAACTGGAAACTGATAACTTTAAATAACATAGACTATATTTATGAGAATAATTGTTAAAAGATTACAATGTAAGATAAAGAAAGTATTTGATCAAAATTTATTTGGAAGAAAAGGAAAGAGTAGCCAATAATTACTTTGGCTAATAAGAGAGGTAACTGATGATATTATTAATAAAAAAGTGGAGACAAAAGTTATGATAGGAGATAAGCTTATGATAACAAACAGCATGAACCATTATGTGGAATTTTGAAAGCATACAATAGAAACGAGAACATTGTAAGTGTAATTAAATCTGTCTATGAGAAACATTATGTGAAGCCAAATGTGAATGGATAGATAGAAGAAGAAATTAAAATAGAAAGTGGAATAAGACAAGGGTGCCCAGCTAATAGTATAATCTTTGCATTGGTTATGAATATGATAGTGGCTGAAATTAACAAAATGTCAACAGATTGAGGGTATAGTAAGATTAAAGAAGTCAACTGCCAATAATGTATACTTATGCAGATGATATAGTAATAATTACAAGAATATATCATGGATGGAAAGAATAAATGTTCAGTTAGGTGTAATGTTGAGAAGAATTTCATTAGAGATAAATGAAGAAAAAAGTAAAGATTTTGGTTTTAAAGGTAAAATAGGAGGTGTTGAATTTAATGACAGGTATATGGATTTGGAATATACACAGGAACAATGGGACACAGTGATGAAAGAAATAAAAGATATGTTGATATTCTGGAAAGCATACAGGCTTTCATATAAAAAGGAAGCATATTTAATTAATAGTATGATATTAGGTAAAATTGCCTATGTAGCAAATGTATATATGATACCGGAAACATATGAAAAAGAAATAATGATGTTAATATTTTTGTTCATCTGGGATGATACATATGAAAGAAGACCGGGTTAATTAATCCTATTGTACACACAGCATCACTAATTTTACACAAAGTATTAAGATGTAATATGAATGCAAAAAAAAATTATAGAAATGATAATGTATTACAAATATAAGGAAGTATGGGAAGGAATGGAATGCAGGAAGAGAAGTAAAAGTAGTAGCAATGAAGAAATAAAAGCATATCAGAATAAAATTATGCTATGGAAAATTAAAAAGAACGATGTAGAAAAAAACAGAAAAGAAAGGTATATGCATATAATGAAAAACTTTTATTTTGTTGATTCAGGGAAAGATTTAGAAATTAATAAGAAAAAAGCTGTATTATGGAGATATGAAATATAAAAAAAACTAAAGAATGCAATGATTTTTTATGGAGACTATCCAGAAATAAATTGCTGCTAAAAGCAAATATGCAGTATAAGAGAAAACAAGATATAAACTATAACAAGTGTGGTGAATTAGAAACTGCAGAAGATGTGTTTATGATGTGATAGAATTAAGAATTTATGGAGAGAAATATGTAAACATGACAAGGATAAGAAGTATGAAAAGTTTGAACAGTTAAACATGAACATGATAGAATATGGGTACTAAGGAACGCAATGACAAGAAGTACAGAAAATGGACAGAATTATTTTTTATGTTGCATGGGCAATCTTGAATGAGAGAGTCAATGAGATTAAATACAATGATAAATGGAATTTGTCAAGAATATTGAAAAAATATGGTTTTAGTTGTGGGCATAGCCGGCCTTAGGCATAGGCCAACTAGGCGGCCGCCTAGGGTGCTGCTCTAGCAGGGGTGCTTTTCCAGTATTCATTTGGTGTAGGTAGACCAGAATGGGGGCACCAGGTGGTGTGAGGGGGCGCCATGAAGCCCTTTTGCCTAGGGCACTAGTTGACCTAAGGCCGCTCCTGGTTGTGGGTAAAAGAGTGGGTGAAATAACTGAAGAGTAAAGTAAATATATGAAATATGTAAACAGTTGTAAATAATGTAAATATGTAAATAGTATGTAACGTATATTTGTGCTAAGAAATAAAAAAAACTACTCTTCATGTGTGACACAACTGGCTACCTGTTCCTCTCCCAGGCACAGAGGTGGCCTGGAGAAGCAGGGAGAAAATATGGCTGATTCAGCTTGTGCTGAAACTGGAATGAAAGCTGCTAAAAAATGTAGTCAAAATGGCAGAATCGCTACTAGAAGTTTTTTTTTCTAATAATGTGGGTGCAGAAAAAACAGTGACATTGGCAAAAAAGGAGATTGTGAAGGAAAAGGAGAGTGTAGCTGAAACAGAGATGCATTCAGAGGAAAACCTTCAGAGGAGACTGAAGGAGAGACAATAACCTCTGAAAAATGCATAATTGCAACCCTCCAGTTGGGGGGGGGATGATTATTTAGTAGAAATGGTAAACCAAAGTGAGCCAGAAAGTGGAGCAGCAATTTCATGGAGTGACATCATGGAAAAAATAGAAGAAGAAAAAGGAGATGAAGAGACTGGCCAGAAAAAGTTCCAGAGACAAAAACTTATGCACAAACTGCTGAAGGAAAAAAGTAAAAAGATGCAATAAAAGAAACAAAAAGGAAGTATACAGTACACATGATCAGTAAAAAAGAAGAAAGTTTGGACAGGTATGAGGTTTGGGACTCTGTTATAGCACATCTGTGTGTCAAAGCAAAAGAGGTAAGAGCATTTAACTTAATTAATAAAGAGACTTTTTGTAATTTGATATTTGAGAATATGTAGGCCATGGAAAATTCTGGGGTGCATATCAACAAAAGAAAAATATTTACCAGTGGTCAGAATATATGGTGCAAATATTTTATAGACAAAAAAAAGAATAATGATCCAGTTTAGAACTGAAGTTGAAGCAAAAGAACTGAAAGAACATTTGTTAACTATATGCAAATAAGTAATGGTCACTACAAAAATATATGATGAAAGTGGACTATGGACTGTAGGAATGTGGAGTAATGCTGAAAATAGAAAATGATAATGTTATGCATATACCTAATATTATTCATGTTCTTGGTAATAGGGCTTTTGTGAAATATAGGGTTCAACCAAAGACTTGTTATCTTTGTAGAAAAATTATTAACTTAATCAATGAATGTTGTTATTTGTATTGTAAAACTGGACACAATGCAAACAATGAGATTTAAAGTGCAAAAAATGCAGCAATACTGGTCATTGTTTGCTAAAATGTGAAATGAATGTGCAAGAAAATGAAAATGAAGTTATACAGCAGAAAGAGATAGAAGAATGTGTTATGCAAGAAAATGTACAAAAACATGTATCTGATAAAGAGGTTATACATGAAGTTAAAGAAAGTAGCAAGGAAAAAGAAACAGTGTAGACAAGTGAATTAGAAACTGACTGATGCACAGTAAGAGATAAAAATAATTCAATAGGGAAAAGAGTTAAAGAAAGGAAAAGAAAATTCAAAAATATAATGCTTAGAGGAAATAAGAAAGAAAAGGGATAAACATTTTACTATACTAAATGTTCTTAAAAGTTGAAAATATTAGATTTAAATGTGAACAGTATGAAAAATCTGAACAGGAGAATAAGTATATTACAATGGTGTGCTGCAGTAGATGCACATATTGTTTTAGAAGATATCAGATTATTAACTGAGGAAGAAAGAACACTAACTGAAAAACTTTAAAATGGTGTTGTAGTTTCGAACATGGGGAAAGAAACATGCTCAGGCATATGTATATTATGTCAAGAAAGCATTAAAATATTAAATGTAACCATAACGGAACTAGGACAAATTACAGTAATAGACTTGCGATGGAAAAAATATGTGTATAGAATTATAGCTTTATATGCATATTTAACAAAAAAGAGAGAAACAATGTTTAGAAATATTCTTGAATATGTTTGTGTAAATATGGACATTATAGTGGTAGGTGATTTTAATTGTAATTTGAGAAAAAATAATATCAATTGTGATGTGAAAATGGTTAAAGAAATTACGATAAGTGGAAAGTTAAGTGCATGGGAGAATAACCACTGGACCTACAAAAGAAATGGAATTAGGACAGAAACTGATTTTTTTAAATATCTGATAGTTTAAAATTTAAAAAGGAATTAACTATGCTGGATTTTCATATCATGTGGCTATATGGGTTAAATTACAGGAACAATAAGAATATATATGAATAAGAAAGAAATAAAATGAATTAATGAAAAGGAATTAGATTTAGAAGAGAAAAAATAACATCGAATTATGGAAAAATCATATGAATATAAAAAGGTTTTATGAGAACTGGACTGTTTGCTGGCTTAATTTTAAAGAGAAATATAAAAACTATTTTTTGAATGTACTGTACAAGGAAGAAAAGAAGAAAAGAGAAAGAAAGATGCAAGATATTAAGTCAAGAAACATTCAGAGACTTATTAGAGAAGAAAAATCCTTTTATGAAAAAGAAAGAGAAATATATAAAATGAATCAACTTGTTATATAAACAAAAATATAGTTTACAAGGATAGAAAGAAGGGTTAGCACCATATTTGAGTAAAATAATAGAGGAAAAATAAGAGAATTAAAAAAATAAGGAAGGTAAGCAAATATGACGGCAATAAGGAATATGCAAAATAATTAAATAATGTATATTTGAACTATATGTTAAAAGAAGAAAACATAGAAAAAAATTTATATAAGGTGAAGAATTAAATAATGAAGATAATGAGTATTTAGAAAAAAAATAACTGAAATAATTGAATGAAATTCTAAAAGATATTAACATAAATTCTGCAACAGGACTGGATGGAATTGAATATGGTATGTATAAAGAAATGGAGTGACAAAAAATAAATTTTATAGACATTATGAATGAATGGTTAGAAACTGGAATTAAAGAGAAAGAGGTATTACAGGAGTTATAAAATGTATATTTAAAAAAGGAAATATAAAGGAGATAAAAAATGGAGGCCTATAACATTGAATAATATGGATTATAAATGTTTTATAATAATAACAGAAAGGTTACAAAAAATGATAAAATATATGACCAAAATGTATTTGGAAGAAAAGAAAAAGAAAGTCAAGAGTTATTATGAATAATAAGAGAAATATTCGATGATACCATAAATAAAATATAGAAGTGAAGGTTATAATAGGGGATATAAGTAAAGCCTATGATAATATTCAATATGAATCATTATGGGGACCTTTGCAGGCATATAATGTAAGCAAAAATATTAGAAGAAATAAAATCTGTTTATGAAAAAAACTATGTGAAACTTAATGTAAATGGCTGGATTCGGAAATAATTAAAAATAGAATGTGCAGTAAAGCAGGGCTTCCCAACTAGTAGTTTAATTTCCTCATTAGTTATGAATGTAATAGTGAAGGAAATTAATAAGATGTCAAGTAGCGGTGGATACAAAATTATGAAGGAAGTACAATTGCCAATAATGTATAATTATATGGATGATATTGTATTAATTGTTAAAAATAAAGTATGGATGGAAAAAGTAAATGAAAAAATAAGTATAAACTTAAAAATTGATTTAAGTATAAATACAGAGAAAAATAAAGGATTTGGTTTTGAAGCATGATAGAAAGCATTGAGCTGAATGAAAAATATATAGATATATTAGGAATAATATTTGATAGGAATGAATACAGGCAACAACAATTGTATAATGTAGTCAAATAAGTATTAGATATGGCTATTTTTTGGAAATCATACAGATTTTCATATAGAAAAAAACACACTTGTTGAACAACAGGGTAATAGGAACAATTGCTTAAGTTCCTAACATCTATATGATTCCTATTAAGCATGAAAAGAAACTAATGAAGATTATAATTTTTTTATATATGGGGCTCTAGACTGAATCCAGTCAAGAGAGGGATTGTATATATGAAAGAAAAGCAAGGAGGCTTGAGTTTAATAAACCCAATAGTAAATTTAGCATCTTTAGTTTTATATAAGGTATTAAAAGGAATTATGAAGGAAAATAAAAACTTAATAAAAATTATGCTATATTATAAATACAAAGAATTGTGGGAAGGAATGAAAGTTAAAAAAATGAGTAAAAGCACTGTGACTGAAGAAATGAAAGAGTACCGAAACAAAACTGTGTTATGGAAAAATAAAAAAAAGAATATATATGAGAAAAATAGAAAGGAATGGTACTTAAATATTATGAACACATTTTAGTGCATTGATCCATGAAAAGATTTAGAAATAGATAAGAAAAAAGTCATAATGTTGAGATATAATAACTATAAAAAGATTAAAGAATATAATGATTTTTTTATGGAGATTGCCTATTAGAAAATTGCCAGTTAAGGCAAATATGCCATACAAGAAAAAGCAAGATAGAATGTGGAGAGTTTGAGATTATTGGCCATGTGTTTTTGAAAAGTGAAAGCATTAACAATTTGCTTAAAGAAAAATGTAAACATAGGGTGAAGCATTTGTTAAAATTTGAGCAAATAAATAAAAACATAATAGAATTTGATTATTATGGTGCATGAAAACAGGAAGAAATGAAGAAAATGGACAGAGTAATATTTTACTTTTCATGGATTATATGGAATGAGAGACTAAATTAAATTAAGTAGAATGGAAAATGGATTTGACAAGGACTCTGCAGAACATAATGTTTTGGTTGTGGATAAAAGAGTGGGTGGATGCTTAAATTAAAGTTTATAAAGTATGGATATTTGTAAATAGATGTAAATAATGTAAATATTAAATGTGTAAATAATATGTAATGCATATATCAATAAAAAACCTACTCTTCACATATGGGAACACAATTTGCTGCTGCACTTCTTGTCTTCTGTTCTAAGTGCAGAGGTGGCTCAGAGAAGCAGGAAGTTTAAAAAAGTAAACATGGATGAGAAAGAAGCTGGTTTCCATGTTTTTGACTAAAACAAGGTTGTTCGTTGAACAGCTGAGGAGCCTAATGTGGCAGAGAATGAGTAAGAAGTTATACAGAGTGTGGAGAGAGGTGAAATGAAAAATAAAATTGGAGGAGAGTCGAGTAAAAGGCAAAAAGAGAGAGGCAAAGTAGATATGGTGGATTCTGAAAAGTTATTTCAGTGTAATTTATTTGCAGCAAATTCTGCAACACCAGAGTGTGTTGTTACAAACTTCCAATCGGGGGAGGGGATTGTGGGATGTTTATTTGAAAGAATTAATTGATCAGAGCAAACTGGACAACAAGAAAGCAGCGTTATGGGGACAAATAATGGACAGAATTCAAGAAGAAGAAATTCAGGAAATAAGGAAGGAAGAAAAGAAGTCATCTGCACAAACAGTGAGAGAAGATGAAAGAAGAGAAGAGAAGAAGACAGAAGTAAGAAGAAAGCATCGGGTTAGGATAAGTAGTAAAATGGAAAAGGAGCTGGACGGGTATGAAGCATGAGACAGCATCATTTCACCACTGGGTATTGAACCCAGAGAGGTAACAGCTTTTATTTGTATTAGCAAAGATACTTTAATGACTTTTATTTTGAGGAGGCACAGTAAATGGAGAAATTTTTAGAACAGTATGAAAAAAGAAAGGATGAAAAGCCGTAGAACTTGTATGTTGTGCAGGCATTCGACAGAGAAGCTAAAAAATGAGTATTTGTGCAAATTTGAACTGAAGTTGAAAAAGATGATTTAAAAGATTATTTAAAAACTGTGTGTAGAGATGTAATGGACATTATGAAAATATATGACAATAGAGGTTTATGGACTTGGGGATGGGAATGTGTGGTGTTATATTGAAAATGCAAAATGATAAAATTATGCATTTGCCGAGTATAATGAATGTGGAGGGGAATAAGGGGTTGGTTAGATACTATGGACAACAAAAGGCATGTTTTTATGTGATAAAGATGATTATTTAATTAATTCTGATAAAAGAAAATGTTGTATTTGTGGTGAAGTAGGTCATAAAGTAAAACAATGTGAGCAAATATGTATAATGTGTGAGAAAATAGGACATTCATGGATGGACTGTAAAGCTACAAAAAATTATACACAGGAAACAATATCAGACCTAGATAAGGAGAGTGTTAAAGTAGATAATACAGAAGAAACACAAAAAGAAAAAAATGAATGAGAAAGGTCTAAGAATGGAAGTGAATGAATGTACGAGTGATACAAAAGGAAAAGAAGGAGAGACACAGGAAAAAGTAAGTAATTCAAGTGATGAAGGAGGTGATAAATGGATAAGAGTTAAAAGTAAAACTTCTATTGGAATAAGAGTGAAAGATAGAAAACATAAATTTAAAAATATAGGTATAGGAGTAAACAGAAAAAGGAAAAGGATAAAGGCAACAAAAAACATTCCTTATAGTGAAAATCCTAGCCATTAATGTTAACAGTATAAAGAATGTTCAATGCAGGCTAGGAGTACTGGAATGGTGTAGAATGCTAGACATGGACATTGTAGAATTAATAGATATAAGAATAACAGCAGAAGAAAGAATACAAAACAATGGATTATGGGAAGGCAAGGTTAGATGGAATTTGGGGGATATGAGAAATGTTCAGACATTACAATTTTATGTAGAGAATGTATAGAAATTCTGGATTATATGCTAGTAGTATTAGGAAGAATAGAAATATTAGATATAAGATTGAAAAACCAAGTATATAGGGTGATTGCATTCTATGCATACACTTTACAAAAACAAAGAAAGAGTATGTTTAGAAAAATACTTGATTATGTTAGTGTAAATATGCAAGTGATAGCAGTGGGACACTTCAATTGTGATTTAAGACATAGGCAAAAAGAAGGAGCGGATGTTAAAGTTATTTCAGATACGATCAAAAAGTGGTAAAACATAATTATGGCAAAACAAACACTGGACATACAAAAGGAGTAATCTGAGAAACAAAACTGATTACTTTATAGTATAAGAGAGTCTAAGTACATTACAATAAGGAGTTAAAATTATGGGATTTTCAGATCATGTAGCAATATGGACAGAGATTCCAGAAAGAATAGGTTATATAATAGTAGGTAGCAGGATAAAAAGAATCAGTGAATCAGAGTTAAATGAGTATATATGAGATATAATAGATCAACTATGGCTGAATCATAAACATGAGAGAATTTTATAAAGATTGGACAAGTTGATTGATTAGTTTAAAAGAAAAGCATAGAAAATCAGTATTAGAATTGCAAAAGGCAAAAGGAATACAATATAGTTGTAAATATAAGGAAATTAGCAACCGAGTCTTTATAAACATAATGGGCAATAAAGATGAGTTTACAGAAAAAAAAGAGAATGTTATATGAGATGAACCAAGAGAAAATTAAAAAAAAATTATTGAAAGAAATTTTTGTAAGATAGAAAAGAAAAATTAGCACCATATTTAAGTAAAATTGTTAAAGAAGAAATAAGAATAAGATGAGGGAGTATGTATAGTGAATACACAAAAATAAATTATGCAGACAGAAAAAATAAATTTTGGAAACTTTTTCTATATCTGGATGGGACTTAAAAAAATAATTGTAGATGACAATAACAGAATGGAAGAAAAAATTGTAATGATAGAATTTAAAAATGTGTTGAAAACAGTAAATGTAGAAGTGGCTACAGGTTTACATGGACTTAAGTATCTAATGTATAAGGATATGCAAGAAAGGCAAAAAGAATATTTTTTAGAGGTGTTGAATAAATGGTTTGAGAAAGGTGTAAATGAAAAATATGTATGGGTGCAATGAAATTTATATGGAAAAAGGGAGAAAGAACAGATTTAAAAAACTGGAGATAGTTAGTATTAAATAACGTTGATATAAGACCTTTATGAAAACAGTAGAAAAAAGAATATTAAGTAAGGTTAATAACTTACTAACTGAAACAGTTTTTGAAATAAAAGAGGAAGGAAGTCAAGAACATCTAATATTAATAAGAGAGTTGGTAGATGTAATAAATAGGGAAACATAATTAAAAATAAAGGTAGGAGATGTAAGTAAGCATTTGACAAGATCCAGCATGAAGCATTATGGGAGATTTTGAAAGAATATAATACAAGTAGGAAAATAATCAACATTTTGAAATCTGTATATAGCAAAATTAAAGTGAAACTAGGGGTTAATGGTTGGTTGCATGAGGTAATAGAAATAAAGCATGGCATTAAGCAAGGATGTCCAGCAAGTACTGCATTATTCTGTTTGCATTAATTACGAATGTGGCAGTTATGAAGATAAATTTGACATTGGAGGACACTAAATATTGTACACCAGAGAGAATTCAGATTCCAGTGATGTTCTCTTATGCAGACAACGTAGTATTAAAAACAAAGAATGGATGAGTATAGCCATCAAGACACTCAACAAAGAACTAAAGGTGTTAGGATTAAGTATTAATGAGGAAAATAGTAAATCCTGAGATTCTTTGGAAAAATAAGTAGTATCCAGTTTAATAAAAAAGAAATAGAAATTCTGGGAATAAGGTTTGGCATTGAACAACTAAGGGTAACACACTGGATGGACATGATACTTAAAATATGGAGTACATGTATATTCTGGAGAACATTTAAACTTACCTATTGAAAAAAACATGTTTAATTAATTTAGTAATATTAGGTAAAATGGCACATCTTCCAAGTATATTTATGATACCATCAGAATGTGAAAAAGAATTATTGAATGTGTTATTTAAATTTGGGGGGGGGTCTAGATTGAACCCTTTTAAAAGAGGAATTCTTTATGTTACCAGTAAGGAAGGAGGTTTGGATTTTGTACACCTAATTCTATATATATAGCCTCATTAAACTTATACAAAGTATTGATAGTGATGCAAGACAAAGGAAAATTGTAATAAAGATTATAGAGTAAAAATATAAATCAATTTGTGAAAGGCTTACATGTTTAAAAAGAAGTAAGGGAATAATTTGTTTGGAAATGAAACTATATCAAGAGAAAATACTACTATGGAAGATTGATTTAGGAAACATTGAAACAATAGGAAAACATATGAAAATATAATGGGGACATTTTATTATATTTACACTTGATAGCATTTAGGAGATAAAAAAATGTGAAGGCAGTAAAACTGAGAATGAAACGATATGAAAAATATGTGGAATGTACAGATTTTTTGTGGAGGTTATCTATAAATAAGCTTCCAGTAAAAGCAAATATGCCATACAAAACAATAAAAGATAGCATCTGCATATACTGTGGGGAATTAGAGACTATTGAACATGTTTTTTCTGAAATTTAAAAGGGTATATCAATTGTGGGAAGAAATATGTGGCAAAGACTGTTTAAAAGGATTGAAAATGTTAAATGTATAAATATGGATATGATAGAATATGGATATTATAAAAATATGAAACAAAAATATATAGATTGGATGGAAAATTGTTTTTGTATAATATGAATCCTCTAGAATGAAATAATTAGTGAGATAAAACACAGTGGGAAATGGGTATTGTCAGAAATTTTGAAAAAATAAGATTTTGGTTGTGGAAAAAGGAGTTGGAGGAATTGAAATTATGAAAATTTTGAAACTGTGTGAATTACTTGTATATAAATGTAAATATTGTAAATGAGCTGTAAAATTTATATATAGAATATACATATATATATATATATATATATATATATATATATATATATATATATATATATTGTATTTTGTGAATTTTAATAAAGGGGCTCTGCTCTTTGGAGCTGCTAGATAGAACAAGGAAAACTCTTAGGGAAGCAGCAGTGTGGAGAAAAGCTATGGAGAGTTTGGCGATAAAAGGTGAGAATTTGGAGAACAATTTAATTTGTTCAATAATTAACTTCAGGATGTAAACAAGGATTCCCGTGAGATATATGCTACAAATGAGTAGCATTTAGCTGACTATATAAGGAGAAGGAAGTAAGCAAGCCTGTTGCAGTGGTGACGATAACATACCTGGCATGAGCAAGGCTTGCATATGATCTTCTGTTAAAAATAATTGACCAGAATGATGCAGAATGATGCAGGTAACAATTTTGCTAATTCATGGGGTGAGATGGCAGATAACATTTTCGGAAATGCTGAGGATTTTGATGTGGAAAAGGAACCAGGTGATGTGGCAGCAGAGAATTCAGCAGTTAAAACTTATGCAACAGTAACAGAAATTAAAACTGGAAAGCAATGAGACACTTAGAAGGTTTCTTTTTTTTTTTTGGCAGCAGATAATGCAGTAACAAAAAAATACACAGCAGTAACAGTAGGCAAAAAAGGACAGCAGCAACAAATTGTAAGTTTTTATTTATTTATTTTATTTTTATTTTATATTTGTTAACCGGGATGGTCTGACTGGACAAGGTCCATTTACAGTGGAGGCCCGGGCAGAAAAGCTCCACTTAATTAATACAACAGACAATGATAATAATACATAATATAAAGTAAAACTTGGTTATTGAGCAGTATTTTGTGCATAATAGAACAGTGCACAAAGAAAGATCATATTTGCAAAATATTCAAGTGAACATTGTTAATCATCAAAATATACAAACAGAGATCACAACAACATTTCCAAATGTCAAGGGATGCCATTTGTTATTTCCATTTTTTAAAAGAGTCTGATAATTGGACAGAAGAGAGAAAGGTGGTGGTAGCATACACTAGGATTACGTAACACATGGTCATAGCCAAGAGCTAATAAGGTGAGCCTTACGGGAGTTTTTGAATTGTTTGGTATTAGGTGCAGAAGTTACTGAGGTAGGGAGATTATTCCAACTTTTTGCTATACTGTGAGAAACTAGAGCTTTAACCGCTGTGTTGTTGGCTGTGGAAATAGAAAGGAGTGATTTGTTGGCAGAGTGGAGTGGTCGATTTGGAATGTAGTTAGTCAGTAGTTCCCTAAGGGCTGGAGTTTTTTCCGGATATTTTAGGTTGTTATAAGCTATGAACAGTTGGTGGTAGGTTAATAACTGTGGGAGCTCAAGCCACTGAAGTTGCCTAAGAGGTATACAATGGTGTATTTTAAAGAGGGAATTTTTTGCAAAAGGGAGATTTTGTTATAACACGACTCAAGTTTCTCCAGGTCAGATTTTCTTACATAGGTGAAAATAGGTGTTGCATACATGAGTGTGGAAAGAAGGTGGGTTTGAGCTAGGGTGACCTGAGCTTGAGCTGATAAAAAGTCTTTTTGTCTGTATAGGGACCCCATTTTTTTCTGTACTGTTTTAATAGTTTGAGAGATATGGATGTCAATGTGTAGGTTGTTATATATTTTGACGCCAAGGAGCTTGGTGTGGAGAGAAGGTGAAATGACAAGTGAAACTGTATTTATAAAGAAAAGACTAACTGTGAGAATAAGAACAAAATATTAGACTGCAATAGACCAATATTATGTATGGGACAGTTTGGTAACTGTTCTGGATTTTAAAGCTCAAGAAGTTTATTTTTTATGCATATTGGCAGAAACATTTTTGTGACTTAACATTTGAAACTGATAGACTGATGATGACAATTCTGGAACTGTGTAACAGAAAGGGCATTTATCCATGGAACACTTATTTGCTTTCTGGTAGTAACTTAAATGTTAAAAAAATGTTACTTTGCAGTTTAGCTCTCTTGAACTGGAAGAAGACAATGTTAAAAATGCATAAAGGCTCTGTGTGAAACTGTTGTGGAATGGTTAGCAAGTGTTATTTTTGTGACTGGTGATAGAGGGACAATTAGATATGCTTGCCAGCCAACATCATTTTTATTTTGTGAGGACTTTTCACATTTCATTAATGATTATGACAAGGTACAATGTAACCAGTGTGGGAAGAAAGGGTATACAGCACAAAAGTGTGTATCTGAATGCAGGTTGTGTAAAAAAAGGTGGGGAAACACTTTTGGATGGACTATCAAGAGCAAACAATAAATAATGAAAAGGAAGGGGAAAGGGAAGAAAACATACATGAGGAAGAACAACAAGAGCATGGGGAGACGGTGGATTAGGTGAAGATGAAATTGTAGAAGAAGAAGAAGTAATATGACAAGTGAAAGCATGCATCCTGGAAGAGAGGTCAAGAGAAGAGATTGATAGGAATAATTCTTTGAACTTCTAGTAAGTGAAAAATCTAATTCTGATGATCAAGGGGTTATTTGTACATAAACCCAAGAAAAAAATATTCAACTAGGAAAAGAGTAAAAATAAAACAAATCAAAATTTGAAATTATTTCTTCTAAACTTGAAAAGAAAGAAAAGCAACAATTTTAGAGTACTTTCAGTGAATTTTAACAGTATTATTAACACTGTAACAAAGATAAGGATACTAAAATGATATGCTAAATTTGCTATGGATGTTATTCTGTTAGAGGATGTAAGATTCCTGACAAGTGAAGAAAAACTGCAATTGCAGTAGAAATATAATATGGAACTTAAAAAGTGAACATTGTTCTGGAGTGGCTATGTTGGAAAAAATACTGAAAATACTAGATGTAACACTGGTATGGATTGGAAGGTTAACTTCTGAATATGAAGTGAAGAGAGCATGTTTATAAAATTATAGCATTATATACATATAAAACTAGCAATAGAATACAAAATGTGTTTAATCAAATATTAGTGTATGTAGTGTTTAAAATGAAAATTATAATTACAGTGGAATTAATTGTGATTTAAGGAGAAAATGTAAAAAAATGGAAAGATATAAAAAATTACATGAAGTGATAAAATGTGGTAAACTTGTTGTGTAGAACAAAAGTCAATGTACTTATACAAGTGGGTACTTGGATATGACATTGATTATTTTGTATTATTGGAAGACTTAGAGATAGCAAATGGTGATACAGTTGTGTTGGGATTGTCAGACCATTTAGCATAATGGATGAAAGTGATGGAAGAAAAGGAGTATATTAAAATAGGAAAGGGAATAAAAAGAATAGATGAAAAAATATGTGATGAAACTGGAGACTCAGAAGTATTGCAGCAATGGAAGGATCACATAACCATTAAGGACTGCTATAAAACCTGGTCTAAATGGCAGATCAAATTTACAAAGAAGTATAAAAGTGAATGTTCCAATGGCAAGATGTTGTAAGAAAGGAAGAGAAAGTAAAGCATGGGAAAATGTTTAAAAATGGATTAGAGAATTTAGTGAATGATACATGAGAGAATTATAATATGGAAACAATGGAAAAAAGAAATATATAAACTAAATTGAGAAAAAATTAAGGCATTACTTTTTAGGCTGAGATATTATTTGCAAAGGTGAAAGGAAGAGATATCTGCATATGTGGGAAAATGATAAAGAAGGATATTACTATGATAAGGGAAATGAGAAATGTAAAAGTAAATGTAAATGTAAAAAAATTGCTTATAAATGTTTTGTATCTGCATCTGTGAAAACTGTCATTTTATATATATTTTATTGCGTTTTTGAGGAGCTTTTCTACCCGGGCCTCTGCTGAACATGGACATATATCCAGCTGGACTAGTCCGGTCAACAAATGTAAAATAAATAAATAATAAATAAAAGGAGATGTAAAAAATACAAGAGCAAATTATGAGTATTGGAGTACAGCATGTGGGAAATATGACAAGACTTAGAGGAAGGAAAGTAATAGAGAATGGAAATTAAAAAAAAATCAGAATGCGTTAAGGAAGAATTTGAAAAAGAAATTACTATTAGTAAACTTCACAAAAGCCCAGAGCAAGGCTTAAAAAAGGAACAAAATTAAAGAAAGCACTTGCTGTAATATGACAATGTGGAGTCACAATAATATTACTTTTACATTTAAGTACCAAAGTCTAATAGCTATTCAACTGGCCTTTTCTTCAAAAGCACACACAATAAAAGTACTTTTAAGTTTAAATACCAGAGTCTGACAGCTGTTCAGCTGCCCCTTTCTTCAAAAGAACACACAAAAAGAGAACCAGTTTTATAAAGCTAAGTGCCTTCATCCCAACATTTAACGAACTTCTTCAGAGCTATACAAAACTGTCACTTAGTTCCACTTTTCCTTTTACTTAATTACATAATCAGTTACATTATACCAAATTTAAAAATCTTCCAGATTTAAAAAAAAAAATCACATAAAAACTTCACATACAACTTTCTAGTTAAATGTACGATAAAAGAAACATCAATAAAGAAAAAGAACTTCATATCCTTTGTATCTTTAGTAAGCATTTTATATTTATGCTTTCATTTAACCAATTTGCATTTAATAAACGCTTCCAATTAACTTCCTTGACTTCTAAACTGTTGTTTACAGTACATCACCAGAAAACTTTTTTGTGACACATGGTCCGATAGAAAAAAATGAAAATTCCTGAATTCTGAACAAAATTAGGCATGTTTTCCTAAAGCATTTATTATATCTTTGTTTCTAACAGCAAGTCTACGTTCATGAATATGTGTTGACAGTTTTCTTGTAGTTTTACCTACATAGAAACTGCTACATGATTCACATGTAGCTAAATATACTACCACACTGGAATTATGTGTACCTTCCAGAATCCCAAATTTGTTTATGTGAGTGTCTTAAAATAATATTTGAACACTCATTTATAAATCCAACAGTTTTTATGGTTGTTACATTTAAATATGCCATTTTTACTGTTATACATTCTTTTTCAACATATCTTTTTTCAAGTAATGCCTTAAAATTCCAGTTTTTCTTATGTGTACCTATTAAAGATGACAGTTCCTTATTTCCCATTATTAGTTTCCAGTTGTTGTTAACTGACTGTCTATTTTTTTTTCTGATTCTAATGGCATAGGGAGAGGGAATGCTCTTGATACCTGCCATTTTATCAAAACCTGCTAATAAAATAAAAGCAAACCTTGTTTCTCTTAAACTTTTAACTTCTAAAATAGTACAATCCAAAACAATTTCATAATACTTTTTCTCAATAATTTTTTTTTAAGAAAAGTTACTTCTTTTTCAAATTTTATGTTACAATTTACTAGTCTACTTAAATGGCAAACTGTCCTTTAAGTAAACTTCTTTTCATGAAGTACTGATGTTGTCTTTTTGCATTTAAATAGTTATTTACAAATTGTTTTTCCTATGTATATTACTACTAAACTTTCTTTCTTCCACATTCATTTGTAAATCAATATCCAAAAAGTTAACTGTTTTACCATGTTCACTTCTGATGAAAGTTAGAAAATCTGTACTACTGTTTAAGTCAGTAACAAAATGTTTCCAGTTCGCCCTCAAACCTTCTCCAAAGTCTCCATATAAGAAACAAATCATCTATATATCACCTGTAGAATAATTTTACTATATAAAGCATATGTACATATTACTGCATCCTCCCACCAACTCATTACTAGGTTGGTGAAGGATGGTGCCATCCTGGTACACATTGCTATACCTGCATTACTATTAGTGAATTAGATGAAGAAGTTAAGAAAGTAAATGTTGATTCAGTATCAACTCCAGGTCGTATAGGGTATGGAATGTAAAAGAAATTAATAGATTGGCAAAGAGGGCATTTTGCAAATACTTTCATTTCAGAAATGTCAGTTGATTGGCAAATGTATTGAATGAATGGTTGAAGAAAGGTTTTGTCTATGAAGAGTTATGCAGTGGGATATTAAAATGTATATGGAAGAAAGATGAGAAGAATGAAATAAAAACATTTGGAGAGCCATCACAATAAGTAACAGATTATAATTTTTATGAGAACAATTCAGGGGGAATGAAAGGAAGGAGGAGGAATATTATGGATGAAAGTATATATGATAAAAAAGGGAAGGGATGTCAAAAATTGTTGTTGGTTGTGAGAGAACATTTGGATGATATTGTAAGTAAAAGTGTGGATGTGAAACTTATGACAGGTGATATTAGCAAGGCATTTGATATAGTAGGACATGATGCTTTGCGGGATGTTATGGAGAAGTATGAAATAGATAATAGAATTAGGCGACTGTATATGTCAGCATATCAAAATAATTGAATAAGAGTATTACTGAATGTGTGGCTGAGTAAAGAAATATGCATGAAGTGTTGCATAAGACTAGGCTGTCTCATGAGTGGAATATTGTTTGCATTGGTAAAGAACAGGATGGTGAGTGAAGTCCCTTATAAAATGGAAAATGCTAGATAGGTGATGCAAAAGGAGGTAGTGATTCCAGTAGTTTTGACATTTGCAGCCAGTGTAGTTGTAGTTGCTAAGCGCAAAATATGGATGATGGAAGTGTTGGTTTGTCTGACTGTATGTTTGAAGGAAATGGGACTGACATTGAAAAAAAGATAAAAGTAAGAGTTTGAGTGATGTGTTGAAAATTTAGAGGGTGTATTTTTCAATGAATGAAGTACCTTTGCAAGGGATAAAATTTGGGAAAATGATTTTGCTGTGATACAATGGGAGGGCTTGATAAAATAAATGAAAGAACTATGTCTTCTGCGGAGGACATATAGATTAGCATTCAGGAAAAAAAGCTTACCTGGTGAATTCTGTATTAATAGCATATATATCAAATCTTTATATGACCCCTTAAAAATATGAAAAAGAAATTATGCCACTGGCATTTTTTTTTTCATATGAGGTTTCAAGATTAAACCCAGTGAAAAGAGGTGTGCTGCATATGAGTAAAGATGCAGGGTGATTGGGATTACTAAATCCAGTTGTTTATTCTGCTTCTTTAAACTTGTATAGGACATTAAAGTGGATAAAAGAAGAGAATGAGAAATTAATAGTAAGAATGTCTAAATATAAATACAAAAAGTTCTGGGAAATGATGAGAATAAGAAAAAGAGAAAAAGAATATGTAAATGAAGAAATTCAAAATTATCAAGAAAAAATACTAAACTTAAAAATTTTCAAGAAAAAAACTAACACGCAAAATAAAGTTGACGTTGCAGAGAAAGACATAAGGATGTGGTATATGATGAAACAATGTTATTATGTAAATCCATGAAAAAATGTATCAAAAGACGAGATTAAAATAAATAAAAAATGTTTAACAAGACAGTACAGTGTGAGGATTCCCTATGGATACTGGTAATATATGTTACCAGTAAAGGGGAATATGCTATATAAAATGAAAGTTGAAAGAGCGTGTTTATTTTGTGGGAGGAAGCAACAACAGTACATTTTTTGAAATGTAAAAGAGTGGTAAAACTCTGGAAGAAAGTTGTGGAAGAATTTTTTGATAATAGTAATGATATAAGCATCATAGATATGGATATGACTATGTGTGGATATTATAAGAACAAGATGAAAGAATGTATGAGAAGGGCAGATAATTTATTTTATGTAATATAAGTTGTTTGGAATGAAATGTTTAACAAGAAATAGATTTTGGCAGCTATATTGAGAAAAATTAGATTATGGTTGTGGAAACAGGAGTGGGGTCAGTTATGTAATAATAACAATTTGGATGTTATAAGAGAATAAGAGAAATGATAAATAGTAAAAAAATAGTAGTATATAATATATATATATATATATATATATATATATATATATATATATATATATATATGAGACAGTAAATGTGTACAGTTTGTAAATATGTATTTTTTTCTCAAGGGAGCTTTCACATCCACCTGAGCTGCCAACCAGTCAGGCAAATATGACCTCTGCTTAATGTCTCATCTACAACATGCTCAGGAATGCAGCACCCCCTTATGTTGCAGTGCAGTGTCAGCAATCCATCTTCCCTGTGTGAGAATAAGCCTTCTGCATGAAAAATGAATGTGTTATCTGTTGTGCCATTGACAAATATATCATATTGATGTAGATATATAACAGAAGTACTCAGAGTAGTTATTATGCTTCTCATGAAGGTCTCTGAGTTGAGATTATTGGTAGGTAAATACTCCAGCAAAAACTATGGTATTTTAGAAAGATTTGGCAAGGAATGTGCACTGAGGTTTCTACCCAACTCAGTATTCCCGATAGAAATTATGTTATTTAGATTCATTTGTTCATTCAGTTGTGCATTCATCTTATACAGACCAGCCTGTGGCCTAGTTCAACATCGACCAGTTTCTGATGAGTGAATGCATTAAAACAGGAGCAATAAAAACAAAGCCTCAACTGAGTCATATAAATCATGCGCAGTGGTGATGCAGCAGGTAAGCATAATACATTCATTTATCTACGTTCTACTCCAACAGACCTCCACAGCTTCTAAACTAATATATTACTCTCTTCCTCTCGTATGTGGCTGTTTTATGGAACAATGCCTTTATTCGTTTTCTTTTTTTATTGAACAATCTTGATCAGATTTTAAAATATAAACCAAAAATACTGCACAATAGCTATCAACAGTTGAGCAATCTGTACGAACAACCACACAGATCAGCTAATGGTCAGATGGAGGGCATGTGGTATGAGGCCAAAAAGAAAAATGTGATGATGCAGTGATGCAAATGACAAAATTATTTTGAACAAAAAAAAGTAAGGCAATGCAAATAAATCTGGTAGAAGTCATCTGATAGAGCTCATTGTTAACATGCCAAAATAATAAAATTTAAGATGCTTTGTAGATCCATGATAAACTATAGTGCACACCTTGCAATCTAACAGAATGGGCTAGTTGTGGCTAAATTAATAACACAAGTGGATCTTTTCTTATTTACAGGGATATCTTATTGTAGCTGGAAATCCTAGGGGAGGTTTTAGTGTCTTAAAAAGCTTTTCCAAGAAACTCCTACAGCTGTTAATAGAAATATTTTGTCTCTTAGTTCAGTGTTTGCAATGCCTTTATTAGTTTTTATTATTGATTTTTTTGGCATTTTAATCACTGCTATACTCCGTAGCAACATTTCATTAAATACTTCAGAAGTTCACTTATAGGACAAAATTAAAGGCTATTATTTTTCCAGCATATTCTAAAATGTACCTTCAAACTTTAAATCAGAAGGCCTGTACAAAAAGAACTACACAGTCTTTCTAAAAAAAAAACATTGAGCTCTGTTGAGATTTTGTTTTACAGCTACTGTAATATTAATTTCACTCTGGCAAATTTAACTAGGTTTAACACAATTCTAGCTTCAAGCTGTGAATGTATGCATTCAGCTGCCAGAACACCCAAGTTTCACCATCTCACCTCACCAAATATTATTGCATAGTCTCATGTTGAGTATGTTGAAACCGCAGTTTAACTGATTGCATTTATAAAATATTGCTGTTTGAAATGTGTCTGCACTTTTATGATTCCTTTGTGCCTTTCAGATTTATTCATCTAGTTACTAATGTGGCTGGAGAAATCCGCAAAATGTATGTCAACTTGTATTTGTAAAGGAATTATTTCACAGCAAATTAAATAAAAAATATGAAGTGATTAGGCTTCACACAGAATTTCAATATTCAAATTATCACCTTCTGCAAAAATATTAAAGGGTCAGAAACCATACTGACACATGTGATCATAGTGGTTTATGAATACTTTTTTGAAGCAGTATTACAAAATGTCAGGTTCTATAAACAAAACAGCTTAGCACACAGCTCTAAATTTACACTGTGGAACAAATAACTAGTTCTTAAAATATTTTCATATTATAAAGAATGTAGTGAAAGCACTTGTACTTGTTCTGGTCCTCAGTGTTACTCAATGTTTCTCGCAAAATAAATTGAGATGTCTGAAACAAATGTATTTGCAAATACAAACTGCAACGTATTTTCATCTTTTATTGAGCATAAACAAATGTTTAAATGCAGTACAGATCTTAGTCACTCTAGTCACTTAGTTAAATACTAAATTATGTGTCATCAAAGGTACCTATAAATAATTTTCTGTTATATAAGCAGTACATCGAATTGTTTTTTGGTCAGTCATGTATTGGTAAGTAGAGGTTTGCACCCAGTAGCCTGCTAAAACATGGCACACTAAATGTTTAATTCTGTTATATTACATGATATAACGCCATTATTTTTGTGAAACACTGGTAGCAATGAACAAACCATGTTGGGTAAACTATATATGCTGTCATACCCTTGCAGATGAGGTGACAATGTATTTTTCTTATAATAAAACAAAACAAACCCCACAAAGCTCTGTCACCATGATATCTTGCATTGGGTAAACTATTCTGCTGAGAAAAATGGAGAATATTATATTTTCTCTGATGAGCTATAGTCATTACAATGTTGCAAGTACAGCTGACCCAGTTGGATGCTGAGTTACAGTAGACAGCCTGGGATGTCAAACATTTATACTTGACAGGGATGCAACACTAAATGCACTCTCCTCTCATACAACATACATACATACACATATTAACACAGACATTGGATGTAGCCCAAAGAGCTTCTAAAATGCAAAGCATTTTCTTACGCTCTTAATGTTCTTCCTGTTCACCATAAATATAAGTGGAATGTCCAATCTGCTGAAAACAATGTGATTGCAAGCTTCTACATACCCTTGTTTCAGACAAAGTACCTGTCCACTTCTTGGCAGGTGCAGGTCCTATGAGTCCCAGACAGCAGGCATTGCAGGAAGCTGAAGCTCATATGGCTGATCTCTCCCAAAATCCATCCCCTGAGGTAGATTCCTTTCTCCTTCAGTTGATTCCTCATCCTTTGAGATACAGGTGAACTTGATCATTCTGGACAGATTCCCCTCTGTGTCACTGTGCTGGTTCTGACAAAGTACTGAAGCTGCAAACAAAATAAGGAGAAAATTAAATGCAAACAGTATTTTTTAATTACTTAAATTCCACATTTCGCTTTTTTTTTTTTTTATTTAACTTCCATAATAACACATGGTACATTCCCTGTATGACAACCTACAAATATTTGTCAACTACATTATGTACCTTCTCAATCATTCTAATCTTATTTAAATAAAAATAATTTTATCATAATTAATAAAACCTTGTTCTGCAAACTGTAAACCCTAAAATTTCTGACCCATCATTTATATCTTTTTCATCAACAGAAGATACTTCATAAAAATGATAACAGCTGGGCCTAATGGTCTAGTTGGCTGGAAAACTTTGGGCTGCATCCCCTTGCTATACATTAATATAGCAATAACTGATGACGTTGGTGTGGTATATTGAAGATTTACCCACGGTTGGTGTGGTTTACTCATGAGGGTGAAGCCCGAGTGATTAAATAAAGCCAGCCATGGGTAAATTTCAATATACCATGACCACGGAGTCGGTTATTGCTATTATATATTTAAAAAAAAAATAACTACTTTTCTTAAATAATGTCTTTGTATAACAGCACATTACTGTCCTTCCACGGCTGGTGGTATACTGCTTCCTTGTGTTGATGTACTGCGCATGCATATGAGTTCGCACGCATACCCAGTACATCAATGCTTTGAAATGGAAGCAACAGAGAAAATAAAAGTCTCTGCTCCACAAAAAAAAAAAACGTTAGGGCAGTTTAGGGGTAGGAGAGAGACCGCATGCAAGAAATACAAGGGATATCAGGTATGCATGTTTAATTTTAAATAACGTACCTGATTTCCCCAGTATTTTGTCCAATCTGCCTCTCTGTTATGTCAGGCTAAAAATTAAAAATAAAAAATAAAATTAAAACATTATACCAACAGAAAGATGTCTGGGTGACCGGACCTTTTTCTGTTGGTATATTGCGGGATTTATAACGGGCACGCTGGTTGGACTGGCCAATCAACTTGCTCGCTTTTGAATGCTAATGGCCTGTCATTGTATAATACTGGATTGTCCATTTCTAATGGATTTGACCTTGCTACTAATCTCAAACACATTAGACACTAGGGAAGTTTTTTCTTTTTAATACAATTCCATCTGTGCACTTTTCAAGTGTATACTAATTATATTAACACTATTTACTGTGGCAGAGTTTTGTTCATTTGTAACACATTTTTTCCTAGTACTCTGGATGATCTGCTTACTCCAGGCTTAGTTTAAATTTTTTTTTTTTTTATTCATTGTGACTTTCAAGTGTAGCTGTTAAATTGTGCTCTATAGTAGAACCTACTGTTCTATTTGGCTGGTTTGCTCCGTGCTACATTTCTTTGCACTGTTTAGATGCAGTTGCTTTGTTTCTTTTTTAAATGTGTATAACTGTTATCTAGCATACCCTACATTCACCTTGGTCCTTCACCTAATTTATGTGGTTGTCTAACTTTACTACTGCTAGTACAACCTGGCTTTGTGCTGCACTGAGTTGTGAATTGCTGCTGCAGCTGTTGTGCATTTGTAGGAATTTTTTGTTGCACCAATCTCAGCTGTGCTGCTGCAGCTGTTGTGCATTTATAGGAATTGTTTGTTGCATCCATCTCAGCTGTGCTGCTGCAGCTGTTGTGCATTTATAGGAAATATTTGTTGCATCCATCTCAGCTGCACTGCCTCACATTCTGTAGTTTTTTTATAAACCCTGTTTGCAGACAGTTGTTCAGATCATTGTTATAATAGCACCATGCATCTACCACACCAGTTTGTAGCCATAATCAATAGCTGTTGACATCTACATCACCCTTTATTCTTCATCTAGTTATTAACAGTAACTATATCTAGCTGCATCCACCTGTGTATCAACTAAGTCTGATAAATCTTAAAAGCAGTCATTGAAGTACCCAAGCTTGCATACACTTTGAAGCACTTGTTTTGTGGCATCCAAGCCAAACTTCACTTGTAATTTTGGTGGCTTATGGCTTACTATTCTAGAATATATTGCTGCATAATTTTTACTACCAGTTCAGCTTTCACTTAGCATATGGAATTTGTGTTTCTCACTTTGTGCTGTAATTGCATATTATATCAAACTATAGTCATGTACAACTGTCAGATCCTACTATATTTTATTTGTACTACCTTTTCAGCCCTTATACTATTGTTGTCATCAAGAATTTATATGCTGTTCTGAACTTTAGCTGTGTACTATTCTCATATTCAACTTTATTATTTAATTTCTTCCCTGTAGGTTCAAGTACTTGCTGTATGAATACTAGCAAACTATCACCTCACCTCGTACCTCTCATCCACAGTGTGGTCTCCCTACCCAATATATCGTCTCTGCCTACTGATTAAATTAGTTCACTATATCATTCCTTCTCTCTATAAGAAAACCTACCTAGAAAATATAAAAGCTTACTCTGCCTCTGTATTGTCTTCTGCTAGCCTTATAATCATTGATATTCTGTGACAATACAGGAACTGCTTAATGCTACGCAACAATCAATTATTATTGAACCAATATTTTAAAGTTTTGTGAGAGGTGCAATTATCTATATAACTTGGACGTCACTCTCTCACTAAAACAGATGGTCAGTTAGCAACATATAAATTCATTGAGACAGTCAAAATCAGAGTAAACCAATACTTATTTATTTTTTATTTAACATTTGTTGACCGGGAAAGTCCGACTAGGACAGAGCCCATTTTCAGCAGAGGCCCTGGGAGAAATGCCCAGACGCATGTCTTTGGAAACGTGGGAGTTAACCGGAGAACCTGAAGGAAACCTATGCAAATGCAGGGAGAACATGCAGACTCTGCACAGAAGGCATCCCAGCTGAAAATCAAACTGGAGAGCCTCTTGTTGTGAGGTGACAATGTTAACCACTATACAACTGTACCGCCCTTTGTTAAGATTGTAGAAAAATCACTGCACCATTCTCCCAGAATTAGAACTAAAGAATGCAAGATGCAGTGTATTAATTAACACAACTCTACCCAACTCACAGAAGCTCACAGAAAGCTGCAAACCTTTCACTGTCACTAAGTCTCTATGTCTAAGTAGAAATATCCTAGTAATTGGTAGCTCCATTGTCAGGTACATAGACTCTGCACACACTAGGATGGACAAGGACAGGAGGACTGTTAGCCATCTTTCTGGTGCTAAGATAAATAACATCATGGGTGTCGTACTGTCGGTAAACAGGACAGATATGACTATGACCTGGTGGTGACTTATGCTGATATGAATGACATGAGGTCATCAACCTAAAATAACATGCAGAGGGATAGACTTGAGATTGCTATACATGTGTCAAATGTAAGTGAGATTTTGACCTGTGTGGGATCCTACCCTTAAGCAGAATGGTGACCAGATAAAAAGAAAAGGTAATTGCCTTTAACAACTGACTAAGAAGCTGTTGTCATTCGAGGGGCAGCTAGTACATATCAACTGGGTATGAGATGCTCAGTGGCTCAGCTTGGTTTGCTAAGAATGGCCTGTATATCTTGTTCCATAAATTCTACATACATCCCAAAACCCTGCACTTCCTACCTCCATAGACCCTTTTTAGGAAAGCTCCTCTTTCTGGATATTCTAGTATAACAAAAATTGCACTGTAGATCACATCAAGGGTACTCTGTTCAATACCAAAAGTCTTAACAATAAATTGCAAAATCTCAGGGCCAGCCAGCACTTGAGAGCATCTACATCTGTGTTGTAACAGAGACTTGGATTCATTGAAAAAAACAGTAGGCCCTCTTGCCAGAGTTTTAGCTCATATCACATATTCATCCAACAGAAAAATGTGGGAAAGTATCTATATTTGTCAGACACCCAATTAACTTTGAACACATTTCCAGTGAAACACAAATAGAACTTACTGAATGTCTTTCAAATTACTATAATTACAACAAATTAGCAATTCATAGACTGCTGTAGTTCACCTTCCTTGATCCTTCTTAGACAATTAGTAATTTGTAGATGTCCTTAATGGTCCAACCATGAATACAATAAATTTTTGTTAGGTGATTTCAACTGTCAATTAATTAACTAAAGTGCCTATACCACAAAGGTTGGGTGAACCCAAAGATTCCTAGATTAAGTAAATGTAACAATTGTTTAGGTAGTTAACTATCACACTTAGATTAGCATCTTCTTGATCCTATCCTCATTAACACTGCAGCTACTTGAACTACCTGGGTTATCCTCATCTCTGGTCAAGCAAACCTCAAAACCAGCCGTTTTCTCCTTTAAGGCATCTAAACCCATCCTGATGAACATTTCCGCATTCAAGGACTTTAAAAAGCAAACCTCTTAAAACTATACGATGCGCACTCAAAACTCAGTGGCAAAGTTTTAAGGGACTATATAGCTTCAGCTGCCACTTTTACCAACAAACTTTGCTTCTATCTAACAAATAGTATAAAGCATGTAGTCTTAATCAAAACCAAATATACTGGGGAACATAAAAATGAGCCATTTTGGTACAACTCCAAAATTAATAAGCTCTACAGTATAAAAATAATTATGACCAAGGAAATATCAACATGTACCCATATTAAGGAATCTGTCAAAAAGATCTGCATAAAATGTTAACATTAACATTAACTCAGGCAATTTTAACAAAAGAATGATATTCATAAAGGCTGGACTCAGTTCTGATTGCAAAATAACATCTCTGCAAAATTATTATTCAGCTTCTTATTTAGAAAAGGCAGATATTTGTTACTGCTGCCTAAAGGAAGGTGTCAATGGGGCATATTACCCAAAACAGGGCAGACACAGTTCTACCAACAAGCTATCATCTGTTTTTTTTTAAACAAGAAACATCTTTATTGAATCATCAGTTATGACACAAGCAGACATATACTTATATAAATGAAAACAAACCATATTGACATATCTTCAGTTGCAAACATTATACACCACTTATAATCTATATGGCCATTGTCAATCAAACATTACATAGCTCATTCAATTTTTGCATTCCCTTAAACATCATTTCTTCTCCAAAACATTATTCTGCATGTATTGTTCCCACAATTCCAATTTTTCTCTATAATCTGCTCCTATCCATTTCTAAAGATCCTATTTCCAGTTCTTTTATCTCTGTTACTATATTCACTACGTCTAGTATGGTCACTTTAAACTGTGATTGCCATTTTCTAGTAATTGCTTTTAGGCAGCCTCCAGAATTAAACTCAGCAAGGCCTAACTATATTTAGCCAATTCAAAATAATTTATTTAGTGTCACCAATTTTTTCACCCAGTATTTTTGACAGAGAAATCTCCAGGAATTTTTAAAATCTGCAAACACATTACACTCCCAATAAACACATTCCCAATTACCTCTTTCTTCCCCATCTCACCTACAACATTTGCAATCTACCTGAGGAAAAATTCTTTGGAGTCTGCTGGGGATACAAAAAATACCTATGCAAATATTTCCAAGCAAAATTCCTAAATCTTTTAGACTGTGTTGCATATTTGGGAGCCATACATATATCCTACCATTATGTCTTTGTGAAATGCTTATCCAATCTCTCTTCCCAATCCTTTCAAACCTCCTCTGATTGATCCCTATAGTTATCATGCAATATTTTTTATACCCTAATTATCCCTTTTTAACAGCAGCTACTGTTTTAGATTCTACTAAAAAACTCTCAGTTAGGATCCCCTATTTATTTTTCTTTGCCAAATCTCTAATATAAATTCTTGCTTGGGAAGGTAATCTCTAGCCTGCAGTTCAAATGTATTCTTGGCCTCTTCTCATTCTATCACCTTTCCTTCTCTAATTATTTGCTCCCAATACCATGGTTCCTTTCCTAGTTTCTTCTAGTAAATTCCAGCATGCTCTTGTCTATTCTATGTACCCCTAATTGCAGTCATCCCTTTCTCCATTCCCGTGTTGGTTAAGTTCTTAGAATAATTTCTGCTGCTTTACGAATATAATATTCTGTATGGTTATTGGATCTGCACCCAAAATCCCAGTCTCTCCTTATTTCTTGAGCTTCCCCCATGTTTCATTATCATCCATTTCCATTTTGAATTGTAGGTTTCTGCTTCTCCTATGTATAGGACACTTAACTGTGTAGCTCTTGAATACCCCATTCAAAATCAAGCATTCTCAAGCCAACTTGTTCTGTTGTAAGGATTAACTTATCCTACTTGACTCGTACCCTCTTCCATTCCCAGATAAAATCCTTCAACTCTTTATTAATTGCTATCCACAATTTCTCCACTTGTTGATAAAAATATGCCTAACCTGCTTATAAAAGTAAAGCAACTAAACTATCCATATCCATAAAACAGAGCTTCCAGTTTCTCAGTTTTTTGTATTGTCTTTTGTTTAATCTCTTCCCACATAGCACTAGCTGCCATAACAGAATCCTTTTTAACCAAGTACTTCATTTTATTAAGTTCCCATAAATTTGGATATTGCTGGACCAATTAATGTGGGGGTACATAATTTACAGCTATTGCCTTTGTTTTATCTTCATTAATTTTGTATCCTGAAAAGACTTTAAACTGTCTGTTAATCATTTGTTAAGTTTCAGATCCCAGCTGTATTTGTTCTTCCTGCAAAGTTGTTTACCACTTGCCCGAACTGACAAGGGCTACCAAGGCTGCTAGTTAAATAATTGTGGCTTAACATAAGGAATTTTTTGTTCATTCTCTTTTTTTCTGTGCCATCCTCTTCAAATTGTTGTGATCTTTTAAGAACAAGAAGAAAACTCTTCATCACTTGCCATGGTGCAGGTTTTTCCTTTAATCTTCATTATTTTAATTTTAATTTCATTGTTTCTGCATTTATTTTGCCTGCTGAAATAAAATAATTAAAGTAACTCATATTAAATTAAGTAGAAACATCTTTTACAGAAAATGATACTATATCTTGAAAAGATGTGAAATGTTGCTATTTTATTCAGTATGCTGGTTCTCAGTGAAAAGCATCCCATGTTTGGTTGCAACTACTCAACTACTGTGTGTGCGTGAGAGAGAGAAGAGAAGAGAAGAAGAGATTAAAGTTTAAGAGAATGGATATTTTTATTAGGCGACAATATTATAAAGTGATAACTGTTCTTAGACAAAAGCCACTCTCGTAAATATTGTCTGTCAGAGTTGCTTTGCTACAGGGTCACAGAAGAATAGGTCATATGACCAGTAAATGTATTGAGGATTCATCAGCACCAAGCACTTGTTAGATCTCTTAGGCAAAATGTATTTCTGTTGATGAGCATGAAAAAGCAAACAAATACATGCAATTGATGAATTCATAAAAGTCAAAGCTTCAACAAATTTGTTTCCTTTCCATAAGAGTAAATAGAAGTGTTATTCATACAAACCTGTCAACTCTTAGCACAAGAAATGTCCTTACATTCACTACTGCAGTATTCTTAACATATGGGGATTCCTTGCCATGAAAGCCCGATGTCGGCCAGTCTGCCACAGACTACTATTGTTTTAAGGTATGCTGAACACCACCTAAATGCTCTTTGTGTAGTATAGGGCATAAAGGTGACACTCAGGCCTACCATAATCAGAACTTCTTTGCTGCCAGTCTGAACATATTTTTCCACCATATGTCTGTAGCCTCTGAAAAGCCATCTCAATTGCTTCCTTCACCCAAGTTATTGCCATCTGACAAGGACAGCAGAACTACGGAATGGCTGTGTAAGAATGTTTGCACTTTTGCTACCCTAGCTTTTAGGGCTATTAATTATCAGACCTATATGTCTAGGTATGTGTTGGCTGTTCTTTCTCAGGCCTATCAACTTATTTCTGATTTTCTAGACTGTATGGGTAAAACGTTTGCTTTTCCTTGCTAGGGACTTCCTTGCAAGTCATTCATCATTCTATCAAATGTAGTTATGATGTAGGAGATGCCTTTTTGGGCTGCTGTTTTTGGTTCAGTAATGAGGAGGTATTCTTGGCTTAGGCTTCAGTATCTATCTGATGATAATAAAGTTAAATTGATGGATGCTCCTCGCAATTCTAAATTTTTGCTCGGAGAAGCAGATGATGGTTTGTTTATGTTCCTTCAGGATAAGGGTAAGGCCTTATAGGAGCTTAAACATGTGTTTGTTTCTCCTGTGCCTAAATTTCAGAGAAACTATCCTACTAAGTCTGCCTTTATTCGTAGGCAAGCCTGTCCTTCTACTAAAGGTAAGAAGAGTGGCAAATGGTCTCCTCCTGCTAAGGGTGCTCAGTTTTCAGGGACTCTGAAACCTCCCTTTTGGACAACCCAGGTGCTGCATTACTATCCGTCTCTTCCCAGCTACCTTCCTCTTTCTTTTTGCCCTTTTCTTCCTGTTTGGCTTCAGATCACCCAGGATTCTTGGGTTCTGTAGATCATTCGTCAGGGGTATTTCATGGTGTGGAAATCCTACCCCCCCCCTTTATGGGCATTCCTCAACATCTTCCCTTTTTCCCAGCGGTTATTCAAAATCTATTGACTCAGGGTACTATTCAAGAGGTGCCTGTGTCCCAAAAGGTGGAAAGAGTTCTACTCGAGACCGCTTCTAGTGCCCAGAAAAGAGAGCACTTGGAGACCTATTCTAGACCTCTGTCATCTAAACACTTTTCTCAAAGTGTCTTCCTTTCAGATGTTGTCTCTTCAGATTCTGTTTCCTCTCTTGCTTCCTCAGGCCTATATGGCATCCCTAGATCTCAAGGGTGCTTATCTCCATATTCAAATTCATCTTCTTTTCAGGAAGTTTTTACATTTCTCTGTTGCTTCCTGGCATTTTCAGTTCTCTGCTTTGCCCTTTGGCTTTTCTGCTGCCCTAAGGGTGTTCACCAAATGCCTTGCTCCTGTGATTGTTTTTTGTAGCTTCAAAGGATCCATATTTTTCCTTACTTAGATGACCTGCTGATTCAGACATCCTGTCCAGAGACCCTTTTGCAAAATCTTAATTTAACCATTTCCCTTCTTCAGAACCTGAGGTTTACCATAAATTTCAAAATGTCTTCCTGTCTCCTTCTCAGGATCATGTTTTTTGGGTTGCAGGATTCAGACTGCACCAGTGCTTGCATCCCTGCCTCCCCCCAGGGCCTTGACACTCATTTACTTCTTTCATACTCTTCTTCCTCTGGCCTCCATTATTGCCATAGAGTTTTTGAGAGGTCTGGGTTTCATGACATCCACCATTCTGATGCTCCTTTTGGCCAAACTTCACTTGAGAAAGTTTCAGTGGTTTCTGAAGTCAGTGTGGATTCAACATGTGCATCTTCTAGATTTTGTAGTTCCTCTTCTTCCTTGTTTCAGACACAAACTTCAGTGGTGGATTCAGCAGTTGTCTCTGAATCCAGGAATCATTTTTCATCTCTCTCTTAAATGTCAGGAGTTGTTCACAGACACTTCAGGCATGGGATGGGGACAATATTTGGCTCCCTAATGCGACAGAGGCCATGGTAGCTTTGTCAGCAGAAGAAACACATCAATGTCAAACAGATGAGAACTCTCCTGCTGGTCTTCAGGCTTTTCACCATCTTTTCTCTCCAGGGCCTCTCAAGGTGTTCACAGATAATACCACAGTGATGTGGTATATCAACAAACAGAGGAAAACAAGACCTTACCTTCTTTGTCAGCTGGCACTTCTGGTATGGGATCTGGCTGTCAAGTATCAAGTGACTCTTCAGGCTGTTTATATCCCTTCAGATCAGAACATTGTGACAAACAATCTGAGTAGGTCCTTATCTCAGTTCCATGAATGGATGCTTCACAGGGATGTTTCTGGACATTATCCACCTGTGGGGTACTCCTCAAGTGGATCTTTTTGCCTCCCCTCTGAACAGACAGCTTCTTCTCTTTTGTGCCAGAGTCCCAGGTCCTCTGGTGTGGAAGGTGGATGCCCTCTCATTTTCTTGGAAGGAGATGTTTCTTTATGCAATCCCTCCCTCTCATTCCAAAAGTCCTGTTCAAAATTCAGAATTCTCCCAAAATCTTGTTGTTGACTTCTTTTTGGCCCCAACAGCACTAGTTCCGTCTATTTCTGCATCTAGCCATGGGCAATCATCACAAGTTACCTCACAGGGTGGAGCTAATCACAAGACAAGGAATCCCTCATCCATCCACACCTGTCCATGCTTCAACTGACACTGTGGGTGATAGGATTTTTATTCCTCATAGACACCTTTTTTCTGAGAATGCCCTGCAAGTCCTGCAGGAGGCCAGGAAAGCCACTACTAGGAAATCCTACTTATCCAAATGGAAGAGGTTTTCTATTTGGTGTTTCTCTCGTAACCTGGATCCACTTACTGTGGATGTTCCTTTGGCTCTCTCTTATTTGTGCTGGTTTTGCCTATTCTTCTATGAAGGCCCACTTTTCAGCTATCTCTTCTTGTCTGCCTTTTTCTCCTGCTTTAACTTCTAGATTTGAGGTGAAACAATTTCTTAAAGGTGTTGTTAATACTAGACCTCCCAGGAACCCTGTTCCTCCTCCCTGGTAGCTTAATTCTGTTTTGGAAAAGTTGACTCAGGCTCCTTTTCAGCCTGCTGCTTTGGCTTCCTTGCAACATTGTTCCTGGAAGACTGTTCTTTTGTTAGCTCTTATATCTGCCAGGTGTGTATCTGAGTTGCAGGCCCTTATGGCTTGTCCTCCTTTTTTGATCTTTCATGAGGACAGGGTATACTAGAGCACTAACCGTTCATTTATGCCTAAGGTGGTTAATGAGCTGACACTTATTCAGTCTATTAATATGACAGTGAGAGGATGCTGCATACTTTAGATGTGCATAGGCACTTCAGGGTTTATTTGCATATGACTAAGGCTGTTAGAAAATCTGTTGTTTCTTGCTGCATACTTTGGACGTGCATAGGCACCTCAGGGTTTATTTGCATAAGACTAAGGCTGTTAGAAAATCTGTTGGTTTTTTTGTCCTAGATCTTTAGGACTTGCAGTATCCAATCAAACTATTTTTCTTGAATTTCTGAGGCTATTTCCTTTTGCTAAACTTTTTATGGCAAGAGTCTTTCTTCTTCAGTTAAGACTTATTCTAGTTGAAATGTGGCTACTTCTGGTGCTTTTTTCAAGAGCTTAGGCACTAATTATATTCTTGAAGCAGCAACCTGGACTTCCGGCAATACCATTACCAAACACTACAAGTTGGATGAGTTAGGGCTGGCTTTGCTAGTGACGTTCTTCATTTGTTTTTAGGGGTCTCTTCTGCTCCTTCCCCCTCCCAAGCTTCCTCTTGAGCTTCAGCACTCTCCCATATGTTAAGAGTACTGCAGTAGTAAGTGTAAGGATATTTATTTATTTATTTACATTTGTTTACCGGGACATTCCAACTGTACACAGGTCCTTTTTCAGCTGAGACCTGGGGAGAAAAGCTCCACAGCACAATAAATGAGCAACAGAGTACATGAAGAACAATTGAATATACATGCAATAGCAAATAATACATACTGCACTTAACATTAGCTATACATACAATATGAAACATAGTAATGAACAGATATACCAATATCTAGCTAGAGGCTAGAAATAAAGGTAGGATGTATATACTGATAGTACTAAGCTCATACGGATACTGTCCTAAACTCATATACCTAAATCGTATATACAAATATTGCACTAAACTCAAACAGATATAAAGCAGATGCTCCACACGAAGATGGAACAAGCTAGAAGGGCTAATGGGATGGAAGGGGAAGATAGAGGAGTAAGGGAGGAGACTGACTGAGAAGTATACATGGTAGTGAGATGAAGCTAGGTGTAAGTCAGTTGGATATGCATTTGGAGTTGAGATTAAGTGAGGTAGTTAGGCTTGTTATAACAGGTCTGAGAGATTGAGTGAGGAGGGAAGGGGGAGAGTAAAGGGTGAATCAAAGCCTGCAGAGGAAAGAATGCAATGATCAGATGGTGTGAGGCAGGGTGGCTAGGAGAGGTGAGAGGAAGAGGAAGTAAATAGGAGGGTTACTAGTCAGGATTGGTGCACGGGCATAACCAGAGACTTATTAAGTGAGTTTTTAGTGCAGTCTTGATGTGATTGCAAGAAGGTAGTGTGGTTACAGAGGGAGGGAGATTGTTCCATAATCTGGATATGACACAGGAGAATAGTGCTTCTCTCACTGAGTTCTTGGGTTTTGTCACTAGAAGTAGATTTTTGCTGCTGGAGCGTAGTGGTCTAGTGGAGCAGTAGGGCTGAAGAAGATTTTTAAGGGATGGGACTTTAAGAGGATGGTTTACTAACTTGTGGGTGAGAGAGAGTTGCTTCAGGTGAAGAAGCTGAGGGAGTTCAAGCCAGTCAAGTTCTCTAAGTGAGATACAGTGGTGGCTGTGATATAGTACAGTTGTGTAAAATCTTACCATAACCGTAGGTGTCCTTGTCTTCACTGCTGCAATATTCATCCCTCCCTCCCTCCATCCCCCTAATCCTTTGCTTTCCTGGATGTATAGATTACCTCTTGGGTTCCTTGGATGGGTGTTCCTACTGGAGCAATCTGCTCTGATTATGGTAGGCCTGAACATTACTTTTATGCCCTACTCTATGCAAAAACATTTGGATGATGTTCGGCATACCTTAAAGCAACAGTAGTCTTTCGTAGACTGGCCGGACATCAGACTTCCACTGGAGGTAATCCTCATTAAGAAAACTGCAGCAGTGAAGGCAAGGATAGCTACCATTATGATAAGATTTTACAACAATTGTCTTATATTGACAAATACCCTAAATCAGGGATAGATTTTAAATATTTGCTGGATAAACTTAGAACATTTCTAGAATAACAGATTTTAATTTGCATACATTTTATAAAGGATACGAAATCTGAATCTTAAATATCTGTTATTAATTAGTGACATCAATTCTCAATGATTTCCCAGAAAATCACAAATTTTAAAAGGAACAAGCAAAAGTATGAGGTCAAAATGCAGACATTTTGTGAAATTCTGGACAGTTGAGAGATTATGACTCTTACAGTAACATAAGTCAATTGATGGATGCAAAGACATAACTGCAAAGCTGTCTTTGTTTATGATTCACTTGCATGGAACAGGAAGATGCATGCAGTGTTCTACTGACCATGGCTCTTGAAATCAGTGTCTACTGCAGACATTTTGTTTCTAATAACTAAGTTACATTTTTTTTGAGTTTTTTTTTTGCTTAATTTTTTTATTGATTTTTCAATAACAATCATTTAAACAACAAATTATGATAAAACTATGTACAAATTTTACAAAGGCCTGAAGCAGTGTATAAGGAGAAAAAAATAAGGAAAATAAACGGAAGAACAAGTTATATAAACTGTAAAGCAGGGTACAATATTCATTCATTCATGCTTTCAATATGACTAATTAGATGAAGACATATCTGAATTCAAAGACTGAATAAGAGATAAAAATTTTGTCCAAGGGTTGTTAGTCCATTTTCCTGGGTATATTCTTGATTATTTAACTTTTGTTTCCATTGATGCTACTTCAACCAAAAGAGTCATGAAGTCTTGTAAGGTTGGAATGAAGGATGACTTTTATCTTCTTGTAATACATTTTAAATCTGAGAGAAAAATGAGTAAGCATATACTGGAGAAAATTAGACCAAGTGCTAGAGTATTAAGTCTATTGCAAGATCTCAAATACCAAGTGATTGAAGACCACTATATGAAAGCCAGAGATCTAAGTGCCTTATAATTTGGATGAGATGCCATGCATACTTGAATGTGAATATGAGTTAGGGAAGGCACTGCAGCTGTGCAGACAGAGTGGTGCTGAAGCACTTTGCCCAAACACATTATTCGAGTTTGATGGTTAAGTGCAGCAGCAGCTATGGGTTGGGGATTGGGAGTGTAGCTGAGGGTTTCAGGTAGTGATGTGGAGGTCAATTTAGGTTGATGGAGAAAGAGGGGAATTATAGTTAGGAATCAGTAAAGAAGTTTTAGGTTTAGGGAGCAGGAAGGAAGTTTTAGGGTTTTAGGTTCAGGGAGTAATGAGGCAGATTAGTTTTAGAGAGGAGGAGTAGAGTTTTAGGAGTTTTAGGTTTAGGAAACAATTGGAGACTTTGGGGTTGAGGTGGAGTTGTAGGTTTAGGGAGCAATCTGAGAGGGGATGTTAGGTTTAGGGAGCAATTGGATCCTTTAGGGATAGGAACGGGGTAGAGTTTTAGGATTAGGGAGTGATCCAGGATTTTAGATTTAGGGACCATGAGAGGAGTTGTAGGCTTATGGTTATAAAGCAAAGATTCAGGTTAGCGTGAGCAGGCAGGTGGGTATTTTAAGGTTCGAGTTAGGGCTCTGGTAAGGCAATACAGTCTAATAAGATTGTGTAGTGGGAGGGATAGCTATATTTTATAGGAGTGGGCTAATGGGAGTTAGGACACTTGCCATTTAGATTAACTGGCAGTGACTAAGTGTGTAAGGAGCTTCTAGTATGATGGCAGTCATAGTACATCCAGCTCATTACACTGTATGATCGCTAACAAAAGACATTTCAAAAATCATTTCCATGTTTAACACCATTGAGAATAGTATGTAACAGTTAAACAATAGTCCATGACTTTGTGTGGCTATAGCAAGATTTGCCCACAGTTGATGTGATTTGTTCACAAGGGTGAAGCAATTAAACAAAGCCATATGTGGGTAAATCCTGATATACCCAAACACAGATTATTGCTATTATACAACAATACTATTTAAGAAAGGAATTGCTCAAATTATTCATCAGTGACAGGACATTATCTTAAAGGTTTCAACTCAAGAAAAATGATTGTTTGCTTACAAAATGCATGATAATTTATAAATACTGTTAAATTTTAAAGTTGTAGGAAAATATGGACATCTTAATGATGAAATTTATAAAGGTATCACTTTTACCCTGGAAAAGTAGTAGGGTTATATTTTTGGCAATTGGGAGACATATTGTTAAATAAGGTAAGAACATTTTTAACAGAATACGATAAGTAAATGACAATTTATTTGCATGTGTTGCACAGCTTTACATCTTTTCATAGATCCAGAATGCTGAAGACAAATGTAGCATTTTTATAACACACAACTACACTTACAGAATGATGTTAACACTGACATGTAGAAATTCTACTTTCCAATTTCCACATTAACCTCATGAAAAGGAAGCAGATCATGAAATACAACATACGTATATTTAGCTGTTTTTGTGCTGTGAATTTTTTAAAGGAAAATTGCCAAAGTAAAGGGGAAGAAAATTCATGTTTCAGAGCAAATCAAATTGATAAAAACTAGAAAAAATAACAAAGTAATAGAATGAGTCAGAAGGCAAAACACATCATTTCAAAATTATTTTCAGGAAATCGTAGACTTTTTCATTAAAATATAAAAAAATATGTTGTGAAGTTGAAACTGGAAAACATCTATTGCTATGATTAGTTTGTAGACTACAAATGAATTAATTTTCATGAATTCCTGATAGCCTGCAAAATAAAATTTGGCTGTTCATGGAAAAATGTAATTATGCCCAGGAAGTAAACAATTCCTTTCTGCATCATTTATATAATACATTAAAAACCAATTAGTTTCAGCAATGTAAATACAAGTTATAATGCATGCTGTGCTCTTGAGTATTGCTTACTGCTCTCACTACAGCAATAAGAATGGCAATAGAAAAGTTTTCTAAAGCAAAAAAAAATGTTTCATAGAGTTTTGTTGAATAGATCACAGTATATGCATTTTTAAAGACTGACAAATAATAATCATTTCATGTTCATTATGCTGGCATCCTAAAGTGTTCTGAACAAATCTATTGATATGATCGCATTTAGCAATAATAATTTTATTATAGATGATGGGACTAAGAGACAAGTCACTTTGGATGTAATCTTAATCTCGGATATTATGATCCCAAAGATGTTTTGGCAGGCATATGCCAAAATGCCATTAATTCTTACAGTTCTGGAACATTTTAGTTCCTCTGATAATACATCAGAATATTATATAGACAATGCTGTTTTCATTTTAGATGTTACTCAAACAAGCCTTATGAATTATAAATTTGCTGTACATGCGGTACCTTAACAGATCTGCATAGAGGCATTTTCTTAATTAAGTGCACAGCTTGTATTAATTGAACACCTTCTGTGATTGCAGAAATGTAAATATTTCTAAAAGAATGCTGCAGAAATCAAAAGGAGCATTTGTGTTATCATAACGCTTACACACTAATAGGCAAACATGAAAGACAATATTGACATGTTTTTCATGAAAATCTACATGCTATCCAAAATCTTTTTGCCACTTCGACATCAAGTGCAAATCTCTAATTTGATTATTCAAGTTTTAAATGGAAAGATCAGAAGAGAACTATTCAGGAGGTGAATGTAACTGGTAGTTTGCAATATGGAGTGCTGAGACTCCCAACGTGCTAGGCTGACTGTGTTATACTGAAATCACATCAGGAACGGGGTCTGTTTACAGTTTGATCACCATGAGGCAGTCAGAGGGAATGCTGAGATCACCAACCACTGCCAATCATTCTTTTTTATCTTTATTTTATTTATTTATTTATTTATGGATGGATGAATTTATTACTTATTTATTTATTATACCTTTTTTGTACAGAAGCATAAAAAACGCTCTATATTTTCGTAAAGGTTCCCTCCATATCTGTTCAATCAGTGACAAACAACTGGAGGTGTATAGTGATACTGCTTACAGACTTAGTCACTTAAGCTGTACAACCTTTCACAGTCCTACATTATCCCCCCTCCCACCTGCAAGCAAGAGGATCCCACTAGGTACTTGTCATCCTTTAGAGATCAGTAACAGAATGCACACCCTTGGATATATACCCCCTACCAACCCTCTGTGAGAGACAAGCAGGCAGAAAGCAAAAGGCCAGGATTAGGGGTGAGGACGGGATTAGGGTTAGCAAGTATTAGTACGGTGATATGGGGTGGCATACTGTTAACTGATCCCTTTAAATATGCTAGCACAGAAGGACCATGTATTATAGTGTTGGATCATCCTTTTAAGGATACTAACCCAGAAACAATCAAGTTAAATTATAAGTAATGAGAGACAACTGCACATAGGTCTATTTAAACCCAGTACACTGATGCAGAGCAGTGACCTTTGGGTTTCAAGAAGGTTCTGGGAGGGCTCTAGAAGGAATTAGGCATATCAGAAGGAGTTAGACATACTAGAAGGAAGAAGATATTTCAGAGGGTATTCCCTAAGAGGGAATGGAGTCTAACCATTTGGAAAAAAAGCCAGCTGGCTTTATCTCTGTCTGTGTGTAAGGAAAAAGATATTTGTCAGTTATCTCTGTTTGTGGAACTGCATAACGCTTTATTGTGTTGTCGTGAGCTAACTGTAAGTACTTTTCATTTGTTTTGTCAGCTACTGTGCGAGAACCCTGGATCAGATTCATGAACACCTACAATAAGCGTCTACAAAGTGTACATGATCTGTATTCAAGAACATCCCTACCACATTTTTGTGCTGCCAATTCACTTAGAAAGATTATTCTAAGTGTATATGTAGACTACACCTTGGGCTAACTTCTATAAATCCCCTTCGATATTTAAGGCTACAAGAAAATCAATAGGAAAACTAAAATTAAGAGGAAGAAGGTAGCAGAAATGCTTATGTTGTCTATTCACTCCAAATGGTATACACTTAGTGTAGACTTACTGTATGTGCTCATGAATTCGATATGGGGAAATACTACATCTAAATATAAAAATATTGATTTTGACAAGAACTGTGAAAAGTCAGAAGAGCGAGAACCAGAGCAGAGAATTTATTTTATTTGCAAATACTTGAAATGAACTGTATTTTCTTTATTTCAGAACTTTATTTTTTGTTAATAAGCATTAGTGTCTGACAGGAATGCTGGCACCAGTGACTACTTCATTTGTAACAAAACAATAAACTGCAATATATGTTTATTGTGAGTCCAAGGAATCAATGGTCACTGGTTATATACAAGTACAACTTTATTCTGTAAATCCATATGAACAATCAAAGATCAAAACTTCCTTGGCTTTTAGTTCAAATAAAAGGAAAGGTACATGGGGGTTCTCTTCACATACACACACACACACACACACACACACACACACACACACACACACACACACACACACACACACACACACATATAGTGAGAGAGAGAGAGCAAGTGAGAGAGAGAGAGATAGTCTTTTACAGCCTCACAGCAAATAAGCTTTCTTCAGAAAGTCCTAGAGAGTAGGCCTCACCTAGGCCCTTATTTTACTTCTATACTGCAGGTATTACACTAAAAAAAAACTTGACTGGACTGTTGAACTCCACATCTCTGGGATCTTGAGATAAGCCCTTGTTTACCCCTTGTGAACCTCCGAATGAGGAACTGAGTTTTTTGGTTGTTTTAAGGCCACCTCATTTTATACAGCAGTGATTGACAATTAATGCCTAACTAGTACATGCAAGTTTCTGACTAAGGAATTCCCCATATAGAAGGCACTTTTAAAAGCATGCTGGATATCTTCCAGGCACAACATGTTACAACCCCCTCCTCCTACGACAAAACCATCAACACTGGACTCATAATAATAGCATCTAGTAACTCAAAAATCTACAAACATACCTGTTAGCAAAGCTAGACACCTGCGGTTCACTGTATAAAGAAAGAGAGGAAAGGCAGTAACCAATTTTGTACTGTCATCTGCTTACTCAATTGTGATGAGGCATGACCAGTCACCAGGCTGAATGCCTTCCTACAAATAGCATTTTAAGTAATGCAAGACCCACTTTCTTTCTTTATTTAGTTATTCATTAGCATTTCATTATCAGGATCGATCATCTGGGCATAAACACCTTTTCAGTACAGATCCAAGAAGAAAAGTTCCAATTATAATGCATGAACAAAAGATGCAAAAAGCAGATAAAAGATTGCAATGACTTTAAGCAATGTAGCAGAATGAACTGAAACTAGACCACACAGTAAAGCACACCAGATTTTTAGAAAACACAGCGATATATATCAGTAAATAAAAATGTTTGTAGGTTATGAATATATTGTAATATACGAGTGCAACAATGGTTCAAAACTTGGAAAGTGAAAGTAAAGAAAGGAGAGAGCCATTTGTGAGAGATTACTTTTAAAAAGTGAATTGAGGTTTGAGAAAAACAAAGTATTTAAGTAACTTGTTGGTGGAAATACAGCAATATGTCAGAGGAAGGAGGTGTAAAGGTAAATAGGTATAGGTGTCAGTACAGGCATTTAGTAGATAAGCTGAATGAGATGAAGAAGGAAGGAATGATATGTGAGAAAGGGATGAAAGAAGAGGGCAAAGAGAAAGGAAGTTAGTAAGCCAGAAGATGCTGAAGGGCAATAGGAGAGTGGTAAGGAAAGACAAAAAGGAAGTAAGTGGTTTGGGGTGAAAGGATGACAGAGACAAAGAAGGAAGATAATATATCAATATAATGTCCTTAGATAAGGTAAGACAAAGGGTACCTTAGAATACACTGTGTGGATGGATTGGAATTTTTGTCTAGTCAGGAGATAAGGAGGAACACATTATGTTCATTTGGTGTTGTTTTAACTGCATCTTAAATATTTCACCTGAAGTATTTGTTTAAGAGCAAAGGGGACAGAGTTCAACATTTTACAGATGTAGTAAGAACATGACAGTCACCAGAACAGTTGTTTCATTTAGTTATTAGGAGTATTCCTTATCTACTGAGTGAAGAGGCTTGTTTGGTGAATAGTGTTGAAGGATATGAGTTAGGCTAGGGTATTTTTCAGGTTTTCGATTAAGGTTATGTGCAGTAAGTAAATGATACAGCGGGGAGTGAATCAGTTCTAACCAATGCTATAATGCATATACAATGAAAAGATTTGTATACCACATTAGCAGCAAATGTGGCTACTTCTCTGTAGCATTGCTCAGCAAGATTGGTCTGGGTTGCCTGAAGATTTATAGGTTCATAGGGTCATCAGCACTTATTGCGCTATTGATCTTGGAGGATCTGATGAAGTGTAGCCTTACAATGCTCTTGCAGTTTTTATCCCTTATATTTTGGATATTAATAAGCCAGAGATAGGCCGAACAAGAATATGTAGGGAAATTTACATATTTCCCCTATCTGTGAGGGACAGGAGTTCTAAAGTGTTGTTGAATTTCTGGTTGCCCATCCATTCAACCAGTTTACAACTGAATAGATTAAGAGAACTATTTTGCTTTATGTGAAGTATAGGATAGTTCTACAGAAGTGGTATTCTCTGTAATGCATAGCTAGCCCTCCAACATGTTCTATTTATTTTTCAAAAGCAAATGAGATCCTTTGAGCAAGTGTTTATGATGGCATGCAAATGAGTAGGTCTGACAGAATAAGGTCTGTTGAATCTCTATATGCAAAGTAGAGGTCACTCCTCAGTAGTCTGTATGAAACCGGGGTAATGTACAAGGCTTTTGAGACAGTCTGCATAGTCTTTTACTACTAAGGACCTTGATTTTTTTTTTTTAGTGAGAAACCATTGTGGTCACTCCAGTAGTGACAAGTGTTTGGACAGGTACATACAGAAAGGGGTATTATATGAGTGCAAAGTACAGCGGAATGATTACATACCTGGACCTGGGTGCAATAGCGTTAGATAAAAAGCTGTGTTGTGTAATGAAAATGATTTCCTTACCACAGTAGATACATGGTAATCATTGCTGACATAGCTTTAGAGATCACTAACTACATTGTCACTTTTCAGGTGTGTGTTGTCAGTACCATGGTTACAAGGGGAATTATACTTGCCAAAGGATAACATTATACACTTCTTGACATTTAGTTTTAGTCCAAGCTTTTTGACACTAGTTATTTGTTTTTGACAAGCCATCTTGATGTCCTCTGGGAAGATTATGATGGCGCCAAGTTTGCAGTCATCTGCTAACCTGGTCAGCCGCAAACTCTTAGCATCACCTCTGAGAAGTAAATGCAAAAGAAAAGTGGCCTCTGGACTAAACTCTGGTATACACTGCTAGTGACATGTCTTTTGGAGGCAGTAGAGCTACCCACCCTAACTTCCAGGGTTCTGTTTCTAATCCAATGTGCTATGAGTTACATAGAAATTAACATTTATCTGGGAGAGTTTATCTATGATACCCAAGTGTGTGATGGTGCTGAATGCTTTTGCAAGGTCTATATATGCAGTATGCACTGTTTTACCTTCATCCATTACTTCAGTAACATTGAAGAAGTCAACCAGGTTAAGTTAGCAGAACCTGTCCTTAACGGATCCAAACTGGTTTGGATCAAGAGTCGGTAACTTTCAAACATATTTGATTATTATTTCCATACTGAAGCCAACTTCATGCTTCTTAAGACAGAAGTGGCGAACTTCATGACACCCATGCAGATGGACAATACAGTTACTATTGGAGAAGATAGAACTACTTTGGCAAATAAGACTGAATGCATATATGCATCCAGGCCTTAATGATAAATGTTCGATAATGTGTTTATTAAAATTAAACAGCTTAAAATTAAAGAGCTTGGAGAGTTGAATGATTGAGTTTATATACAATGAAATGAAAACAAGTTCTGTATGGTTATTTTCAAAAAATGTAATTTTAATTATTCGTATGCATATTATATGGTAAAGAACATAAATGGGTTAGGTTAGTGTAAGTATGTGTTATTTGCATATTTATATATTTATATTTATATTTATATATACGACCAAATGGTTGTTGTTTATAAATGTTTAATATATGTATTGATATTAACTTATTGTTCTTTTATCATGTTTTATATATAACATATTAGAAAACTAGAATATGTATAAAGTACAAAATCATAATATAATTTTACATATTGAATATATACACAGCATACAGTTGCATCGACATATATAGTGTTTTATTCATTCATCACTCACTACTATTATTATTATTATGTTTTCTATATTTTTTTCTATTTTTTTAGATAAGAAGTTGAATTCATATCAGTTAAGACATTGCATGTCTAGCAATTTTTAGATATATATTTTTTAGATATTTATATGTATTTTTTAATATACATGAAGAGTTTTTAGATATTTTTTTTTAATTTTTATTTATATATTTTCAAATATATATATTTATATATAAATATATATTATTTTATTCATGGTTTTATTATTAAATATAAATATTAAATGGTTTTCCATCATCATCTATTATTAAAATAATTACATATATATATATATATATATATATATATATATATATATATATATATATATATATATATTTAAATACGATACAAGTATGAATTTAATGTAGTTATTTATTAAAGAATGAATTCATGGAATACAGCTTTAAATTTCAGAATCAGTATTGCGTCCTTTTGGCGCCAAACTGATTCAAAGTTTATAAATAGTTTGTATACAATGGAATGCTGAATTTCTGAAGAAGTCTTACTATCTAGTAGGGTGAAAAACGTGTGTATTTAGTGTGTTTTAAGTGATTAAAGCGGTAGTTGTTTCAAAGTTTGGTTTTCCTGGCGTTTTTCAATAGTTTGTTTGTGTATTTAGTGTAATTGGATAATACAGTTATGACTGCTGAATCCTACACAAATTCACTCTATAAGCACTTACACGAGTGCATGGATCATGCTATCCCAAACAGAACCAAGACACTATCCTACAAAAAAAGGGAAGCCAATCTGGTGGTCCCCTGCCTTAAACAAACTCTACTACAGAAGGAAGAAACTGTTGCAAAAGAGAGTAAAATCCCATGAGTGGAGTAGCTGCTTGGTCAGCCTCAGTAATAAGCTGAGATCCCTTATAAGATCCTCCAAAGCTAGCTATGAAAACAAAATTGCCACTGATTCTAAGGGCAACCACAAAGCATTCTATAGCTATGTCAAGAATCTCAATGGCAACACCCAGATCTGCTCTGAGTTACAGCACAACGGCACGAAAATTACAGAACCAACTGATATTGTCAACATCCTGGCAGATAGGTTCAGTGCTAACCTTACCCCACTCTCACCCGCTAAAGGGCCCATATCAATACAAGAAGAATGCAGAGTCCATGTAATCACATCTATGCAGGTAAAAGCTGCACTCTCTAAAACTAAAAACACAGCATCCATGGGACCGGACAACATCCCAGACTGCATTTTACATGAACTTCATAATGAACTGGCTCCCCACCTAAGTACTATGTTCAGCCATAGTCTCACATCAGGCGTGTGCCCACTGAATGGCACACAGCAATAGTTATCCCTCTTCACAAAGGGGGAGCCACCACTGATCCTGGGAACTATTGCTCTATTAGCCTGATAAGCCTGGTCTGCAAGGCCATGAAACGTATCATCATGGAACTCATAAACAAAGACATTGGTAACCTTCAAACTCTGGACCCCATCCAGTTCGGGTTTGTGAAAGGCAGATCATGCCTTTTGAACCTGATCAACTTCTTTGAGGCAGTCACCAAAGCCGTAGATGAGGGTAAGGTGGTTCACACAGCTTATCCTGACCTTGCCAATGCTTTCGACACCATGCCCCATTCTGGAATTATAGCTAAACTCACTAAACTAGGTATAAATCCCTATGTCACAAGATGGGTTGCCAATTGGCTCACTGACAGAACCCACACTGTAAAAGTTGCAGACTCCAAATCTGACTTCAAACCAGTGACAAGTGGAGTACCACAGGGTTCAGTCTTGGGACCTCTCCTGTTTGGTATCTACTTCTCTGAAGTACAGGCTAACACAGAAGGCCTCTGGCTAACGAAGTTCACAGATGACTTCAAACTAGGAGCCATAGTCGAGTCCCCAAATGATGTGGACATCCTACATAAGGGCCTCACTGAGACAGATGCCTGGTGTCATAGGCATGGCCTCAAGCTCAATGCCAAAAAGTGCATTGTCATCCCCTTTGTACACATGAACTGCCACATAAATGGTAGTCTACTTAATGCCAAATGTGTGATAAGAGACCTTGGGACCCAGGTGAATAGTAGTCTCTCCTTTGATAATCACATCGCTATGTGGCACACCACATCAGAAAAGGGTTCTCATCCAGGAAAAAAGAGGTTATTGTTCCCCTCTACTTGGCACTCATTAGACCCATTATAGAGTACAATGCCCCTTTTGGAATGTGCCTCACAAGACATCTGCAGCAGCTGGAAAGGCCTCAGATGTACTTCACAAGGAGGATTATTGGCCTCAAACAGATGCCCTACACTGACCGTCTCAAAAAACTCCAGCTTTACTCTGCAGCATATTGCCTACTCTGAGGAGATCTCTACCTAACATATAAAGCTATGTTAAACCCAGAGCTGTTGGACATACTACACCTTAAGAAATCCCAATCCCTCCGAGCTACGCGCTCTAGGGACCTAAACCTTGTCACGACAATAAACAGGACATGCTGGAGGGATAGATTCTTGTCCCAGAGACTTCCTATACTTTGAAACAAGCTACCCATCTATGTCAAGCAAAGTTCCTCATTAGCACTCTTCAAGAAAAATCTTGATGAGTGGATGGGAAATAGGAAATACACCCCGGGGATCACTTCTGTGGCTCTGCTTGACAGGGTCACAGGAAATTAACTTTCTTGGGTGGCATAAGCCAGGGAACTGTGTTGGCTAGGCTTACTTAGGCCCTTGGGCCAATAGTCTAGTACCTACCTATGAACCTATGATCCTTTCCATAGTCTTACAGAAGAAACTTGTCATTTTCATGGGTCTATAATTACCAGGTCCATTGAACACCCATCATTGTATAAGGAAATGATTGTTGCTTACCTCTGTTAATCTGCTATGAGGCTGACATGTCATGTCAAATTTCAGACTGGCAACTAGGCAGCCTGTTATATTATTTGACCCCCTAGGCATAGTGTTCTTGGCCTTAGGCAGCACATTGATAATTTATTTTTCAGATATTTGAGTGGGGGTGTAGATGAAGCTATGTGATCTGAGAATATTGGAGGAGTGAAGTAGATTGGCTATATTTTTTTTTGTAAATTTGTTTATTTAGATAAGACCTTTGTGCACCCTTTCAATGAAAAAAAATTCATCTTAAAGAATTTTTCATCTGAAAAAACATTTGTACTTATGTTGGCTGTAACATGAGGGATTTAGTATATTTAGCCTTACACTAAACATTTAGCCTTATGCAGAATTTATAGTAAAAGATAGGCTACAAAGAATAGAATGCATAAATATGACATACACACTACCCAGAAGAGTGGTACATATCCATGTAATAATTGTTGTCTTTTGAAATGTATTTTATCATAGAAGACCTCTCAATGGAAAATTGTTCATCTTACAACTTATGCTGACTGTACAGGACATTGTAAAAGTTATTGTCATTAAATGATTTTTTTTCTTTATAAATTTTTGTATATATTGTCTAAACTTAAGCGTTTAACTGTAACTGTTTTAATTGATATACAAAAATTTAGTTGCTACTATTAAGAAAGGAATGCTGTTTGACTGTATGTACTATTTGAGCTATGGCAAGTAATATATCTTTAAATGTTTAAAATTTCTACCATGAAATGTATGATGTAATTGTACCACCTGTTTGGTTTATGACTGTTTGACCTGAAGAAGCATTTTTACGAAAGTGTTTTTAGCTTGGCATTAAAGCATTTTTTTACTAGAGTATTGTTTCATCACTAAATACTGTGTTTTTTAGTAAGTTGTAGTCAGAGACTGGCTATGTCCTTGGGGTCTGAGTACGTGATATCATTTTACTATTAGTTCTGTACAGTTCTGGGCATTGTTTCTGAAGTTTCTAACATAATTAGTAAAGGGTTTGTGGTTATCCTTCACCTGGGTTGGTATTTTTACCTCATATCTGACTTTGGTTGAATTCATCAGGGTCAGGAGTTCCTGGTTTAATTTAACAAGAGTGTTGTTAGCATCTTGAACAATAGATTTATTTTTGCATCCAATGAGTTTTTTTCCATTTTATTAGAGTGTCTGTTTACATTTGGGTACAACTAAAGGGATTTAGTTTTTTATTTGGTGTTATATCTTTTTCGAGGAGACCAAATGCATCTACGCAGCTATTTACTTGTGCACAGAATTTAGCCGTGAATGATTCCACACAAGCAGTAGTGGTCATCAAGATGGAAGGAGCTTTTTTAATTTAGACAGGTCATCACCCAGTTGTAGATTAGCCTCCATATAATTTCGAAATACTGATGCATTATGAGATGCTTCCACCCTCAGTTTTATGGTGACTATGATTGACCTGTGGTCTGATTCGACCAGAGAGGAAGCTATAATTGGTGGATACAAAGCTGATCCATATTGGTAAGGACCAAATTCAGAATATTACAACAGCTATTTGGGGCACAGATTAACTGGTCCAAGAAGTTTGTATTGATGAAGTCCAGATATCACTGGGCATATATGTTTGAGAATGTATACGTTTCTCAGTCTATGGATGGGTATTTGAAGTCTCCTAAAATGGTGTTTGGTTTAATACATAGGGATTCCATACTAGTTAAATAGGAGGTATGGACCAAGGGGGCCATAGAGAGGGTTCTACAGTTAGCTATAATATTACAGGGGGTTTTGATAACAGTAAGTTGGATGTGGAGAAGTTTCACATCATAATGTTGCCTAATGAGTCTGGAGATGAATGATATTGTATGAATATGGAGACACTGCCACATTTAGTGCCTTCATCCAAATCAGTGGGCCTAAATGTGTGGTAGGCATTGAAACCCTGAGTGATGTAGTGGTTTTAATTGTCTTGAATCAGGTCTCTGTGATGATGCATATATCAATGTTTTCTGTGGTAAGGAGTCCTTGTAGGGAGTGGAGGTTTTTGTTAAGGTTTATAGTGTTGATCAGCAATGTTGTCTGGATTTTGTTTAGTTATGGTGGAATTTCTAGATAACTGACATTGCCTAAAAAAGGCAGTATGGAGGTGGAGAAGGATTTAGCCAGTATATGAAACTGTAAAGGGAAAGGTGCATGCCATCCCTGGCAAATCAGTTGGGACTGTCTACCATCTCCTCACAGACTGATATATATTGTTCCCCTTTTGAATGACACCAGACACTAAGCCAGTTATGTATTATTTGTATTGTGGCATCATTTTTGGTGATGGTAGAATGTTGCTCAAACTTCTTCTGTCACCAGAAGCCAGTAAACTAATTAGAGCAAACTTTACTAATTTAACAATAAAAATAGTGGCAGCAGTATCACTATACTAAATAATAAGCAATTATATTAATGGTTACATTCAGAGAAAAGTGTCAGGAACCACTCAAAACTGATTTAAATGGTTAGATATCTTTAACTGCAGTAGTATTAATGTACATCCTTGTTTCCTGCATGTAAACTGGAGTAAGAATGCCATGTTTGGTTTTACCTTTTGCACAGGAGATTGAGCTTTCAAGAGTCTTACTTTTCTTGCAATATAAATTAATGTCAAACAATGTAATGCACTGGCCTTCTTCAAGTTCTGTCTGGGTGGCTGGATAGGATCCCACAATTTATTCTTGGGGTAAACAGTATGACCTTCATCAAGTGGGTTGTCAAATTAACCCAATAAACTCTCTGGGTTGCATGACTAGGTTTTATATGCGAGTCTATATCGCATCATCAAACTTTTATTTCATCGAACCTTAATTGTCAAACTCACTATTCAGCGAATGACCTAAACATCGAATTGGAATTCATTGAAATATTTTAGTAGGCCAACACAGCAAAAGGTAATTTTTTTTACATTTTTGCAGGAGGGCTGCACTCCCCCACACCCCCTGCAAATTAAATATACCAACTCCAGAGATCTGACTATTCAGCGAATGACCTAAACATCGAATTGGAATTCATTGAAATATTTTAGTAGGCCAACACAGCAAAAGGTAATTTTTTTTACATTTTTGCAGGAGGGCTGCACTCCCCCACACCCCCTGCAAATTAAATATACCAACTCCAAGATTGCACTACAGTGAGGTAAAGGGTAAATCATGGCCAGTTGGAATATCAATCACACAATGTTTTTAAGGATGGCCAACTAAAACAATTTGATGAATTTCAATTTGATGTTTAGGCCATAGGCTGAATAGGGAGTTTGACAATTAAGGTTCGATGATTAGTTATTTGATAAAATAAAAGTTTGACGATATGATATAGACCCTTATATGGCTATTCAGATGGCCTACCAAGTAAAAACCTGTGGACCTAAATACTGAAGAAGTTTTATTTCATTTACTTTATTCATTTAATTTCTGATAATTGGGATTGTCTGTCTGAGCAAGATGTGTCTTTTCAACAGACTCCCAAGAATAAAAGTTCCATAGTAAGATACATGAATAAGCATGTCTTTGAGTAATTTACATTATATATACATGGAACAATATGGATATATCCAAGTAAGTGAACTCTGATATTTGCATAATAATAATAATAATAATAATAATAATAATATTTAAGGTGAATACTACATTGAGTAATATACATTATATATCCATGAGATATTCTAATATACAGTTACCAGAGATCTGACTTTTGTGTTTAGTTAGACTGTAGAGGTAGTAAGGAAGAATGAGGTAAGAGGGCTGGTAAGGAAGAATGCAGTATGAGGGCGGGAATAAAAGTAAGTCAGAGGCAGTGGTAAAGTCAGAGAAAAGTGAAAGTTAAAATTCAAGTGAGTAAAGGGGTAAAAGGAAAGTGGCAATAAAAAATTAGAAATGTATCACTTAAGGCAATAAAATTGATTTTTATGACTGTTTGCTAAACTATAGAATTTTTTGTGTAGGTTTCAGCCCTTATGTCAGACAGGAAATAGTTCCATATTTTGGCAATGTTGATGGACTACAGGGAATTAAAGTAGAGTTTAGATGAGTTGGTGAACAATGTTTGATTTAGGTAGTAAGTTCTTGAGTCTCTCTTTCGGATGTATGCCCATGGATTGTGGAAGAACTCTAGCACTCATTTTAAGGGCTATGGCAAAAAAGCCTTGTTTCCCCAAAGCAGTCTTTTGCAATTCAGAAGCACATTAACCACAAACAGGAAATACCTCATTATCCCCTAATGTGTATGTCTCTGAATCACTGTTAACACTGCACATTAGTGCTTCCTATAGCAATTAACACTGGCAGCAGCCACATCATTTTAGCACAGGCACCTTCCCATTCACCCTCTCACACACAATAGACACATTTAAACATAAACACAAACACACACACTCACACACACACACACACACACACACACACACACACACACACACACACACACACACACACACACACGCATCCCACATGCCCCATAACTATCCCTATGTTTTGAGAAAGTCCCTGATGTCTACTTTTTACTGCACTTGGAAATCACAGATGGTTTCATTTTGTTACTAATGCCAGAAATTAAAATTTCAGACTTCTTTCCCTTTATTTCATCTGGGATGTCCCCACTCTGGGCCAGTAATCAAGGAGCCTGAGTCCTCACCACTGACACTATAGAGGGATATTCTCTTGAAATACAAATGGATACATTCAGTATTTTCAGATGCAGACCTCTCTGCATCAGGCACAATTTCCCTTAAGAGCACACAGGGAACACACTCATCCAGTATGTGGGTTTCTCTGTCTGTCTCTCTCCAGGCCCCCAGTAAGACTTCCCACTGGCACAGCTGTAGGGTTAGGTCCTCAGCCAAGTATCCAAGCCAAGTCCTCCAGCACCCTCGCTGTGAAACCAGTGCTTCGTGTCCCTGCTCCAAGTAGCTGACACACCCACTCATTGAGACTTAAATTTCACACACACACACACCTGGGAAAGACTGCTACAGATTAACTAGCTATGCCACCTTCTGTTCAGACTATAAGGTAGTTTCACTGCCACCAGTCAGTTACTATAAGGTTCTTAAAAGGGTATCCAATTGTACTGATTGACATTAATATTAATACAAATGGTATCATCAAATAAATATATATGAATACTTTAAAAACTTAAATATTTTCTAAAAAGGACCAACCACAATGAAAAATGTAAATATATTTAAAGGAAAACTCCACCCTAGAGTTAACAAAAATCAGTTTTTTCACTCTATCTTTGTTTGCTAATATATGTTAACACCTCAAAATCACTTTGTGTTTTATATGTAATTTTAGCCTGCTTTCCACAACATGGCTAAAGAATGGGGCTTGATGTGTCAACATGATCTTGTTCTCCCTCAACCCTTTCTCTTTCCCATAATGCTTTGTATGACTCATGCCAGGCATATGGAAGTAACTGTGAATTCCCATGCCATTCATATAATGGAAGTTGTGTGAGTCACTGTTATCTTCTTTACCTTCTGTAAAAGGACTGCTTCTTTTCTGTCTCTAATCACTCACATTTATGTTTGGTTCAAACATTCTTTTACACTATACTTAGAATTTATCCAGCTACAGCCAGAAAAGTAGCTAAACTACAGGCCTTTGTTCAGGGTTTTCTTTTGTAGTTCAAGAGGAGTTGACAGCCCCTCCCCCCACACTACTGCAGAGGTGTTAAAACTGTCACTGCACTGAGAGACCCTTGCAGAATCAATTCCTCATGGACTACAAAAGAAAACCCTGAACAAAGGCCTGCAATTTAGTTACTTTTATCAAGCTAAGGAGTTCTGTCTGTGTTACTTGGTTGTTGAGATAATTAGAAAAATGCGAACATTATAGCTATATAAACTGATATCATAAAAACAACAATTAATATCTATTTACCTGCACAAGACAGAGGTCAAATATTAATGCAGTTCAATTTGCTATTGTGTACGCTTTAAGATGTTTAAAACTTTTTACATAGCATGGTTTTGGAATTATTGATGCAGATATAAACAAGCAATATTTGACACCTAGAGGCATCAGTAGGGGTTAACTGCAGATGCACCTTGAGGAGTCATTCAGATGTAAGGAGTTAAAGCATCTGGAAGCCATAAAACAATAAAACCATTCCACTCTTCTTAGAGGAGCTACAAACTATTTTCCAGCATGGACATTGCTCCATTCAAAACTGTAGGATAAAACCTTTATGGCTTAACCCATAAAGTAATTTAATTTCAAATATATTTTAAAGTTGGCTGGACTGAGATTAACCTCTTCTCTTCCTGTATCCTCTGTTACAACATATACATGTCAACCGTTACAATAATGCATGTACATTTCTTTTTTTCCAGCAGAGCACATTGTTGATACATTTTAACACAGACAGCTTTACAAATACATTTTTCAATACAAGCATCTATACAAATCAGTTTGATATACAAATTACATATAATTCTAAACAAAATTCCAGCTAGCTGTGCTGGCATATGTTACATATCCACTGACCTACTTCTCCTGGCATGACTGGCAGTACTTGCTATCATTACATCTCCACCCCACTTTGAAGACTCAAGCTAGATTTTCAAGTGCCCCTTGAAAAACATTGCTTGAGAGGAATGAGCCTATCTGAGAATACATTACCCGATACTCTGTCTTAAGAGCCCATCTGCATTGGCACTGATAACCCCACTATGGTGCTGCACTGTCATATCATATCCTTGCAACCCTAGGCTCCACCTTAGTAACTTGGCATTTTGCTGACTGGCTCGATGTAGCCATGTTAAGGGATTGTAGTCTGTAACTACACTGAATTTCTTTCCATACACATAGGGTTGAAATTTCTGGAGTGCCCATATTATGGCTAAACATTATTTTTCTTATGCTGCACAGCATTCCTCCCTAGGTTGGAGTCTACCACTGAGATATACCACTGGGTGTTCTTCTCTCTTTAAGGAAATCTGGCTGAGTACAGCCCCCCACCCCACGGTTCAAAGCATTCACCTGCACAACAAATCCCTTCCTGTAATCTGGACTGGCTAACAGAGGGGGTCTTCCCAAAGCCCCTTTAAGCTTTTGGAATGCCTTCTGACAGACTGGGGAAACACTACCTTGTCTGGCCTGTTTTTCCTCATCAGGTCTGTGAGGGGAGCAGCTATTGTGCTACAGTTGGGAACAAACTTTTTATAGTACCTGGCTGTCCCCAAGAATGCCCTCCCTTATTTTTTGGTAACAGGGGCAAGCCAAGCCTGAATGGCTTCCACTTTGGCAGGTTCTGGCCTGATCTTAACACTCCCCACTCTATGTCCCAGGTAGAAGATCTCTGCCATAACCCCTGACCCTTACTGGGCTTAATGGTCAACCCTGCTCTCTGCAGTCTGTCCAGGATCTCCCTGACATTTGGAAGGTGGTCTTCCCAAGAATGTCTGTAGATAGCAATATCGTCCAGATAAGCAAGGACATAATCTCCTGCTCCTGCTAAGATACTATCTACCAGCCTCTGGGAAGTCACTGGGGCATTTTTCATCCCAAAGGGCATGTTTATGAACTTGTATAATCCAAAAATAGTCATAACACATAAAGGCTGGCCTACCTCTAGCAGTGGGAGTTAAGGGCACCTGCCAGTAGCCCTTGGTCAGATCAAAAGTAGTCAGATACTTAGCCCCACCCAGATGCTCTGAGGCTTCATCTGTCCTAGGCATGGGATAAGCATCTGACTCTGTGTGACTATTTAGTCTCCTGCAGTCCACACAGAACCTGTTGCTGCCATCTTTCTTTGGTACCAACACCACCACTGGGCAGTTCCTGGATTACCCCCAGTTCCAACATTTCCTGTATCTCCTGCTTCAGAGTCTGTCTGACTCTCTCAGGCACCCTGTAAGAGGCCTGCTTGATAGCCTTTGGGATCCTGTATCCCCATGGTGCTGCACCAGGTGGGTGCTCCCTTTATTCCCAGTGAACATGCCCCTGAATTCCTGTAACACTGTTCAGATTTCTTGAACATGGGTAGGGATAGCTGCTGGAACACTGCTACTCCTTTCACTGAGGTGTCAGTCTGAAGCTCACTGAGGAGATCAGTCAACAGATCTCCCTCAGACTCCTCCTGCCATCCACTGCAAATACTCAGAACCAGGACCTCCCTATCATGGTAAGGCTTCATCATGTTAATATGGCACCTGCCGCCTGCTTAGCAATTCTACCAGGTAGGTAACATCACTGACCTGCCTAAACACTTGAAGGGTTCCTCCCAAGCTGCCTGCAGCTTATTTTGTCTGACAGGAGTGAGAACCATAATGTGCTGCTCCACAGCATACTCTCTAGCTCAAGCATTCCTGTCATACAAGACCTTTTTCTGCTGTTGGGCTCCTGCCATGTTCTCCTGGGCCAAGCCCATGAGCTCTTTAAGCCTTGTCCTGAGGTTTAGGACATATGCCACAATAGATTCTTTGTGGGATTCACACTCACCCTCCCACTCATCATGAATCATATCTAAAGGTCTCCTCACCCTATGCCTATACAGCACCTTAAAGGATGAAAAACCTGTGGATTCCTGGGATACCTCCCTGTAAGCAAACAACAGATGGGGAAAATATTTGTCCCACTCTCTCTTAAACTGGTCTGCAAATGCCAGTAGCATGGTCTTTAGTGTAGAGTTTAACCTCTCCACAAGACCATTAGTCTGGGGATGATAGGGGTGGTCTTTAGGTGCTTTACCCCACAGTGCTTCCACAGGCAAGCCAGCAGGTCTGACATGAAATTAGCAGCTCTGTCAGTCAGTATTTCTCTTGGGAAACCTACCCTGCTGAAAATCTCTAGCAAAGTATTTGCTACCTTGTCTGCCTCGATGGAGGACAGAGCACCTCCCTCAGGGTATCTAGTAGCATATTCTACTAACACCAGTATATATTTCTTCCCTGTGGAACTTGTGGTACTCAGTGGCCCCACAGTATCCATAGCTACCTCTGAAATGGCTCCACACTCACAGGCAAAGGCATCAAAGGGGCTTTGACTTTGTCTCCTGCCTTGCCTACTTTTTGGCACTGCTCACAGGTCCTGCAATACCCTGTTACATCCCTTGAAATCTTAGGCCAAAAAGTTCTGCATAATACATCTCTTGGAATGCTTTATGCCCATATGAGCTGCAAAAGGAATGTCATGGGCTATGGCTAGAAGTGCCAGATGGTAGGCTGTAGGCAGTACCAACTGCTGCATTACTTCACCCTTTAGCTCTCCATCAAAGGTCCAATCTGTATACAATACCCCATAATTCCAGTATACAGACTCCCATTTTCCTTGAGAATTTGTTTTTTATAATCTTTATAATATATCTTTACCATCTCAAAAGTGCTTACTCCTCTCTGTACTCTTCTTTTCTAGACCTAACACCACTCTTAATTATTTATCTGCGGTACCACCTTTATCATTCTTATAAGAAAAGCACAGTCCGGGTCTGAACTGTCTGCAAACAGCTAAAGTTAACTTTGAGTATGTGTCTACCTGTTTGAGCCAATATTCATTTTCCTCTGGAGAGCACTCTGCTTTGGCTTGTAAGCAGCCCAACCCCCACACCACACACACACACACACACACACACACACACACACACACACACACACACACACACACACACACACACACTCATCTTCCACTTTCTCTCTTATTCCCTTCTGTTAGCAAATAGTATCCATAACTGATCAAGACTGTGTGTTTGCTAATTTAAACTGAGACCACAGTAACCTACTGATGCAAGGTTATCCTGTTTTCCACCTGAGAAATGGTTAAGAAATGACTTACAGTTTCAGAGCAGTCCTTGGTCAATTGTGATTGTTTCTTAAACACAAACTTGTCTTTGCTTTGGCTCATTAGCAGCAGTACAAAGAACTGCCTGCTCACACCCTTGTTCTCCCCTCCTCCTTCCCTGTTTATTACCTTAAGACAATCCCAAAGTTAATAAATATTACCTGTGGCAGGCACCATTTTTAAAACTACAACCACCCTTGTTACTATCATATGTTCATTTATCAGTTAACTCTGTTACCTGATTGTTTCCAGCCCCCTCATAAGAGCAACTAACAGGGTATCTACCCGCTTCGCTCCCCACCCTGCCCCCTATTACCTCCCGCCCCCCAATGGTCCCACTTTTATTACACTCACAAACCCCTCCCATCTTTCCAATAGCCAACCACAGTGCTAACCCAACACTACCTCCTCCATCTTCCCACTACTATCACACCTCCTCAACTAACATGTACAAGCATACCTTACCTATGCTCACTGCATGCACACTCCTTGAATATCTTACATCCTACCAAAGCTCCATCATTCCCCCACTCAACCACTACCACTGTACTACTACTCACACCACCACTCATGTCTCACCCTCACTCAGCTCCCCTCCCACCAACTGAAGAACCATCCCTATGCACCCCCCACATATTCTACCAACTATATTACTCAAACATAAAGCATCCCTACAACTTAACATAGTAACCCTCCCACCATACCTATTACCCACAGAGCACAATCATAAAGTTTCCCTTATAAACAAACATATTCAAAAACTGAGAAAACTAATAACCTCATGCATGTCAAAACTAGCCCTAAGTGGAGACATCCACCCCAACCCTAGCCCTACCATCTCCAACCCCAATCCTCATAATCAGACTAGAAACCACAACTTCTCCCATATTACAACCAATAGAAAGCCAAGTGACTTCCTTCTACTAAGCCTACATTTTAGAAGTATATCCAACAAAGTCCATGAACTCCATACCACCATAGACTTGTACTCCTCAGATATAGTCATCCTGACAGACACCTGGCTAAAACCTCACATTACCAGTGAGCAAATACTCCCCACAGGTTTTGGAATACTAAGAGTAGACCGGCTAAACAGGAAAGGAGGTGGTGTAGCTATAATATTTAAACAGCATCTAAACATCCAGATCTTAAAATCATCAGCTCCACAAATAGGCAATGAAGAAATAATATATACCAACCTCAAAATAAACCAAAACAAAACCATCAACTTGATGCTAGTTCCCACCTGGCCAAAACATCCCTCCACTAGAAAACCTCTTCAGCTGGTCTACCCACCATCTCCCCCAAGAAACTATCATTTTAGGTGATTTCAATATTGACTGGCAATCCTGTTCTGGCAACCATCCAACCCATCATGTAAACCTTCATGGCTTCACCCAACTAGTCTAGTCACCAACCAGGATAAATAAAAACTCCAGCAAGCACACTACCCTGGATTGGATACTAGTCAGTAAGAGCCCTCAGTCATATATAACAGGCTGCTTATCAGATAGCCTCAGTGATCACTTACCAACATTCCTACTCAAAAAATACCTATACCAAGCTAAACTTGTCATCTACCATCAAATACGTAAAAAACTAAACTTTAACCCACTCACATTCATCTCATCTCTCAAAGAATGTAACTGGCATCCTCTAAAGTACCTCAGTCTTGATGACGCAGTTGAATTTTTTAATACTACCTTCCTGAGCATCCTTAATTACCATGCCCCCATAAGACTTTCCAGAACCAAAGCACAACCCTCCCCATGGCTACAGAAAACCACTAAGTCAGAAATGAAAAACAAGGATAAAGCCTGGGAGCACTGGCGCAAAACCAAAACCCCTTCAACTAGACAGAAATTCCTAGAACTACGCAATAGAGTCAAAAAGTTAATAAAACAAGACACATTCCAATACTACTAGTCTGCCCTAGACTCCTCACAACACAGCCCCAAACAACTCTGGTCCTCCATAAACTCCATCCTCCACCCAGGTAAAGTCAGTACCCCTCCTCCTAACATCCCTCACTCCTCAAAAAATATTGCTACCTCATTCAACACACACTTCACACAAACCATACTATCACTAGCTAAACAACACAACCTCCTCCCCTCCAACCCACACCTTCAACTAGAAATCTCCCCACTGCCTTCTCTTTTTCTCCTGTACCTACCTCCAACATAAAAAAACTCTTAACTAAACTTAAGCCCATAAAATTAGCAGCAGACAACCTCCCAAGTGAATACCTACAAATCGCAGCTGATGCTCTGGCCTATCCAGTATCCATCTTGATTAACCGATCTCTGTCAGAAAGTTACGTTCCCACACTGTGGAAAGTATCACATATAATTCCTCTCCACAAAGGCGGACCCTCCACAAAACTAATCAATTACCGCCCCATAGCTATTCTCTCTCCACTCTCCAAAATACTAAAGAGATGCACACACTCTCAGGTCTCAGACTACCTCCTTACTAACAACCTCCTTTCCAATACTCAGCATGGTTTCTGACCAAACCATAGCACCACCACTGCCTTACTCTCCTTTACTAACACTATCCTTCAACATAAAAACAATGGTTATCTCTCCTCTGCTACTTTCCTAGACCTATCTAAAGCATTTGACATGGTCCCACACAAACAACTTATCTCTGTCCTCAATAACGTAGCCTTCTCTCAATCAGTCACCAACTGGTTTTAGAGTTACCTGTCTGACCGCCAACAATCCGTTGTATGGCAGAATTACATATCTCCCCAACTACCTGTCTCCATAGGGGTTCCCCAAGGATCCATCCTTGGACCCCTACTCTTCTCTGTTTTCACCAATAATCTAGCCTCTACCACCAAACATGGCACACTCATACAATATGCAGATGGCTCAACCATCATCTGCTCAGCCCAGTCCCTACCCAAACTGTAAAAAGTCACACAGGAAGCCTTTTCCTCTGTTGAAATTTGATTATCTGATGCCCAATTAATACTCAACCCAAACAAATCTAAACTACTCATTTTCCAACCCACCAAACATACTCAAAACAACTCTCACTTTAACATCACAGCAAAAGACAACACCACTATATACCCAACTGAACACACCAAATTGCTAGGAGTGGAAATAGACAATAAACTAAAATTTGACATTCACATATCCATGACCATAAAAAAAGTCCACAAAAAACTAGGAGAGTTATACAGAAATAAGCAAATTCTCACCAAAGCAGCAAAGATTTCAATAGCAAATTCCCACCTTATCTCCACCCTACTTTATGCCTCTACAATATATACCAACCTAAGGCAATGCAATCTAAACAAGCTAGAGACCTGCTACAACAAAATCGCCAAATTCGCCACAGGGGCATCCTACCATAGTCATCACTGTCTCTCACTTGCCAAACTGGGCTGGCTTGAACTCCCTCACCTCCTTCAATGGTATCAACTCTCACTCGCCAACAAACTAGTAAACCATCCACTAAATGTCCCATCCCTCCAGAATCTACTTCAACCCTATCACACCACCAGACCACTAAGATCCAGCAACAAAAATCACTTGCAGATCACTAAAGCCAATAACTCTGCTGGTGAAGCACTATTCTCTTGCACCATAGCCAAATTATGGAACTCTCTCCCACCCACAATTACCTCCATACCATCATGCACCCACTTCAAAACTTTACTAAAAGTGCACCTAAAAACATGCTGGCTATGCCCTTGCAACTCCCACTCTAATATCACCCACCCCATCCAACCACTACCTTTCTTTCCACTCCACTAACTACCTTGATTATAGCAAGCTCAGATACTCATAAGCCTAGTACTTATTATACAGCAGGAACTTCTTATTGTAACATTTGTTAATGTCTGTTATGTACTTCACAGATAAAGATTCTAGTTGTCTACTGATGTACTATGTTCTTCATCTGTAAATATGTTGTAAGTAATTGCTATGTTAAATTGTTAATCGCTATGTAATCCAATGTAACTACTGTCTGTTTATTTTAACTGTGGAGCTTTTCTCCTCGGGCCTCCACTGAAAATGGACCTACGTCCAGTCGGACACTCCCAGTCAACAAATGTAAATAAATAAATAAAATAATAAATAAATAAATTAGGTGTCTCTCTAGCTAGCAGCCTTAGTCTAGGGTCTGAGAACTGAGCCTATCTCACCTCTACTTTTGTGATGCTTCCCAGCTCCCCTTGCACAGGAAGTCTGGTATCCCCGGACAGCAGTGCCTCACTGTCAGCCTGGGTGTTACCACTTACCTCTGCCCTTACAGTCACTCTGTCCAAGGGAAGATCAGTACCTACCAGCAGCTGTGGCTCACCTTAAGGCTCACTGCTACAGGGTAGCTCCCTCCCTGAAATAGTCACCTAACCAGACATGGCTTCAGGTGTGGTGTCTGTCTTGGTCTCCCTGAGGCTACCAGACACACATGCCTGTCTCCAAGCCTGACTGCATGTAACTGCATGCACACAAGGTACTGCATTATTAAAATTATTATCTATCAGGACATCTGCAGGGATATCCTCAAACACACCTACTTGCTTGCTTCCTTTTCCACCCTCCCAGTCAAGGTGAACCCTGGCCAAAGGCATTTGGAATGAGGTCTCTTCTAAAGCTCTGACTGAAGTGGACTGCCCAAGCAAGTTCTGCTCTTCATTAACCACTGCAGACTTCACAATGGTTATGTCAGAGGCTGTGTCTCTCTTAGCAGTGGCCTCTTTTCCCTCAACTAAGATCTGATATAACTTCTTGTGATAGTTTGGTACACCTGTTGTCTCCAGACAACTTACCACTAGCATACTGTTATTCTCACTTGCTGGCTCCCCCACTTGTTGTTCCCCACCTTGCTTCCATAGATATATATATGATACATGGCCAAACTGGCTTCATTTAAATAATTTAACCCTCGATCCTGGCTGTGTACCTGAACTATTGGCTTCCCCTGTTATTGGTGGACTCTGTTGGGGTGATTTAGGCTGCCCACCATGGGTTCCCTTATATCCATGTGGAGCACTGAGTATCCCATTCCTGTGCAGTGATGCCCTACTTGCTAAGTGGAAATCCCCCTTTTCCCCAGCTCATCTGCAGATTTACATTCTCTGTCTGCCAACCAGATTCTCATGTCCTCAGACAAAGTGCTAAGGGCTTCTTTCCTCCCCAAAATGTCTGCCAGCCCTTCAAAAGTGGTGACCTGACACGCACTCACCCACCTATGAAAAAAAGTGCTTAACTCAGTAATATAACCACACACACACATACACACACACACACACACACACACACACACACACACACACACACACACACACACACACACTTTCATCTGCCTTGCATCTATGATCATGAACCTTTTTTCTGTAAGCTTCAGGTTTTAACTTAAAACATACAAGTAAACATGTCTTTATTTTTTCATAGTTTAAACAATCAATATCTGACAATTTAGAAAGCATCAGTTGCAGCTTTAGCATGGAGTAAGGGGGTCAGGAACTGTACCCAGAGCACTTGGCCAGCATTATGCTGTCTACATACTATTTCAACGATATGAATAAAACTATCAATATTATCACCCTCTGTAAATTGTGGAAGAAATTTACTAACATTTATTGCCTCTGGGTTCGGTTATTCCTTTCCCCATTGCCTCCATGACTGATGAAGAGTCAGAATCTCCCTCTCATGTTGATGCTGCTTCTCCTTTTCTTCAGCCTCCAAATGCCACAGTCTCTCATTTTCTTTGGCCTCTGAATGCTACAGTCTCTCTGCTGATTGTAATTCCATGTCTTTGGCCTCCAGTTCAAGTCTCTTTAACACCAAACAAATTTTAAGTCCTCTGAGAAAAGGGTGAATGTCCTGTTTCTGAGGGCTGCAAATTCCCATCACCAGACTGGTTATCCTCCTGGTTGCTGGTCCGTGTTGTAGCTGTGACTAAGGCTGAAATCATTTCCTCTTTAGTCAGGTTGGCATACACCAGTCCTTTGGCTTAACACCTCCTGGTCAACTGGTTCTTTTTCAGCTTGCCATATTTCTCTGCTGACATCTTTGCCTGCTTTCCCTGACTAAACTAAATTAACAAAAAATACATAAATAAAAACTGTTGTGATATGAAACTCTGAATGTCATGTGATTGCTGAGAGAAAGAACACCTTTAATGACAGCTGCTTACAGGCTGCAGAAGTTCAATATCCCCACCACTGCACATCAATATATGATGTTCCCACTCTGGGCCAATAATCAATGAGCTTGAATCCTCAGCACTGACACTGTAGAGGGGCATTCACTTGGAATACAAATGGACGCACTCAGTATTTCCAGATTCAGACCTCTCTGCATCAAGCACAATTTCCCTTAACAGCACACAGGGAACACACTCAGCATGGGGTCTGGGTTTTACTATATGTCTTCCTCCAGGTCCCCAATAAGACTCTCCACCGGCACAACTGTAGGGTTAGGTCCTCAGCCGAGAGTCCAAGCCAAGTTCTTCTGCATCCTCTCTGTGAAACCAGTGTTTTGTGTCCCTGCTTAAAGTAGCTCACACACACACAAACACACACATACGCGCACACACACACACACACACACACACACACACACACACACACACACACACACACACACACACACACTCTTTGAGATTAAATTTTCACACATACTTGGCAAAGGCTGGCACAGATTTACTATTTATGCCACCTTCTGTTCAGACTATAAGGTAGTTTCACTGCCACCAGTCAGTTACTATAAGGCTCTTAAAAGGGTATCCAGTTATACTGAGTGAAGTTAATATTAATACAAATGGTAATGTTGACCAAACAACAAAGCTTTCAGGAGTGGCCAGAGGGTTCAGGCACCTAGGCAGTGAGACATTTCCCCGTGGTACATTTGGCTGGGAACACATGGCTGAAGTGACATTCAGCTGCAGAGAAATGTGGCTGTTTGTAAATTCCATGTGGGCAAAGAGAAGCATACACTGCCATGCTCACAGCTTTAATAATCAAATGCATGGAGGCAGAAGAAGTAATGAGTGTTGTGCTCAGTGTACAGTACAGACTTATGTAACTACAACATGTAGAAGTATGTAACAGCATGGAGAATATCCTGCAAGCTACTATAGTCACATTTATGCTCCAGTATGCATTTTAGTTTATGTTCCATAGACACTGTGAAAGGGGTAGTAGTCCACACACACCAATTATAAAGGCACTGCCCATTGTGCACCGCAGTTTTACTGCAGCTAACATGCCCTCTGGCCAACCTGCTGCTGATGACTGCCATATTGCCTGCTGTCTCATGTTCCTTTGGGGACCATGGGCATTGTTTTTCCCTTGTGCATTTGGTTATTGAAGTTGTGGGCATGGCAACACATTCTTCTCTTGGCCCATAGGGAATTTGCAAACAGCCATATTTCTCTGCAGCTGAATGTCACTTCAGTCATGTGTCCCCAGCCAAATGTACCACAGGGAAATGGCTCACTGGCTAGGTGCCTGAACCCGGCCAGAGTTATCACCAAATAAATATATGCAAATATTCTCAAAACTTAAATATTTTCTAAAACGGATCAGCCACAATGAAAAGTTTAAATATATTTAATAGCAAATAATAAAAGAACATGAAAATACTGAATATCTATTTACAATAAACACCAGAGATTCAGTAACAGGAAATATTGAAAATAACACAGCTGGAAAGAGTCACACAGTTACAGCAAAATAATACTTAACTATTTTCACTATATTTTCCTCACTTATCTAGAAAATTATGGTTCTTGCTTAATGAATAGACCAAGACAAAATTATGTTGGTGAGTGGTCCTTGTTGTCAGATCCAAGACAGAATACAGAATATTGAGAGCAATCCCCCACTAATATCTAAATATTATTTCTGGCTTACAGAATGACATCACATACATCTAGTCATCTGACTCTGTTACTTGCACTATCCCCCATCACTAGAAGCTGCCATGTTTTAGCACCTATGTGCTACAATACACACTAGACCTTTAACTAAATTTTATTAAAGCATCTGTAAGCCATAAAACAATGAAAACATTCCACTCTTCCTACAGGAGCTACAAACTATTCTCTAGCACAAACATTGCATCTCTGGCTCCATTCAAAACTGTGGGATAACATCTTTATGGCTTAACCCATAAAGTAATTTAATTTCAGATATATTTTAAAGTTGGCTAGACTGAGATTAACCTTTTCTCTTCCAGTATCCTCTGTTACAAAATATATATTTCAACAGTTACAATAATGCATGTACATTCCTTTTCTTTCCAGCAGGGTACGCTGTTGATACATTTTAACAAAAGCAGCGTTACAAATACATTTTTCAACACAAGCATCTGTACAAATCAGTTTGATATACAAATGATATATAATTCTTTACAAAATTCCAGCTAGCTGTGCTGGCATATGTTACACATCCACTGGCCTACTTTTCCTGACATGGCTGGAAGTACCTCCTATCATCACAACATTCATGGCAGAGCAACACTTGTTATGGTAACAACTTTCTACATTCATAGGTGGAAAAATTCAAATCTGTCTCTGAATGTGTCCCAGCATTAATTCTGGCTGTCTTGTTTTTGAGCTATGAGGTTGAGAAATGTGTTTATTTTTTTCCTATCCCTCTAACTCATATATCACAGTTGCTGGCATTGAGTACTGCAAAAATCCTAAATATGTATAGAAAATATGTGCTAACTTATCAGTTTAGTGCAGTAAATTAATGCTGAGGTTTATTGTGGAAAGGATGCAGGGTTCAAATCCTTTTATATTCTCTTTTGTAGCTGACTGTTTTTTAACTGTTGCATTTTTTCATTGTACCTCAGCTGAATAATGGTTGTTGTGCAGAGGGCTAAATTCCTCTCCATGAGGATACAAAGTTTGAATTCCCTTTAGTACCTTTATGGCACAGTATTTATAATAGTGTCCCTGGTGTCCAGTGGTTCTCCACTGGCTTTTCTTTAAAGTTTTAATTGCTGCCTTTAAAGCATGCTATATAAAATATCCCTGGTCTCTAGTGTTCTCCTGAGCCAAGTCTGAAGAATTATCCCAGGTGTCTAGTGTCCCCCCCCATCCCAGTTATGTGTACGTGCCGTTACTGCTACTCCCTTCAACCCACATACTTTAGATTTATCCCTGGCATCTAGTGTCCCCCCACCAACTCATGTACTTAGTTATCCCTATTCACTAGTGTTCCCCTGTCCCATGTACATAGAGCTACTCCAGGTGTATAGTGTTCCCTCCAACTCACGTCTACAGATTTATTGTTGGTGATTAGTGGTCACCCCAACCCAATGCTACAGGCTTTGCTCATTAGTAGTCTAGGGATATGTGGAAGTATGGCAGATATCCCAACCACCCCTTGAACATTCATTCCATACACACACATGCACATGAACATGCGCAGACACACACACACACACACACACACACACACACACACACACACACACACACACACACTGCCACCTCCCCACTCAATGGCATTCATGCATATACTCAGCCAATCACTCATATAGATGCATGCACACACACCTAACCTAACCTCCCCCCAATGACCCCACTACTGCTACCTCCCAGGCAGACACAGACTCACACATGCAGCCCCTAACAAACACACACTCACAACCTCTCCTAACATTACTTGACCACTAGACTTCCCAACACTTACACAGTGGATGAACACATCCTTTTGGTAAGCATCCAAGAATGGCCATGAAAATGTATGCAGCCAAAGGATTCTCTGAATCATCTAGTTGCATAATTACCTTAATGCAGGCAGCTCCGGGGGTGAGCACATGGCTAATAAGCATATGCCTCTAATTGGAACTACCTCATTAGCATGTAGCATGGCTGCAGAAAGATTGCCCACTGCAAAGTCTCTGAATATGGAAAGGTTACCACAAAGTGTATATATTATGTGCACTGTGTGGTAATCTTTGTGAATTTGGTTGATGGTTTAGGGTTTGACGTTTTTGGTAATACATGGCATTATGTACTGTTTTAAGCTGGCTGTAGTTGAGTGTATTTTGTGAAGTAACCCACTGGGGTTGTTGAAGCTTTGCAATGGTGGGTCCTTTAATGGTGAATTGGCTGCACATTTAGTAGTGGTATTATAGGTCCACTCTAGTTTGTACTGCTGTGTTTCTTGGATTATAGTGCAGGTGCTGCACATAGAAGGCTCTGGAGTCAAAACGATTAAGCAGTTATTCAGTGTGACTGTGTGGTGTAAGGAATGATTTTAAATATATATATAAATATATATAAATATATATATATATATATATATATATATATATGTGTGTGTGTGTGTGTGTGTGTGTGTATATATATATATAAATATATATAAATATATATATATATATATACTCTGCCATTCTTTTTTCCCTTTGGCTATGATATGGTTTACATGTTGGTTCAGGCTTTTGTCAACAATGACTCCTAAGAGTTTGTTGTGAGAGACTTATTCCAGTACAGTGCCGTTACTGGACATTTTACTTATGTTAGGTCTTGTGTTTAGGTAGGAATCAAGTAAGAAGGGCATTGTTTTATATTTCTTGCATGGAGTGCAAGTTGAGAATTAGTTACCCATTTAGTGATGGAATTAAATGTGCCTGGGGTTAGCTTTTGTAGCTGTGGTCTTGGCATGATAAATGAATGTGCAGCCATCAGAATGTTGGATCAAGGCTTCATTGGAAACAGATTTATAACGGTTATTAGTAAAGATGTTGAAGAATAGGAGGCCTGTGAAAGCACATGGAGGATGCCAACAGATATAGGGGTGAAGGCATAGTATGCATTCTTCCAGTGAACTGATTGTGATCAGTTTGTTAGGTAACTAGAGAGGCAATTAGTGAGCTTACTAGAGCTAAGACAGCGTCTGAATTAATAATGTATGGAAGACTGTACTAAACGCTTTTGACTGGTCAAAGAGTTCTGCAGATGACATGTAGATGTCATTAGTGTATTTATAAATGAAATGATGGTAGTGTCAGTGATGAGCTGTGTCGGGGATATTGCATTGTTGAGTATAAGATCATGCAAGAGCTGTTTGCATATGTATTTTTCTAAGATTTTAGATGGGGATAGATAGATGGAAATGGTTCTGAAATTTATTAGACTAAAATCATTCCTGTTCTGTGTATAGAGATGCTATATAATGCTTTCCAGAGTATAAGCATGTATTGCTCATTAATGGATCCAATGTTTTGTTGTAATTAGACAACAATTTTAAGGGTGTCTGAGAAAAGTTAGTCTAGAGCTAAAGTATTAGGTTTAAGTTTGGTTAGTATTTTTTTTTAATTTGGTCTGTGTTAGTTAGGGAAGGACTAGTTCAGGAATGGTAGTTAGGAGAAGAAGTAGTTCAGGGATGGTAGTTATGGAAGGACTAGTTCAGGGATGGTAGTTAGGGAAGGACTTGATCAGGGATGGTAGTTAGGAGTAGGAGTAATTCAGGGATGGGGTTGTTTGTCATATTTTGTCAGAACGTTTGTTTGGATATTTTATACTGCTGAAGCAGTGAGGTAACTGTTTGAATGAAGGAATTGGAGGCTGCATTGTGGTTCATCTCATTTGGAACAGGGCTTTGTTTGGAGGTTTCTGTCATGTTTTAGTAATCTGTTTACAGCATTTCAGAAATGTTTGGCATTTTTACTGTTTGTGGATTGTAGATTATGACAGCAATGAATCTTTTGATATGTACTAGGCTTTTTAATCTCTTTGCTTGTTTGTTAAGGTTTTGTAATGATGTAGTTTGGCGGGGGATTTATTCTTTTTCTACTCATTCCACATTTTGACTCTCATGTTAATTTGTTGCTTGGTTTCATAGGACAACTGGGGTGTGAATGAGATTTTAATTTTCTTTTTCTTCATTGGGGTTAAGGATTTTAAAATATTGAGGAAAGTTTGGTCAAAGTTCACATCATCATCGAAAGGGAGGTATTTCAGAGGAGTCCAGCTATACAATTTAAGGATGGAGTTTAAGTATGATCTGGAGAAGTTATTTATTTATTTTTTTTATTTTCACAATTAAAGACTGGCACTTTAAAATGTGTGGACTGGGACTAGATAAGATAGGCTGGCAGATGGTTGCTAATGGAATCTGCGGGAATGCCCAGTTTCATGTTATACTTTTTTGTTTGTGGTTAATACCCAATTGAGTATACTTGTAATTTTGTCAATTCTGATTGATTCTGCTATTAGTTGAGAGAGCTATTCTGATTTAAATAAGGTAGAGAGCTACTGAAAGGTGATCATGGGCATTTACATCTCACAGAATTATAATATCTTCTTTGATGATGTGGATTAGCCAGGAGAGAATATCTCATAGAGCTTCAGTGTTGTGATAGGGGTAGATGTGATGAATATGGTTATAATATATAATTTTTGGTGGGCATTTCTTTCTATAGGTTATAGCAGGAGCTCTGTGTTATTTACCGGAGTATAGCGCTGCTTGTCAAATTAGTTTCTAGGTTGTTTCTATACTGAGTTAGATACCCCATGCTGTTTAAATGACCAGTTCTAATGATATCATAACCCAGAGGGGTGGTGAGGTCATTTGAAATGATAGGGCTTAGTCAGGATTTTATAATTGTTAATATATCTGTGTTATGGTAATTGATCCAGTGTGAAGTTGATTGAATGCATTATAAATACTTCTTGCATTTAGGTGGTAAATATTTGGTGTTTTCGGAAGAGATTCAGGAGATAGACTGATGTGATGATAAACTGAACTAGGAGATGTGGGCCATCAATCAGCAGACAGAGTGGGATAGATAGATAGATAGATAGATAGATAGATAGATAGATAGATAGATAGATAGATAGATAGATAAACAGTTCATAAATAATTAAAGGATAATTGGTTTAGTATTATTCATTGAATATACATTTCATTGAACTGTTATTCATTGAAAAATTTTCATTGAAAGTATATTTTCCTGAAAAGTAAGTACAATGAACGCCATTACGTTAATAAGACTGGAACTATAACCATCTGTATAGCTGAGTATATGTTGAAGAGCACAAGCATTGGGCACAGGTAATCAGTGACAACACTTTGAAAATATACTCACCAAAAAAGATACAGAGATCTAAACAATAACCAGTCACAAAATAAAAACAGTTTCCTTTTGTGATCCATTCACAAAAAGCCTACCACTAACTTCAGATGCACTTAGTCTGAATGGTGCTGGTGTAACAGAAAGGCTTTCCTAAGTTAAGCTATAGGTTTAGGGTTAGGGCTAACATATATTAGTAAGCATGGGCAGGGTGGCTTTGCCATTTTTCAGTTAGTGTCTTCCATAGCACAATGGTTCATTTTTAACTTAAGAAATGTCCCTCTCTAGCAATTATGCAGCTATGGCATGTACTACTGGCATTTGCAACATGTGCCCTTGCCTGTATCACAGTATAGCTACAGTCCTGGGTCCTACCTTTGATGTACCTGCATACCTACCTACATTCTTTATTTGGAAGATGTGTGTGTGTGTGTGTGTGTGTGTGTGTGTGTGTGTGTGTGTGTGTGTGTGTGTGTGTGTGTGTGTGTGTGTGTGTGTGTGTGTGTGTGTGCGCATGTGTGCGTGTGCGTGTGTGTGTGTGTGCGTGTGTGCGTGTGTGTGTGTGTGTGTGTGTGTCTCATATTTTTTGTTGTTGTTGTTGTTGTCTTTCATAGTTTACTTAGTGCATCATCCTATGTAATATACACTACAGTATACTTTAGTGGAATGCCGATGTATTTCAATGTCAGTGTGCTTGTAATTTTTCTTGTATGATAAGTAAGTTAGATGGTATTCACTGTAACGCTAGACTCGCAATGTTTTGGTCACCTTTTAGGAGTCATTCATATAGACTGGATAATATTCAGGTATAACAGACATATTTTCCTTTGACACAGACATTGGTGATGCTTGAACTGGCTTGTAAGGGTTCCTCATATGTGTAATCTAGCCATGGTTTCCTTTACAAAATGTGAGTTATCTAGTTATCCTGGGTCACTCTGTGGTTCCCTCAAAAGATGTCTTTGCATGTGTACATCCATACACCATATGTCTTGTGAGAGTTTACATGACTCTTCACATTATCTATACCTACTTGCACTGCACCTTTCTGTCAGTTTTACAGGGCTGCATGTGGGGACTATTATTGCTCTATGGGCATTTATTTTGTCCAGCATTAGAAATTGGTTGATTTTTTTCCCCAAATGAAGACATTGCTGTGGAATGTGTTATCATAAGTTTGCATTCTTGATAATGGTTATTTTATTTTGCGTTACCTTTTACGTTGCCGGTGAGGGGCACTGTATCCCCAGTAAAGCACAGTACAATGTTGAGTAATATTACCATATTCTAAGAATGTTGCATATGCTTACAATATGCCTATGTCTCCCCTGCAGTCCTATAGATATCAGCAAGTGTCTGCAAGTGTGGATCTAATCTGATATATGCCACGCAGCATTTTAAGACAATTGGGCTTTTCTTTCTGTATATTCAGTCACATCTGTGTGTGTATTATGCTGGACTTCCATGGGAATGTGTATTTGTCTCCTGGTTTGTTTGATGCATATTATATGTCCTTGTCATGGCCTGCCTACATTATGTGCACAGGTACTGCATGCATTGGCAGAAACTAGAATTCTTTCCATGTTTAGTCTAGGCAAAAATCATTGCTGTGTATACGTGTATTTGCATGTATTTTGTTTAATTTTTGCCCTGTCTGACTGCTAACTATCAGACTCTCTCTCAATGCATCAGCCCATTAATTTCCTTTACTAGGAGGAAAACAACTAAGACATCAGAAATAGTTTGAGGTTTTTCCACTTTCTTCCTTGCCGTAACCTCATGCACACTTGGTGAGGCAAAGGAAAGGGATCTGCAATGGGCTCTCCACAGAGGACAGCATCTCACTTGCTTTCCCACAAAACAGCCCGACCCTTCCATGCAGAACAAGCAGTGACCTGTCCATTTTCCAGCAGGGGGATCACATTGTCCTGTCTACATCACAGTGTATGCAACACCACCCCCCACCCCCCCACCCCCACACTGCAAGAAGCAAGTGAGCCACATCTATTCACTCCTACCCCTCCCTGGCTGCATAAGTGTCGGGGCAACTAATCAAGACCAAGTCACTCTGGTCACAGTCAGGACTTCATCCCTGTGCACCAAGGAGCCAGACTATATATATTTATAATTTACTGTCAGCATGTCCAGGATGGAAATTTCACATTCTTGCCACTGCCATGGTACCACATTTTATGTGCTTTTTGTCTCATCTCTTGCACACCATCAACCATCTCCTGGCTGAATATGGCTTATTATTTTCCAAGCACTGTGAATTTTATCCAGAGAGGTGTGGAGGGAGCTGTCATTCAACTAACCATAAGGGTGCTTTGTGCCTTCTTCAGAATCTTGGTTTTACCCCACCCCTGGGCAGTGGAGTGTGCAATCCATGTCATTGTGGAGGCCCACAATGGTCGTCTCATGCAGCTGCATGTTTCCACACACCCATGTTGAAAGCTACTAGCAGATGGTGGTTTGCAGAGCCCAAGTACCTGTTCTAAGCCATGCACTTGCATCACCTTCCCTCCTCCAAAGAATTGTGGCAGCATGTGGCTAGTTCCTCCGTGCTGTGGCTAGCTACTCCCTGCATTCACCCCAGGATGGGCCTGCCGCTCCTCCTATCCCAGATCCAACAGACACTTGACCTGCTAACTTAAAGTAGCTTGCCTGGGCTGTACCCTCTATGCCATGTGCATCATTTTGTTTTCCTGGCAGGCTATATATATATATATATATATATATATATATATATATATATGGGTGGGTGTATGTGTGTGTGTGTGTGTGTATATATATATATATATATATATATATATATATATATATATATATATATATATATATATATATATATATATATATATATATGTGTGTGTGTGTGTGTGTGTGTGTATGTATATATATATATATATATATATATATATATATATATATATATATACATGTATATATGGATTTACCAAAAATCAGTGAATCAAGGAAACATCAACAGCACTAACACTGACAAGCTAATATTTATAAAAAACAAAAACATGATTTTTTGCATACTCAAAGGAATAACCCTGGATCTGGCAAATTTTAAGATATGCTTTTTGCCCCCACTGCATCCCTGCTGCTAATTTTTTCAACTCTGAGATCACACCATCCCAGGGGAAACACCTGTCAGCCATCTGGTTTGTCGACCAAAGTGCCACATTTTTTTCCTTGTGGTCCAAACATGAAAGATTGTGTGGCTTGGAGTACAGCACAGGCTATATTACTACAATGCTGCTAGAAGTGGTTTAAAAAATAAAGAAAAATAAATATTTAATGTGTGAACATGAGTGAAAGTTCTAAAGAAAAGAACTAGTGCAAACTCTGATGGTATCTGTACGAAACTTTGGCCACTGGGGGCTCTGCTGACTGGCTAATGCAATGTGAACAATGGGACAGGCACTGTATCCTAGTTTTAACTGGATTTTGCCTGTGTTCTTGTCTGCTTGGTCTCTCTTTATATCCTATTAATTCAAAGATTCTACCTTTAGAAAGATGACAGGTAGATAACAGACATTTCAGATGTTAGCTTGACATTTCTGTACTCTTCAAGCACAATTCAGAATGAAAAAAAAATCTTTATCAACCTGCTGGGTTCTTTTATTATTATCACATTTTCTCTAAGGAGTGAAAAATGTATCCATTCCTTGTCAAAATGTTTCATTTGTTCCTCTGCAAAGATCAAGAAAAAATTCCACTTAGCAGTGTTTGACATATTCCAAAATATTTGATTCTGTTATCCTGGTGTGCCTAGAATGATGCAGAAATGTGCAATATCCAGACTGAATGTGTGCCATCTAATATATGAAAACTCAGATTAAAGGCATTCTCGAATCATTTTGTATGACACGATGCAGATGTTAAATCATTATAATATCACTTATCAAGAAAGTGTGTCACAGTGTTAATATACTCTCTTCAAGATGAGATTCTTATATCTAGTGTATTCTGCTGCTATGAAAAGAATCAGCAAATGACAAGTGTTTCAGCCAAGTGATTTTATTATTCTTATCATTATAGATACCTAAAGGGCAAGAAGTCATAAACTCTTCTTAATAAACACTTTTTTCCCCTTTATGGATGTGCTAGTTAAAAAGCTCTAGAAGTTATTGCAGTGTACTTTGCTGCATCATCCAATTAAAACACCTAAAAGTTATATTGTAATTGTTCACATTTAGGCACTAGATAGCCAGGATTTGTATCCTCAGTGTGCATAAAGCCTCTGTTACTATCCACACCCAACAAGTAAATGCAGTAGAGAGTCAATTATCCGAAACATCAATTATCTGAATGCAGCTTTCCAAAGTTTTCAGGTAGGAAAAATCATAGAGTCTGAATGTGTAAATGTTATATGTATTTGTTTGTGCATGTTTTTTGAGCTTGTAGCCCGCACATGTGTGAAAAATATTCTTTATTGTCCACTGGAATTACTGAATTGTAGAAAAGTGTATTTCTTGAATGCAGAAAAAACAACATTTTAGAAGGTTTTTATGCAGTTCAATGTATATTTGATTATCCAGACAGTTTGATTTTCTGAACTACCCTAGGTCCCAATTAGTTTTTATGATCGCCTCTCTACTGTACATATTGAATTCAAAATATATGAAATAAATTCATATATTAAAATTCTTTAACTATACGCACTAATAGCTGTTTCCCTTCAGTCCTTTTCTGATGATGCTTTAAGTTACATCTGTTTTCTCTCTGTCCCGTATTGATGATGCTATGATGAATACTCCTTGATTTAAGAATGAGACTAATCTTTGTCTTTCATACATAAAGCTTACCTCAAGACAATCCCCTCAAGTCTTGCTTACTGACATTGTAAAAGGTAATATAATTCCATGGTCAGTCATGTTATGTCATTTGGTTTTCCAAATGTAATTAATTTCTTATTATGTAGCTTGAAAGAAGCACTGTCTTTTGCCATAGGTGTTAGATTCTCCATATTTTTTTTATTTATTTATTTTATTTATTTTTATTTATTTATTTTACATTTGTTGACCAGGATAGTTCGACTGGATATATGTCCATTTTCAGCGGTGGCCCGGAGAAAAAAGCTCCACATACCAAAAAAGAGACAGGACATACATCACTGAGTGATAAACTCAGGCAGACATGTTTAGAATAATATATACAAAGAATACAGGCAGATATCAATATACACAATGTGCAGACTTACATCTGATTGGCAGAGACATATCAGAAAATGTGAACATAGAATACAATCAGATTTCATAATTCACAACGCTTAGACATTCAAATGCTATGAGGCTTAGATACCTGGCTAAACAGCAGGTTGGGTAGCAAGACATGTATTAGTGAAATTATTAGGTTTAGAACAAGAGCACAGCCACTGAGATGTGAGGTATTTTTTGAGTTCTCTTTTAAATGGGGATAGCGAGGTTTCCCTGGTAATGGTAGTATGGAGTAGATTCCACATTTTACCAGTTGAGTTGGCAAATATAGCATCACCTGCAGAGTTTTTGGATTTTTAGGTCAGGTATGGTGGTAGCATTGTTACCTCACAGCAAGAGATTCTCCCGTTCGATTCTCAGATTGGCTTGGGAGTGCCTTCTGTGTAGAGTCTGCATGTCCTTCCCGCGGTTGGGTAGCGTTCGAAAGACATGCGTGCATAAATGAGCGTGTCTTTGTTGAAGGTTGGGCATCGAGCTGGCACCTTGGTGTTTCGTAAAAATCTACTGCCAATCATTAGCGGACTGGAGTTCCGCTGTGGCGACCCCTTACCGGGAAAAAGCTGAAAGACAAACAACATCATTAGTTTATCAACTGAGCGTAATGGCCTGGGGGCACTATGAGGGGTGAGAATATTTTTGAGGGCAGGGGTGTTATCAGGTTGATGGAGTATTTTATGCGCTACTATAAGCTGGTTGAACTGTCGAAGGGTAGGATACTCTAGCCATCCCGGTGCTTTGAGGTTTTGGCAATGGTGGGTCCTAAAAGCCATGCCTGTAGAGAATCTATATATGATTGTAACATCCTGATAGTTTGTTGAGATCAGTTTTGGGTAGGTTGGTGAGTACAGGGGAGGCATACATAAGGGTAGAGAGGAGGTGCAATCTTGCAATAGCTACCCTAGCTAGGGGGAGGGTGAGGAAAGGTTTGGCTCTGTACAGGGAGCCAAGTTTTTTGTTGACGGACTTAATAGTGTGATTTACATGTTTATCAAATTTAAGGTTGTTGTCTATTATTACACCTAGAAGCTTTGTATGGTCATCAGGGGAGATAATGGTGTCATTGCTAGATTTGATGTTGAAGGAAGGAGGAAAAATTCTATGGTTAGGGGAGAAATGTAGTAGCTTGGTTTTGTTAGGATTTAGAAGCAGGCGGCAATTAGCTAGCCATGTTTCTACCGTGCTGAAAGTGGTCTGGGTGAGGGTTAGAAGTTGTGTAGGAGAGGAGGCGGAGCATATTAGCATTGAGTCATCTTCATATTGGATGCAGGTGGCTCCTGGGATGGTGGTGTGCAGATCATTGATAAAGATAGAGAAAAGAAGGGGACCTAGTAAGGACACTTGTGGGACACCTAGGGTTAGAGGAAGTTGGGATGACAGCCTGCTCTGCATTAAGACAGCCTGCTGTCTACTGTTTAGGTAGGAATGAAACCATTGCATTGTGTGTTGGTCTAAACCAATGGTTTGTAGGGTATTGAGGTATTAAAAGATGATAAGCCTGCTTGCAGTGAACTGAACTTGGTAAGATAACTGGTATTTTGAATCTAAGCCATTTCAGGAAAGATGAATATGCTTTTTCTGGGGCAGGCTACAATTAGCACACATTTACAATGTAAACCCTTCCTCAAAAAGGCTGCTTTCTCTTCATTGTGGCCCTAAATGTTGACAGCGGTATAATATGACAAAAATTCTAGTGGTTGGAAAGTTCTTCTGTGCATAACATTTTATATACAAATTTGCATACATATACACAGACTAGCAAATATGCTAATGAAGGAAGACCTGGGGTCTTTTATGCTACCTGATTATAGCAGACAGACCCTGTACAGCTTTTCCCCCTCCCTCTTCATTTCTTCCAGTTATTCCAAGCTTCTTTTAATTCCTCTGCTGACCTATGTTCCACCATCTTCTCTGATAACTTGTTCCAGGACTCCACTACAATCTTTGTAGAAAGAGCTTCTATGAGATAGAAGTGAGTTTTCACCATCCATTGGCTGAATATGCCCTGTACTTCTGTACCTCTTAACCTCCTCTCTGTGACCCTGGTGATGAGCTCATATGATAGATTCCTCATTTCTGCTTCCTTTAAAGTTCTTGTGCTGAGAAGTTTACCTCTCAACTTCTCAGCATAAGAAATCTGGACAAAGGGAAAAACAATGGGGTGGATGAAGGCCTTGATTATAAATATCGCTCTTCTAAACTTAGAAAGTTATTAGAATAATAGGTTTTGCATTATCATGCCTTTTCTGAAGAATATGAAGTCTGAAACTCAAATATAGGTCATTATTTAGTGACGTCAATCCTCAATGATTTGTCAGAAAAAATACAAAATTTATGAGGAACACATCAAATGTTAGGCAAAAATCTGGAGAGTTGAGAGGCTTGTCTGAGTGCTACCAGCCTTTCCAAAAAAATACATTCCTTGAAACTCACATTCAGACTTCCCATAAACACCTGCTATCAGCCTAGTAGCCTTTTCTTTGCTAAGTGTGCATGTGTGTGTAGGGGGAGTGGCTTATATGTTACAAAACATAGCACTGGATTCAGAAAAAAATGCTAGCATGCCTGATAGCTAGTCTGTAGCAAACCCTGATTGCTGTCATTTTCTGTCTTTTTTCATTGGGTGGGAGGGGCTAGGTCTAATGCAAACACTTCCACCTCCAACATTTGCAGTTTGTATTACTTTTGACCTTTTGCCTGAGCATGTCGTTTCATGTTCTAATGTTTCTTTTATCTACTATTACAATTTAGCTTTTTAATTCAATTCAGGATTCTACATGTTCTTATGAAAATTGTGCAACATATATGCCTGAGCTAAGATCCGTATACAGCTCTGATATCCCCTGCCATCACATTTTTATAATTACTTAATGTTTATACTTTTTTGGTTAGTGCAATTTTCACAAATAGTTTCACTGCCTTACTCTCACTGAATGACAGGATTGACTGTTGGCTTCCCATGACCCAGAACTAGATTAAGTAGGCTTTCACAGAATAATTGAACAAATATTTGTCCTGCGATGGGCTGATGTCCCATTCAGAATACATTTCATAGCCTTGCCATCATTCTCCCATGACCTGGAAATGGATTAAGCAAGTTATCAAAGAATGGATGAATGAATGTTTGTACTCCCACTACAGCATGCTGCTTCCCGTAAATGTCTGTCCTAGTTTATGATTCTATCTGCTGCAGCCTGCTTCACTGACACAGAGAGCAACACTAAAGTCTTTCTGCACCACTGTACAGAAACACTAGGTTTTCCTTTTCTGTCACCTGACTCATTACTGCAGTGCTATACTATGCAGTGCTATATTATGCTCATACTCTGATTAGCAGCAGATATCATATGCTAAATGGCTCATTTGCTTATTGGCAGCATGACTTCGTTATCTTTTCATTTACAGACATTTATTCCATAGCCTAAGTGCCTTTAACAATTCATTCGCACTAAGCAAAGACCCATATATGCATGTTTTCTCAGTACTTTTTAGCCAGTGGTTCATAATGATTCCATACCCCCTGTAAACACATGCACATACACACTCACACCTTACCTTTCAAGCATTACTTGACACCGTCATTTTCTGCAAGATTCAAGGAGGGTCAATAAACCAAGGATAATTTCAAGTAGACTCCTATGTTTCAGCCAACTCCTCACATTTTACACTGTTAATTAATTTTTAGATCCTGAAAAGGCATGGCCATATCTTTTTAAAGATTTCACAAAGCTTAAGCTTTCCTTGCTAAATTCATGTAGTAACCAGTTTATTCAAAGGTTCCATAACATACTCAAAAGCAAATGGCAGTTTGTCCCTTCCCTTAACTTTATTGAGAGACGTAAAGCAGGGCTGCTTTGTGTTGCCTTTTCTTTACTCTTGATTAAGAACCTTTGGTCTCACAGATTCAATGGAGTGGAGTGAAGTGAATTCAGACAGTGTCATTTGGATATCATTGTGCAAAGTAAGGTGAAACTTTGCCATAGGAATCCTCACAAGAGTTATTTAATGCAGAAGTGTAGCCAGATTTTTAAAACCTGCAGGTTAAAATTATTAATCAGTGCTAAGAAATGCAATGCATTCATGTTTTGGAAGGAATAATTAAATCCAAGAAATTTAACTAAGTACTGACTTAGTAACTTGTGTACTCACACTACTGTGTAAGTGACTGATAACAAATAAAGTACAGTTGTGTAAAATTTTACCATAACAGTAGATGTCCTTGCCTTCACTGCTGCAGTATTCACTACAAATGGGATTTTCTGCTGTGAAGCCCACTGTCCAGCCAGTTTACCAAAGTCTACCATTGCTTTAAGGTACACTGAATGTCACCTACACACTCCTTGTGTAGCGTAGGGCATAAAGTTGACATTCAGGTGTACCATCCTCAGAAATGATTGCCCCAGCAGGAACAGCAGTCTAAGGAAAACCAAGGAGAACCTGCACATCCAGGAAGGAAAAAAAAATAGGGGATGTGGGGAGGGAGTGAATACTGCAGCGGTGAAGGCAAGGACTTCTACTGTTATGGTAAGATTTTACAGAACTGTACTATGTCCTTACACTCACTGCTGCAGTATTTGTCACGTATGGGAGAGTGTCAAAGCTCAAGAAGAAACTGGAGAGGAGGAAGCAGCAGTAGAGCCCTCTAAGAAGCCATGGAGAATGGCATTAGAAAAACCACTCTAGCTCTGGGGATACCATCCAACTAGTAGTGTTTGGTAAAAATATGCACAGAAGTAAAGGTAGCAGCTTCAAGAACAGAATTAGTGTCTAACCCTTTGAAAAAAGCACCAGAAGAAGCCACAGCTCTAATAGATTGAGCCTTTACAGAACAAGGAAGGCTCTCATCATGAAACTGTAACAAAAGGAAATAGCCTTTGAAATCCAAGTGGAAACAGGTTGCTTGGAAACAGCCAAACCTAAAGACCTAGGATGAAAGGAAACAAATAACTGGGCAGATATTTTGACAGCTTTAGTTTTATCCAAATAAAATCTGAGCTGTCTATGCACATCTAAGATATGCAGCACCCTCTCACTGTCAGATTGCGGAGAGGGGAAAAAGTAGGCAAATTAATAGACTGATTAAGTGACAACTCATTAACCACCTTGGGCATGAAAGAAAAATTAGTCTGCAAGGACAACCTGTCCTCATGAAATATCAAAAAAGATGGGCAAGCCATAAGGGCGTGCAACTCAGACACCTGTCTGGCAGAAGTAAGAGCTAACAAAAGAACTGTCTTCCAAGAACAATGTTGCAAGGAAGTTGAAACACAAGGCTTAAAAGAAGCCTGAGTCAATTTTTCCAGAATAAAATTAAGATCCCAGGGAGGAGGAACAGGCTACTGGGAGGTCTAATATTAAGGACGACTTTAAGAAATTGCTTAGCCTCAAATCTAGAAGCTAACGGGGGAGTTAAAGGCAGACAAGCAGAAGGAGCTGATAAGTGGGCCTCAATAGAATAATAGGCCAAACCAACACTGAGCAACTCACACAAATAAGAGAGAACCAAAGGAGCATCCACAGAAAGTGGATCCAGGGCATGAGAAAGACATCAAATAGAAAACCTCTTCCATTTAGATAAGTAGGATTTCCTAGTAGTATGTTTCCTGGCCTCCTGCAGGACCTGCAGCACATTCTCAGAAAAAAGTTGTCTATGAGGGATCAAAACCCTATCATCCACAGTGTCAGTTGAAGCATGGACAGGTGGGGTTGGATGAGAGACCCCTTGTCTTGTGTGAGGAGATTCACCCTGTGAGGTAACTTGTGATAATTGCCCTTGGCCTGATGCAAAAGTAGAGGGAAGCAGTTCTGTCGAGGCCAAAAGGGAGTCACCAGCAAGATTTTGGGAGCATCCTGTTGAATCTTGAACAGGACTCTTGGAATGAGAGGAAGGGGAGAGAATACATAAACATCCCCTTCCAAGAAAATGAGAGGGCATCCACCTTCCATACCAGATGACCTGGGACTCTGGCAAGTTGTCTGTTCAGAGGGGAAGCAAAGAGATCTACTTGAGGAGTGCCCCACTGGTGAACAATGTTGAGAAACACATCCGTGTGAAGCATCCATTCATGGGATTGAGTGAAGGATCTGCTGAGATTGTTTATTTATTTGTTTATTTATTTATTGACATTTGTTAACCTGTTAGTCCAGCTGAGCCTGGGGCCCATTTTCAGTGGAGATCTGAGGAGAAAAGCTCCAGAAAACTAATAATTATTACAAAAGTTGCAAGGATATAATCAACAGATAACATAACTCTACTAGCAAGTAATAGGATGATATAACATAAGTGTATTAGCAGGGCACAAATTTATAAATATTACATATTAAAAAACAGAGTATGAAATTCAGTGGAATACCATACATGAGGTCATTCCAATGTACAAAGAGTCAATAGTAATACAAGAACCTATTATTATTATTATTATTTTTGGTGCATTTAAAAATAAGAAAAAGAGGGAAAAGTAACAGAAGGTGCAGGGTATATGAGAAAAAAGAAAGTATGTAGATAAGAAGGGAGAATAAGTCAAGTGGGGGTTTGACAAGGGCAGGACCACGTCTTTTGTAGATAAAGTTTAAGTTCTTGTTTTAACAGGTATTTTTGAGGAGTGCTTCTTATATTGAGAGGGAGTAAGTTCCAAGCATGGGCTCTGGAGTATTTATTAAAGGACTTTGCAATGTTTTTATTAGGTTTATATATGTCAAGGAGGTGTTTGCTGGTAGTACGGAGGTGGCGTTGGAAGTTATAGTAGGACAGTAGAAGAGCGCTAGAGGGGCAGAAAGAGGGATCATTCAGGATAGAGTGTGCAATATGTAGTTGAGAAAGAAGTAGTTGTTTAGGGAATTCAGGCCACTGGAGTGTCTTAAGAGCGAGGCAGTGATGGGATTTGTATGGAAGATTGGAGGCAAATCTGGCTATTTTGTTATATGTTTGCTCTAGTTTGGAGAGAAGAGATGTTTGAACATTAGTAAGGACGGGGGCAGTGTAAAGAAGACAGGGTAGAAGGAGTGACTGAGCTAGGGAGGGTTTGGAGGAGGGTGTAAGAAATGTTTAGTTGTAATAGAGAAGACCAAGTTTCTGGTGGGTTTTTTTTTATACATTGCTGGATAGGTATATAGAATTTTAGTTCATCATCAATGATTGGTGGTGCAGTGGTTAGTGTTGCCGCCTCACAGCAAGAGGTTCTCTGGTTCAATCCTCAGCTGGGGGGCCTTCTGTGTGGAGTCTGCATGTCCTCTCTGTGATCATGTGGGTTTCCTCCGGGTGCTCTGGTTTCCTCCCACATCCCAAAGACATGCTGTAGGTGGACTGGACACTCTAAATTGGCCCTAGGTGGGAATGTGTGCATGTGTGTGCCTTCTGTGGAAGATTGGGTGCCAGGCTAGCAACTCGACACCATAAAAACTATACTGCCAATCATGAGCGGACAGGTGATCCACTATGGTGACCCCTAACCAGGAAAAGCTGAAAGAATAATAAGAAGAAGAAGATCAATGATTACTCCAAGTAGTTTGGGAAGGGATTCAGGTTTGATAGTGGTGTTGTTGAGGGAGGTGATAGAGAAGGAGGGTTTGTGCAGAGCAAGTGTTTTATGAAGGAAGAGAAGGAGTTTAGGTTTTTTTCCTGGCTTTAGTATGAGTTGATTATGAGACAGCCAGGTTTTGACAGAGGAGAAGGTGTGTTGAGTGAGAGCTGGAAGTTCAGGAATGCTGTGGGCAGAGATGATGAGAGTGGAATCATCGGCATATTGTAGAAGTGTTGAGAGGTTAGTAGCAGAGTGAAGTTTGTTAGTGAAAATATTGAACAGGAGGGGGCCAAGGATAGATCCTTGAGGGACACCAGTGTTTACTGGGAGGAAAGGGGAGAGGACAGTTTGCCAGCAAATGGATTGCTACCTGTCAGAAAGGTAGCTAGAAAGCCAGTTAACAGAGGAGGTAGAGAGATGAAGGTCAGGGAGCTTAGTTAGAAGTTTGGAATGGGAGATAGTGTCAAAGGCATTAAACAGATCAAGGAATAAACATGGAGATGAGCAAGTTATTGTCGCAGGCTTTAGCTACTGTTTGGGTGAAAGAGAGTAGTGCAGTGGCTGTACTATGGTGGGGTCTAAACAAAGCCACGTTGGGTGGGAGTTAGGAGTTTGTTGTCAAGAATGTATTTGAGTAACTGAGTATGGATGCACTTTTCCAGGATTTTGGATAGGGGGGACAGGATAGCAATGGGTCTGAAGTTAGAAGGATCAGTAGAGTTTCCACCTTTGTGGAGAGGGATTGTATAAAAGGATTTCCATATGTCTGGGACATGGTCTTCAGAAATGGAATGATTGGTAAGTATAGAGGCAGGGTATGCAATAGACTGTGCAGTTACTTTAAGAAAGTAGGGGGATAGTTGGTGGGCAGAGTGGCGAGCAAGGCTTAATTTTATTTAGGAGAGTTTAAAAATGGAAGTGGGAACTGGTTGGAAAGTGAAAGCGTTGGGGAGAATTTTATTATGGGGTGATGGAGGGTTTGAGATAGAAGTAATATTTTGTGTAAGTTTTTGGATTGTTTCTGTGAAATAGTTGTTAAGGAGAGTGGCAGTTTCAGTAGCAGTGTTATCTGGGAAGGGGTTGGGAGTAGATGGGTTGCCAGGGTGAAGCAGGTTATTGATGGTAGTCCAGAATTTATTTGGATTTTTATGTGAGCTACATTGGCCAGAGCAGAAAAAAAGCTTTCTTATCATTGTTTTTTGGTCATGTTTCTGAGCTCTTTGTATCTTTGAAAAGGAAGAGAGGATTTGTTTTTAAGCTAGGCTTTCCAGGCACCATTTATTTTGTGCATAATGAAGTGGGTTTGTTTTCTGAGCCAGGAGGCAAAGTTAAATTCAGTTCTGATTTTTCTAGAAGGGGCAATTGAGTCGAGTGTGTCAAGGAAAATTTTATTGAAAGATTCTACTGCCTCATTGAGAGGGAGGTGATATAGGAAGGACCATTTAATGCTAGAAAGTTTGGAGTTAAATGTATCTGGGTCAAAGTGGGTAAGGTTTCAACATACTCTGTATGTATGATCTTTGGGTGAATGTTGGGTGAATTTATGAATATAAGTAGGGCAGTGGTCACTTAAAGAGTTAGGAAGTATGCCAGGGTTGTGATAATGGGTAGGATGTGAGGTAAGGATCCAGTCAAGGATAGGTCCACATAAGGGGTTTTTGTTAGTTTGAGTAGGGGTAGATATGTGTTTTTGAAATTCATGAAGGGTGAGACTGTGAATAGGGGATGAGTAGACAGTTTAGACCAGTCGATGTTAACATCTCCGAGTATAATGGTTTTGTAAGGGACATATTGTGTGAGTCAGGAGAGAAAGTTCTCTAGGATAGAAATATTATCACCGGGGTGTATGTATATAGAGACTAAGGCAAATCTTTTGTGAGGGTTAAGGTGACAGTTTACAATAAGAATTTCTGCAGGTGTAAAGCTAGGAACAGAGATAGTGAGTGGGGAAAGGTTAAGTTGATCGGAGTAGAGGATGGCAACCCCCCCAACCCCTCTTGTTGGTTCTATTTGAGTGAAAGATGTTGTAGCCAGGAGGTAAGATTTCTGTATTAAGGTTGTGAGGTTTAACCCAGGTTCAGATAGGGTAAGGATGTGAGGAGTAGCGTTAAAAATCCAAGAGTGAAGTTCTGTTATCTTATTAATCATGCTTTGAATATTAACAGAGGATTTTTAGTGATTTGAGTGAGGGAGTGTTGGTATAAAGGGGTAGGTGAGGGGGAGAGATTTGAGTTGAAATTTTGTGAAAGGTAGAGGCAGGTGGTCCTGGATTGAGGTAGCTTGTCTGCCACAATGTTCTGATTTGAAGGAATATAAACTGGCTGAAGAGTCTCTTGATATTGGATAGCCAGATCCCATACCAGAAGTGCTAGCCGGCAAAGACGGTAAGATATCATAACCCCCTTTTTGTTGATATACCATATGACTGTGGTATTGTCTGTGAATACCTTGAGAGACCCTGGAGAGAAGAGAGGATGAAAGGCCTGAAGAGCCAGCATAAGAGCCCTTATCTCTTTGATGTTGATGTGTTCCTTCTGCTGACGAGGTGACCGCACTCCATGAACCCTCAGGGAGCCAAACATTGCTCCCCATCTCACATCTGAAGCATCTGTGAACAGATCCTGAGAGGGGAAGAGGAAGTTGAAAGGGGCCCTGGATTCAGAGACAACTACTGAATCCACCACAGAAGTTCTTTCTTGAGACACGGGAGAAGAGGAACAGGAAAGTCTAGAGGATGCTCATGCTAAAGCCACACCGACTTCAAAAACCACTGGAACTTCCTCATGTGGAGTTTGGTCAGAGGGAGCATTGGAATGATGGAATCCATGAAAACCAGAGCTCTCAGAAACTCCCTGGCTGTAATGGAGGCCAGGGGAAGAAGATTTGAAAGAAAGAAATGTGAGTTAATGCCTTTAGAGGAGGCAGGGATACTAGCATTGGCACCATTTGAATCCTGCAGCCCAGAAAGACATGATCCTGAGAAGGAGTCAGGGAAGACTTTTTGAAGTTTATTGTGAACCCCAAGCTCTGAAGAAGAGAAATGGTAAAATGAAGATTTTGCAAAAGGACCTCTGGTGAAGATCTGCCACATAACCCACGCACTCAGGTCACTCCACAGCAAGTACAAATATGAGTCTGTTATTGTCCAAGTCGGTGTGAATGACCTGAGACGTACCTCCCTGGACTACATAAAAAGAGACATGGAAGATCTCTCCGATCTTGTAGCCCAGGCAGGTATGACCCTAGCCCTGAGTAGCATTCTGCCATCGGCCAGAATGATACCGCAGTACAAGGACAAAATGATTGACTTCAACAATTGGTTAAGCTTCTGGTGTCATTGTAAGGGGATCCAGTATCTGTCTGCTTGGGATGACATGGTCAACAGCCCACAATGCTTTGCCACATATGTCCTGCACCTGTCGCCCCTGGGATTCCAGATACTGGCTAAGGCTCTTGCTGCCCCTATAGTGCCATTTTTAAGCAAGGTTCAAATAACAAATTCACCACCATAACAGGAACAGGCAAGCAAAAACTGAGGGTAATGCTACTCAATGCTAGAAGTCTAAATCTCAAAATGCACTCACTTGAGGCACTCCTTAAAATGGAGAGCATCGATATCTGTGCAGTGACTGAGTCCTGGTTTAAGGCTCCAGAGAGCGCCCCTGCACTACCAGGCTATAACTCATGCCACACATTTCAGCCATGTAACCTGGACTAAAACACCAAAGGTGGAGGTGTGTCCATATTCATTAAGGATATCAACACCTCCAGGCTAGTTGCTCAGCATAATGCATCCGTGGTTATCCAAGTGCAACTAACTCTGGGCAAAACTGCAATTCAAATTGTAGCTTGCTACAGATTCCCCACCATGCCCCAGGATTCCCACTCCTCTTTTCTTGATGTACTGGAAAATATTAGGGTTCAGCCAAACACCGTAATAATTTGTGACTTCAACTACCCCACCATTAACTGGAAAAACTACTCATATACCAACTCCTTAGCTCAACGCTTTCTGGAATCCATAAAATCCAATGCCCTGGATCAACTTATCCATACCGCCACCACGGGCAACAATATCCTAGACCTAGTCATTACCAACATGAGTGACCGGTGTTCCACACCTGAAGTCAACTCCTTGTTGGTCCGATCCAACCATAAGCTAATCACCCTTGATATCCACATCCCGCCCCCACCCCCCATTAAGGAAATCACAGTAAAAAATTTCTCCAAAGCCAACTTCATGCTTCTTAAGACAGAAGTGGTGAATTTCATGACACCGATGCAGAAGGACAATACAGTTACAACTGCTGAATCCTACACAAATGTACTCTATAAGCACTTACACAAATGCATGGATTGTGCTATCCCAAACAGAACCAAGATGCTGTCCTACAAAAAAGAAGCCAATCTGGTGGTCCCCTGCCATAAACAAACTGTACAACAGAAGGAAGAAACTGTTGCAAAAGAGAGTAAAATCCCATGAGTGGAGGAGCTCCCTGGTCAGCCTCAGTAAGAAGCTGAGATCCCTTATAAGATCCTTCAAAGCTAGCTACGAAAACAAAATCACCACTAATTCCAAGGACAACCACAAAGCATTCTATAGCTATGTCAAGAATCTCAATGGCAACACCCAGATCTGCTCTGAGTTGCAGCACAAAGGCAAGAAAATTACAGAACCAACTGATATTGCCAACATCCTGGTAGATAGTTTCAATGCTAACTTTGCCCCCCTCTCACCCCCTAAAGGGCCCATATCTATACAGGAGGCATGCAGAGTCCCTGTAATCACAACTACGCAGGTAAAAACTGCACTCTCTAAAGCCAAAAACACAGCATCCATGGAACCAGACAACATCCCAGGCTGCGTTTTACACAAACTTTAGAACGAACTGGCTCCCCACTTAAGCACCATGTTCAATAATAGCCTTGCATCAGGATTTGTGACCACTGAATAGTGCACAGCAACAGTTATCCCACTCCACAAAAGGGGAGCCACCACTGATCCCAGGAACTATCGACCTATTAGCCTGATGAGCCTGGTCTGCAAGGCCATGGAACATATCATCATGGAACTCATAAACAAAGACATTGGTAACCTCCAAACTTTGGATCCCACCCAGTTCGGGTTTGTGAAAGGCAGATCATGCCTCCTGAACCTGATTGACTTCTTTGAGGCAGTCACCAAAGCCGTAGATGAGGGTAAGGTGGTTCACACAGCCTATCCTGACCTCGCCAAGGCTTTCGACACCATCCCATATTCTGGAATTATAGCTAAACTCACTAAACTTGGTATAAATCCCTATGTCACAAGATGGGTTGCCAACTGGCTCACTGACAGAACCTGCACTGTAAAAGTTGCAGACTCCAAATCTGACCTCAAAGCAGTGACAAGTGGAGTACCACAGGGTTCCGTCCTGGGACCTCTCCTGTTTGGTATCTACTTCACTGAAGTACAGGCTAACACAGAAGGCCTCTGGCTAATGAAGTTCACAGATGACTGCAAACTAGGAGCCATAGTCAAGTCCCCAAATGATGTGGACATCCTACAGAAGGGCCTCACTGAGACAGATGCCTGGTGTCAGAGCCATGGCCTCAAGCTCAATGCCAAAAAGTGCAGTGCCGTCCCCTTTGGTAAAAACTCTGTACCCATGAGCTACCACATAGGCAGCAATCTACTTAACGCCAAATGCATGATAAGAGACCTTGGGAGTCAGGTGGACAGTAGTCTCTCCTTTGATAGTCACATTGCTACAGTAGTCAGGAAGTCTAAAGGAGAAGGAATCTAGGTAGAATAAGCAAGGGATTCATCATCAAAATCCACCTCTTCCTCAGAAAAATTCAATACTCTGAGCCTTTTAGGGGAAGAAGAGGACCAAGGAGAAGCAGGAACTGAAACCCCTTGAGAAGGCATAACGACAGTAAAGCACTAAACAACACCTGAGTAAAGGCCTGCCACTCACTTTGTAGATCCCTAAGAGCAGAAGAAACATGATTAGTTTTCTGTTTCGTTTTAAAGGGACATCCATCCTAGAAACCTGAGAAGGCTCAGACTCAGGACAGTATTCCACAACTGTAGTAGGAACCTCTTCCCTAAAGAGAAACTGCAGAACCCACTCTAGACCCCTTGGAAACAGTCAACAGTGGTTCCCCCTGAATGCAAGAAATGGACACCTGCAAAGCCTCATCGGACATGCTGCCCACCAGATCCTCACTGGCCTCCAACCCAGACATGGTAGAAGAATCTGACAAAACAACAGGGTGAGCCTCTGGGTTCATAATAACCTCTGGAGAAACTCCCGGCAGAGGCTGGACAGTGGAAGATTCCGGCCTTACCTTATGCACAGTCTTCTTCCCTGACATCTGACCCTCAAGGCAGGAAGTTCCATCCATAGTATCTTCAGTAAGAAGCTTAAGACGCTGGTTCTCAAGATACAATGAAAGGGAAGAAAACCTACTACAAAGAATTTTAGGGATAAACACCTAACAAATTGAACAAGACGTATGGTCATGAGCAGCACCTAGGCAAAGAAGACACTTATCGTGGTGGTCTTTATGGGGAATCCATCTCCCACACTAGCATTTATCCTTCCGGAATGACAGTAACCCCAAACAACACAAAACAATCAAAAAAAGAACAAAACACCCAACTGGGTAGTTATCTGCAATGGTGAGGACTTCAGCAAACAAGAGAAATCACAAGAAAGCCAATAAACAGAAAAACAGCAAAAAAGGACGGAGATAACAGTCCGACAGCTAAAAACAGCATTCAGACTGGAGGCAAAGAAGTTCTGAGGATGGTGTGCCTGAATGTCACCTTTATGCCCTATGCTATGCAAGGAATGTGTAGGTGACATTCAGTGTACCTTAAAACAACGGTAGACTTTGGTAAACTGGCCAGACGGTGGGATTCGTGGCATATAATCCCATTTGTAATGAATACTGCAGCGCTGAATGTAAGGACATCTGAAGTTCATCACATATCAGAGCAGATTCATAACATCAAGCCAATATAGACATGCAATTATCCAGCATCTGAGATTGAAAGAAATACACTCACTGAACTAATCACATGGTGTCAGGGCATGGAAATTGAGGCAAAAGGATGCAGTTCTTCCAGAATTTGTTATCAGTTCCTATTAGCACCACAGTCCCTAATAAAAAAAACTCTTAAATTTAATTATTTATTCTGAGCAATAAACATGAGCAGCAGCAATTTGGCAGCATTTTGTTGAGTGATACAGCAAAGCAACAGAACATGTGCAGAGACACACCTGATGCCCTTACTCATGAAGATTGCAAAGCATGCAGCACATGTAACACATGTAGCATGTGAGTTACCTGTATCACAAGACCTGTGTTGCAAACAATGCAGAGTGAATACCCTGAAATATCATACAACAAATCTGAATGGTAGTAACTGTGCTATGGAACCCAGGCTTCAACCTGTACCAAGCATGGGAAAGAAAAGCTACTATATGGTCCCACAGCACATGTTGAAGGTAAAAGCTTAATCTAAGACACATCTGTCGGGCCTATATTATATTTTCGAAAGTTTCAAACATCGAACACCATATGGTCGACACCATATGAGCGATGTTTGAAATTTCGAAAATATAATAAACAGATAAAAATGCACCCCCATACCTCTGCTACTTAAATATTCCTACTCCAAGATCGCACTGCATTGAAGTAAAGGTAAAATATTCTCTACGGCGATTTCCGTGTTACACGCGCAACATTTTGACCAATCGGGTTCGCTCAATGTGCGTTCGCCGTTTACAATTTTCGATCACATGATAGGAACCCCATCTGTCACATCCACAGACATGGCAACACACTACTTCTGCTACATGAGGTTTGAGGTTCATCATCTCATGCAATAATTCAGCCACTCCAGGTACATGAAGTTACAATTAATTTCTTTTCTGGACTTTGTATTAGTTTGCACGTTGATACCTACAGTATAAATTCTCAGTGAAATAAATAAAAAGATAAATGAGCCTTTATGCTGTCATTCTAATGTAAACAAATAACACCAAGTTAACTTGAATCGTGGAGAGCAGGCCATTTATTTTTATGCATGGTGTGAAATTGTATATCAGCACAATACAGACACGCTCACACAAAATGTTTATTAAAGTGAGTTGTCTAGAAATACTGTTCTCCTCCTCAGGGCAACCAGACAGCACACAAAACTGTTTTATATTGTCAATGAAGTCTGTGGAGGAGTTAGTCAGTGTCAAAGTAAAGGACTGTGAAGAAAACATCAAAGAAAGAAACTGCACAAATCCTGATACAATATGAATTCAAGCTGTGGCAATTGCAAGCTGACTATAAACAACTGCAGATGGCAGAGAGACAGAAAGCGAAGGTGAGAGAGACAGATAGTGAGTGAGAGAAGAGAATGAGAGAGAGAGGAGACAGAGAGAATAGAAAGAGAAATAATATATGTATATATATATATATATATATATATATATATATATATATATATATATGGATCTACCTCAGAAGATCGGCAGACCATTTGATCGACATTCATTTGGTCGACAGCTCATTTGGTCGACAACCAGTATTCATGGCAAAAACCTGGGGATTTGCCCCCCTCCCCAATGTTGTGTGTCCCTGGAGTTGATATATATAGTTGGGGGTGTGTGGGGGCACAGCCCCCCACATTGGGGGGTGTGGGGGGCAATGCCCCCCACCTATTTTCATTTAAAACATGACAAATTCAACAAAAACTACACATTTTAAACGAAAATAGATGGGGGGCTGTGCCCCCCACACCCCCCTAACTATATATACCAACTCCAGGGTCACACAACATTGGGGAGGGGGGCAAATCCCTGTTATGTGCCTTGAATACTGGTTGTCGACCAAATGAGCTGTCTACCAAATGAATTTCGATCAAATGGTCTGTCGATCTTCTGAGGTAGATCCATATATATATATATACATATACATATATTATTTCTCTTTCTATTCTCTCTCTCTCTCTCTCTCTCTCTCTCTCTCTCATTCTCTTCTCTCACTCACTATTTGTCTCTCTCACCTTCGCTTTCTGTCTCTCTGCCATCTGCAGTTGTTTATAGTCAGCTTGCAATTGCCACAGCTTGAATTCATATTGTATCAGGATTTGTGCAGTTTCTTTCTTTGATGTTTTCTTCACAGTCCTTTACTTTGACACTGACTAACTCCTTCACTTCATGAAGAACTCAGTTGTGCATTATAGACTGTATGCTGTAGCACCCTGATCACTCACATAATAAAACTATTTCTGTTATTTATCTTTCTGACAGACAGAGATGACAGCTAACATCATTTATGTCCTTAATCTAGATAAATGCAGCTTGGCAGATAACAATGAAGCCATTTTATTTCTGCATATCCCAGACAAGGATATGAAAACAGTGGCCTTTATCCAGCTCTAGGAACACAAGATAGAGTTGTGCTCACAATGGACTGAAGCCTGGGTTCAGTAACACCACTACAACTGTTTGCCTTTGTGGATGGATATTTCACATAATTCATGGGGCCCCATTGGGACCAATTTGGTGGAGCCCTCCAACTAACTGCCCCCGACCTATTATCCCTACCTCTTCTACCCACTGTCCTCCTGGACTTACATTCCTGATACCAAATCTGAAATAATTGTATCCTGTTGCTGTGTATTAAAACAAAAGAATGTATTGATTTATTAGCTTATAATTTGTCATAAAACATGTTAAAACAGAAGTAGACTACTGGACTTCATTATTGCCCCCAAATTCAACATCTCCTGCAGTTCCTCTGTTCGGGCCATTCAGACAGCCTTTAATGGGATTATATAATTGGATGCTGGGGCCCTTTGTACAGATACTATTTTCTTCACAAAGGTATACCTTGGCATATCCTTAAACATATTCCCAAACTCTTGCAGTAGTGACAGAATAACCTGAACCTGGTTCTGAGGTAGTTGCTTTAAAAGAGCCCTCTGAGGTGTCTTTTAGGAATATGGATATAAGGAATATGGAAATAGGGGTAGCGATATATGTAGTAGATATATAGGAAAGTGATGCACATAGATAAAATGGAAATATGGACAATAAGGACATATATACTCAACCCAAAGGAATGACAGCCAAGAACTCAACCCCAGAACCAAGCCCTGTGAGAAGGCAATGTTACTCACTGCAGCTTCCTTCACACAATCTGCTCAGACTATCAACGCTACCAAATTATTATGCACAAGGTTAGTGTCTGAGTGTGATGTAAAATGAAAGAAGTTATGGCTAACTAGTTACTCTTGGATAGACTGCAACCCCCCCCCCCCATGCATAAGCCAGAGCAACAATTATTTAATGCTAATTTGAACAAATGCAATACATTCTATGACACTGTCCCTGAATAGCCATTTCAATGATTGTATAGCCAGGATAACATAAGAGGATTAATTCACTTTTATGCACAGTCTGTGTATCCATCAATTATAGCTGTTTTATCGACTGTGTAAGTGCACCTCAGATGTCTAGTTGTGACTTAAAAAAGAATTGCCACAGTAAAATCCTTCCAACTGGATTATCACAAACACAAATTATGTTAATATCTATTTAAGTTAAAGAACTGCAGGATTAGTAACTTTCATTCGCAGTAACCCATACCCAGCAGTTACAGCCACTTTGCTAACTGAATACACTTCAGATATCTGATTGTAATAAAAATAATAATTACTGTAGTCATTTATTCCACCTCTGTTTCACTTTCATACAAACTTGCTGTAGTCAACCACAGTGAAGCACTCCAGCTTACTTCACACAAATACACATTAGTCTTGCAAAGCCAAAGTAATGACTGTTTAACATTGTCAGACAGCAGCAGGACAGGGTCAGTCACATTCATCCTTAGAGAGCTTTGGTACCCAGCAATTGCAGGTACTTTGTGTATGCCTTTTATGCCTCATTGCAATAAAATAAATTAAAAAAACTGAACAAGCAATGTAGTTTAACACTGTTAAAAAATACATAGTAACTAGTCACACAGCTTGATTCACAGAAATGGTCAGAGGAATTTATTTCAGCTGTGTTCAAATACTCAGTTTCTTCTGGTACCTAATGCAGAACGAGAATAAGGTAATGTTGCATTTCTGTACTTAGCAGTTTACTACAGATCCACTTTTATATCTGACAACTCATTTTAGTTGAACATTAACTCTTTCCCTATGGATACACAATTAAGTACATAATCCTTCATCGATAAATGAATTTGATGCCTGCAGTCTACCTCTTATCAGGAAATTAGCACTCCTGTTAGCTTAAAGACTTAAAATGAAGAACATTCCTCATAGTCAGGTACATTTGAGAGGTATGCATATCTGCTTGCCTACCAGGGTCTTAAAAAAGTCTACCTGCTACATTCTGCATGAGCTACATTCAGCATCCTCTTACAGACCCTCCACAAATCCTAATAATGCTGCCCAGAGCCGGATCATGGTCAAATGTGGCCCTAGGCATGGGAATGGATGAGGGCCCCTCCCCCTGCAGCCTTTCTGGTGTCCCATTATTCATCTTTTTCACCCCTGTCACCATAAACACTGCTCAAAATTGTCAGCATGCATACTATTTTTTTCTTTACTTTTGAAATGACGGCACAGAGGTCGATGATATTTATACTACTACAGGAAATTTGGTCAGGGCATTGGGGAACTTCCCCATACTCTTTTTGATAGCTCTGGTGGATGTAAAGGATCTCACAGCAACTACCATTAACACAGACAGATGAAGCTTTAGTTTAACATCTCATTCAAAGGATAAGACACTCCGGAGTGCAACACTGCCCCCCCCTTAAAGTGTGCTGCAGTATCAGCAATCTATTTACAAAGTGTGGCAGTAGAACCCACAGCCTTCTGCACCAAAGGCAAGTATGCTACCTGTTATGCTACTAACACTGCATTGAAACTCTGTAGCAAAAGCATTGGCAGCCATTTGCTAAACAAAGCAGTTGTACATTGAAAACAGATTTAGCATGAGCAACAGTAAACTTCTCTTCACTTGAAAGTCACATTCCTTGAAAATGGACTGAAACTCACATTCACCCCTATAATTTTGAAGTTATTTTCCATTAAGCAGTGAAACAAAATGTATGAACCAATTAAAGACAAAAATTACCCATTTCAATCAACTCTGATCAATATGGGAACTGGTGGAAAGGATTAAAGCTCTTCTCTCCTATAACCAAGGTACAGGGTTTTATCTTGACAAGCTAATTAACTAACCTGCCATCCTTAACTAGGACATTTTATCGACACACACACACACACACACACACACACACACACACACACACACACACACACACACACACACACACACACACACCCTGCAGTTCCAAGTTCTCTGTGAAAAGTAGAATGAAAAGTTGAACAAAGTAGTGATTTGCAGAAGTGGAATGTTTTCCTATGCGGTCATGCATACAGTAGCCAGAACTGTCAACCTATGCATCCCAGCTGTGTGAGCAAAGCAGTGCAGTGCAGAAGTAGAATGTCTCCCTATGCAATCATGCATAGTTTCAAGTTTTCTGTGCAAAGTAACCTGAAAAGTCGTGTGCGTGTTGGAAGCAAGCAGCCAGATATAATGTGAATTTATTTCTTGCATGTTGCTGTGTGAGCATCCTATATCAGGATGCATGCAGAGCAATGCATGAGACTTAAAGAAAACAATGCTTGAGACTTAAAAAATTATGTAAATTTTGTTTTTAATTAAAAATGAAATGTTGTGACAGCCCTCAGCTGGCCACAGGTAACTACCTAGATCACCTAGTGCTGGATCCAGCTCTGATGCTACCTACAGACTACCAGTGCCATTGTAGCCACTACCCTTTACCATTCAAATCCTCTGGATTGTTTGCTCAGTTTCACCAACAGCTAAATAGACAATGAGTCACAGTTATACACAGAGCCTTTGACGCTCTATAATTCTTTGTGAAAATCATGGATGAAACCAAGCAGAAGACACAGAAATTAAGAAGCATGAATCACTTTCTTTACTGGGTACTGCAGCCACACTAATTCCAAATGAATCTCTGTGGTAGGAGTATCTTTTAGTAAAAAATACAAAAAAACATCTTGGGTCACCTATGCTAGTAATGGGTGCTGAGCCCCTGAGAGAGCAGAGCCCTATTGGGCTAACTAGTCTAAAGCTGGCTCTGACTGGAGAAACCTTGAAAAGACCTAGAGGTCAAACAGTGATTTATAGACAACTGATTTCTTATCAGTGAGACTGACCTATTTAAATTCAAGTCTTGTGCTAGGATTTTCCCCTCCCCCATTCCAGCATGATGGGGAACTTCACATACTATGAAAAGAGGTACTAAAGGAAGTCACCCAGCAAAAAAAAAAAAGTACCGGTCTATGACTAGACAGCACCCTGTCGTTTGATTTACAAGCCATCAAAGCATGAAAATAACATATAAAGAAACTGCAGATTGCACAGGCTAGTAGTCTGGTTAAGTTCTTAATCTTCCATCACATACTTACTAAGATCCAAAGAGCTTCCAGCAAAGCAGTTAAAAAAAAATAAGAAATGTTTATGCAAATTAAGCCAAATAGCAATAGCGTAGTGGTAGAGCCTTCGCACAAAGAAGAGGCATTCTTGGTTCTAGTCCCACCACTCCTCTTTCTATTTTATGTTTTAAATTAGTATATAAAATAATTCCTGACATATATGAATGAAATTCTAGTAAAAAGCATTGAAATGGCCTATGTATTAGTGAACAAAATGTATATATATATAAATATAAGACGGTGAGCAGCATTAAGGATATTGACATATGATTGCCCATAGCTAAGCAGCGTTGTACCCAGCGCAATATATTTGCCCATAAATAAGCAGTGCTTTACCCAGCGCAATATATTTGCCCATAGCTAAGCAGCGCTTCACCTAGCGCAATATAGTTGCCCATATCTAAGCAGTGCTTTACCTAGCGCAATAGGTTTGCGCAGAGCTGCGCACTGCGGTAACCAGCGCACCATCGGGCAACGTGGAGCAACGTAGAGCAAAGTTGAGCAAAGTCGCCTAAACACAGCCACACCCCCTAGCTTGTCTGGACAGTAGTAAAATAAAAAGCAATGACAAGGCTCGAACCTGAGACACTGTGCACCATATTCAAAGTACTGAACCACTAAGCCATGACAGCATAGCATAAACATGCACAGTCAACATACATATACTTATAAATGGAAGTTTAACCATTGCAAAGCAGGTTTGCTGTTAGCCGAGAATTTTCAAAAATGGCCAATCACAAATAAGTGCGGGAAATGAGGCATATTTAAGCGTGATAGGTGGGAATACACCCCATAACTGGTTGTAGTTCCCATCTGCAGTCAGAATGGCCGGTGCTGGAGAGGGTTCTCGCTTTTGAGCGCAACGGTGGGGCATCGAGGAGTCAAAATACATGGCTTGGCTCCTTGTCCACCATCATGCATCAAGACTCCTGGAGGGCCAGTTCCAAGGAATGGAGTACAAAGCAGAGGCTTGGAACCAGTTAGCTCATGATCTCACCAGTGCCACAGGCATCCCTCAGACTGGTGAGCAGGTCCGTCACCACCATGCAGACCTGATGAGACGGAAGCAGGACCAACTGAACCGATGGATACAGGAGGCCCGTGACATGCAAGATGCCCCACTACTGAGTAGGTAGCCATGGAATGAAGTACGTAAGAAATGCTATTGTAGTCTATATAATGGATAGTTATGTCTCAATATCCCTTCATTTACTTCACACTGCAGGTGTCCGTGCTGCGAATCAGCAAGCCTACGCAGATAGGCTGCTAAGGCTGCGCCACCAGGCAGGTTAGTAATTATTCTGCATGTATTATCATATAAAATAATTGAGAGAGCCTGAAAAAGAGTGTTGTAACCCATTAATAAATGTATAATAAGTCTGTAATAAAGTCTCTGCATGTATTGTAATAGAAAATAAGTGAGAGAGCATGAAAAAGTGTTGTAACCCATTAATAAAGGTATAAAAAGTCTGGAATAAAAGTATTCTGCATCCACCAAAAGATGAATGAATGAGAGAGCCACTACAAAAGTGTGTAATGTTATTAATAAAGGTATAATTCCTGGACTGTGTCCATGTCACTTTCTTTGATATGTTGTTGTACCCTTGCAGTATGTAAATAGTACAGTTGTATTAAGTGCTGTCAATCCACACTTGTGTAAGTCCATATAAAGTGGATGAAGGGAATGCCAGTAGCTCTTAAGCATATATACAGTCCTCATCTGTTGGTTCATGGCTAGCATGTAGAAGTTAATCTGGCACATGAGTAGCTTGTGATTGTGTACCCCACAAATGTCAGTGTTCTGCTAGAAGTGTAGGGGTCTGTAGAAATGTAGCTGATAATGTCACCTGAAGACAGCCAGATATGTAGATTTATGAATATAAATGAAATATAGCAATACGTAGCAGTAACATCTGCATCTTGAACAGTATGTATGTCAGATACAGGTCAGGTATATAAACAACTATCAAAACCCATTTCACAATTTAATGGACACTGCCTAGTGTAATAATACATGTAGGGGATATATACCTGCAGTCAGTAGGAATGTAGAGTAATGTTCAAAGTATATATAAGTTGTTAATGGAGTGATCTTTTTACACCCTACTTTATGCTCATAAATAATGCCATGCCACACCTAAATGGGTATGTGTAATCTGAAAAACTTTGTTGGGACATATGTCCTATTGGTTTATAAATATCTGCATGTACTTTGATGCATGTGCCCTGTTCACATACCTCAAACTTGGTGGCCTGTTGCCACCATTCAACCCTGCATGCCATTGGAATGTCCACTGTTGTTCTAAATATGCATGTGTTATGCTTGCTGTTCAGCTGTTGGAATTCGTGTGTGTTGGGTTAATGGGAATACTACTGCATGTTGTTACAACTAATTTGGAATGCTGTTGTCTGTTACTAACCCATATTTTCATTAATTCCTGCTAAACATAGAACGTATGGGAAGGCCGGTCCCAGTGAACCCTCCTCTCCCACCTCAGCTGGCGATGGCACCTGGCACCAGCATGTCTGGTGCCCAGCCCGGGACCACCTCCTCCGGTGGCCCTGTGCCACCTTCGGGTGGAAGTGCTGCAGAGGATGGGGCTCGTCCCCCCCCTGCAAGCGTGGCCGGAGGAGGGCCACCCATCACCCTCCGAATGGTCCGGGCTGTGGTGCGTAGGGGGATCGAGCGTACAGTCGCTGATCCTCTACGCCAGCTCAAGGCAAGAGTGGCGTGACTCATGGGTGAGCCTGTCCCTCCTACGCAGCCCCCAGCACAGCCACCCTTGGGTCTGTGAAGGTGCAGTGGTGACTGCCCATGGATGGAGATCTCAGTTCCACTGTTTCCATCTGCGGGCTCATGGGCTTGCGATTTCCAAACATCCTTCCCCATCAATTGTGTTCACCCACCCCATGTGTCATATTCCACCCCTGTATGCATCTTGTTTGTTTTGTCTGTTGACCTCCCCAACCTACCTCCCACAACATACCTACTTCCCCTACCTCACATTCCACTCTCACCTAAAAAAAAAAAAAAGGGCAATCTGATCCTGCAAAAAAATTACGCCCCATACATAGCTGCCCATTTTACACAAATGTCCGCCGGACACACACACTGAAATTCAATTGGCAGTACAGCATACTTCGTTGTCCTCACCTCTCTCTCTCAGGGGTGTAAGGTTTCAAAATTCCCTCCAAATTACAAGTATATGCACAGCTGTTGCTGTTAAAGAAATGGGCAGCTATGGACATCCCGAGCTGTTTTCCCTACTGTCTTTCCCTCATTGTTCCCCTTTTTCACCACTTTCCTATCTCCCCATTTTCTTTTCTTTCAAAGAAATTAGCGCGGGGGTTAGCGGGAGTAAACACTTTTAAGCAGTATTAAGCGGGTTTGAGCGAGTGTGTGCATGTGTGCGCTTAGCTTAGTATTGCTAAGCATCATGCAAACCCATGCAAACCCGCTTACAACTGCTTAAAAGTGCCTTAGTCACCCTGCATATGAGGGGCCTTGCTCTGCTCAACAGTAAAATAAAAAAAACACTGCCAGTCTCGAACCTGGGACCTTGGAAACACTAGACTGCATGAAGTACCACTAGGCCACAGTATATATACTGAAAGCTGGTGCAGAAATAAATATATCATGCATCAGAATGAGTGAATGTAAAGGAAAATAGGAATGTCATAACACAAAACTTGTTCTGTGGATCTTTACCAGCAGTTGTTGTGGAATTGCTTTACATGACTGTGATAAGAGAAGCAGCCATTCAAGCAGGAAATAATGTTACAGTAGCACTTTAAAATCCCCACACAGTATCATAGCAGGACAAACAGTGGCATACCTGAGTAGGGCAGAGGCCATACTTCCCAACTGTGACTACTTTTTAGGGATGTCCCTGATTTTGAAACATATGTTAGCTGTGTCCCTGTGAATCCCTCTGAAAACTACTGTCATTACGCAGAAAGTTGGAGTATTACACTTAATGAGTAATGACAATAATAAGAGTTAGACACGCTTGTACTTCAGAAAAGGTGTAGTAATCCATATGCACTGGTTCTCTCGAAGTAAGGTGGGGTGTTACACCTAATGAATAATGACAATAATAAGAGTTAGACACGCATGTACTTCAGAAAAGGTGTAGTAATCCACATGCAGTGGTTCTGTCGAAGTAAGGTGGGGTGTTACACCTAATGAATAATGACAATAATAAGAGTTAGACATGCTTGTACTTCAGAAAAGGTGTAGTAATCCATATGCACTGGTTCTCTCAAAGTAAGGTGGGGTGTTACACTTAATGTATAATGACAATAATAAGAGTTAGACACACTTGTACTTCAGAAAAGGTGTAGTAATCCATATGCACTGGTTCTCTCGAAGTAAGGTGGGGTGTTACACCTAATGAATAATGACAATAATAAGAGTTAGACACGCTTGTACTTCAGAAAAGGAGTAGTAATCCATATGCACTGGTTATCTCGAAGTAAGGTGGGGTGTTACACCTAATGAATAATGACAATAATAAGAGTTAGACATGCTTGTACTTCAGAAAAGGTGTAGTAATCCATATGCACTGGTTCTCTTGAAGTAAGGTGGGGTGTTACACCTAATGAATAATGACAATAATAAGAGTTAGACACGCTTGTACCTCAGAAAAGGTGTAGTAATCCATATGCACTGGTTCTCTCGAAGTAAGGTGGGGTGTTACATTTAATGAATAATGACAATAATAAGAGTTAGACACGCTTGTACTTCAGAAAAGGTGTAGTAATCCACATGCACTGGTTCTCTTGAAGTAAGGTGGGGTGTTACACTTAATGAGTAATGACAATAATAAGAGTTAGACACGCATGTACTTCAGAAAAGGTGTAGTAATCCACATGCACTGGTTCTCTCGAAGTAAGGTGGGGTATTACTATTAATGAATAATGACAATAATAAGAGTTAAGAGTTAGTCACGCTTGTACTTCAGAAAAGGTGTAGTAATCCACATGCACTGGTTCTCTCGAAGTAAGGTGGGGTGTTACACCTAATGAATAATGACAATAATAAGAGTTAGAAATGCTTGTACTTCAGAAAAGGTGTAGTAATCCATATGCACTGGTTCTCTCGAAGTAAGGTGGGGTGTTACACCTAATGAATAATGACAATAATAAGAGTTAGACACGCTTGTACTTCAGAAAAGGTGTAGTAATCCATATGCACTAGTTCTCTCGAAGTAAGGTGGGGTGTTACACCTAATGAATAATGACAATAATAAGAGTTAGACACGCTTGTACTTCAGAAAAGGTGTAGTAATCCACATGCACTGGTTCTCTCGAAGTAAGGTGGGGTGTTACACCTAATGAATAATGACAATAATGAGAGTTAGACACGCTTGTACTTCAGAAAAGGTGTAGTAATCCATATGCACTGGTTCTCTCGAAGTAAGGTGGGGTGTTACACCTAATGAATAATGACAATAATAAGAGTTAGACACCACATGTACTTCAGAAAAGGTGTAGTAATCCATATGCACTGGTTCTGTCGAAGTAAGGTGGGGTGTTACACCTAATGAATAATGACAATAATAAGAGTTAGACACGCTTGTACTTCAGAAAAGGTGTAGTAATCCATATGCACTGGTTCTCTCGAAGTAAGGTGGGGTGTTACACCTAATGAATAATGACAATAATAAGAGTTAGACATGCTTGTACTTCAAAAAAGGTGTAGTAATCCATATGCACTGGTTCTCTCGAAGTAAGGTGGGGTGTTACACCTAATGAATAATGACAATAATAAGAGTTAGACACGCTTGTACTTCAGAAAAGGTGTAATACTCCATATGCACTGGTTCTGTCGAAGTAAGGTGGGGTGTTACTCTTAATGAATAATGACAGTAATAAGAGTTAGACACCACATGTACTTCAGAAAAGGTGTAGTAATCCACATGCGCTGGTTCTCTCGAAGTAAGGTGGGGTGTTACACCTAATGAATAATGACAATAATAAGAGTTAGACACGCTTGTACTTCAGGAAAGGTGTAGTAATCCACATGCACTGGTTCTCTCGAAGTAAGGTGGGGTGTTACACTTAATGAATAATGACAATAATAAGAGTTAGACACGCTTGTACTTCAGAAAAGGTGTAATAATCCATATGCACTGGTTCTCTCAAAGTAAGGTGGGGTGTTACACCTAATGAATAATGACAATAATAAGAGTTAGACACGCTTGTACTTCAGAAAAGATGTAGTAATCCATATGCACTGGTTCTGTCGAAGTAAGGTGGGGTATTACTCTTAATGAATAATGACAATAATAAGAGTTAGACACCACATGTACTTCAGAAAAGGTGTAGTAATCCATATGCACTGGTTCTCTCAAAGTAAGGTGGGGTATTACTCTTAATGAGTAATGACAATAATAAGAGTTAGACACGCTTGTACTTCAGAAAAGGTGTAGTAATCCATATGCACTGGTTCTGTCGAAGTAAGGTGGGGTGTTACACCTAATGAATAATGACAATAATAAGAGTTAGACACGCTTGTACTTCAGAAAAGGTGTAGTAATCCATATGCACTGGTTCTGTCGAAGTAAGGTGGGGTGTTACACCTAATGAATAATGACAATAATAAGAGTTAGACACGCTTGTACTTCAGAAAAGGTGTAGTAATCCATATGCACTGGTTCTCTCAAAGTAAGGTGGGGTGTTACACCTAATGAATAATGACAATAATAAGAGTTAGACACGCTTGTACTTCAGAAAAGGTGTAGTAATCCATATGCACTGGTTCTCTCGAAGTAAGGTGGGGTATTACTCTTAATGAATAATGACAATAATAAGAGTTAGACACCACATGTACTTCAGAAAAGGTGTAGTAATTCACATGCACTGGTTCTCTCGAAGTAAGGTGGGGAGTTACACTTAATGAATAATGACAATAATAAGAGTTAGACACGCTTGTACTTCAGAAAAGGTGTAGTAATCCATATGCACTGGTTCTCTCGAAGTAAGGTGGGGTGTTACACTTAATGAATAATGACAATAATAAGAGTTAGACACCACATGTACTTCAGAAAAGGTGTAGTAATCCACATGCACTGGTTCTCTCGAAGTAAGGTGGGGTGTTACACCTAATGAATAATGACAATAATAAGAGTTAGACACGCTTGTACTTCAGAAAAGGTGTAGTAATCCATATGCACTGGTTCTCTCGAAGTCTACACTTACTGTCTCTATTATTTTGAAGGTGTACCTCACTTTTACCTACCTTTCCCTGACTCGATTCAAATATGTATCTGAGTGTTTCAGAGGCCTGGCAGAGGCAGAAACACACAGGCATATCAGCTTTTCTGCTGTTACACACTGTGCAAATAGCTTTGGAAGGAGTTCCACAAGCATACCCTTGTGTAGGAGTACAACACTGAAATACCAAAGGATGTAGCCATGTACTGGTAGCAACTGACTGTAACAATGCCATTGTACCAGTGCTGAAAAGATCTGTGTGTTGCACAGACAAAGAATAACAGGTTAACATCTGGCTACCTTCTGTATAGGTTCACAGTTGGGAGCTATGCAGACAGACTACCTGCCTTGATAAACTCACAGGTACACACCAACCCTTTCAGTCCAGTAAGATAGCATTCACACAATAATACATAATGCTCTCTGTATCCCTGCATCCCCACCCAAATGTGCAATATACCTGTGTGTCCAGGGTCTACCAAGGATGTAGGTAGGCATACTCAGTACTTTAACAATAAAAAGCACAAACTGTGCAGAAGTGAGTACATCAATATTCACAGTATAACAGTTCACAAACAGTTCATGTGCCAAAAGAATACATCTCAATAACTACTTTTGTATGGCAGTTAATTGTATAAGTAGAAAAGAAACTACATACTCCCATGTATCCTGTGTTAGAATCTGAAGGGGTGAGTACAACTCTACACTGACAACTGTGTACTGGAAGTGGCAACATTCTGGTCTGAGTACAACATGTAAATCACTGGCTACACCCCTAGCTTCAGATATAAGAAGTATACCAACCTTCTTCACAGCAAACCAGCATGGGCCCCACTCTGGAAAGCTGAAAGGGCTACGCCTACCTAACTTACTAATTTATAGCATTGTGTTGCTATGACAGTGAGTACTGCAATTACCACACAGCAGGCTGCATGCAATTACCAAATGGTGGGCACCAATTGGTGCAGAGGCCATCACATGCACATGCGCAGATACCCATAAAAGCAGACTGTAGTTGCTGTCCACACATGCAATCATTCCATTGCAGGATGTGCAACAGACAGAGAGAGAGAGTGAGAAAGAAAGAAAGAAAGAAGAAAGAATATCTACGGACACCGACACCATCCAGAGGAACCCAAAACAAAATAATACCTGTAAAGAAAATTTAATTAATTAATACCTAAAAAAAAAAATTAAGTAATAAAAAAAAAAATGACTATCAATTAACCAATAACCAAAGAAAATTATTTACAAAAAGACACACGGCAGGTATGTAACAGATATGTATTTACTGGCAAGTAGTACATGTTTTGGTAGAGTACTGTACATACTTTGAAATATGTATATGTGGCAGCAGTATGTATCTATGCACAGATGCCATGCACAACTACTGCCATGGACAAATTAGTGTGTAGTTTTGTGCAGTGGGACATAACTGTGACATATGTAGCTCAGCATTAAATGTCAAACATCTGATCATGTTATCTGTGTTCTGTACAGTAGCGTGTACAATGTCTGTTTGGGGGAGTAGCGCAAACAGCTATGTAAACATGGATGTCACAGAGTGACACATGAATGAAAGTCATATTAATGTGTAGCTTATCATTGGCAACTGTTGTACCAGGCTAGTATACTAATCTAGCATTTGCAGCTATATATACTCCCTGTAATATTACTGTGTGCACACATGTGACACCTGTTCATGTTGCAGCAAGGACATACAGGTCAGCCGTGAGGTCCAGGGACTTACAACAGTGTGGACCTTGTGTGTGTATGGCACACACATATGCAGAGATATTTATGTGTCACATATATTAGCTTCTGTACATGTGCATAGAGCAAGGGACATACTGCAACTGTTTGTGAAGGGTGGACATATATATGTTGGTGAAGGTTGTTATGTGCATATTTTTATGTAGGTTGCAGTGTGTGGCTAACAAGACAGCATACAGTGCTGGTATATGGCAGGTGGTGTTTAAACACTGTAGGTATGATCTGTTAGGTTTGCAGTGTTCCAGCCAGTGAGGCCTGCTAAAGATACATGGTCTGAGAACACCTTCAATGCATTCCACACAAGGCTGTGCAATATTATTACATAACTGTATACCTCACAACCTTTGCATAATTGATATTCCCACCATGAAAGGTGGACTGTATATGTGCCTATATGTACATCTGTATGTACACCAATGGATGTTCATATGTACGTGTGTATATATAATTATATATATATATATATATATATATATATATATATATATATATATATAGATATATACATATATAGATATAGAGATATATAGAGAGAGAGAGTGAGACAGTGTCATATATACTGCGACAGATGGCTGGTGACAAAGCCATGGCCTCTAGCTCAATGTTGAGAATGCATTGGCATCCCTTTTGTTGAAAACCCTGTACCCATGAACTAACACATAGGTGGTAGTGTACTTAACACCAAAATTGTGGTAAGAGACCATGGGACACAGGTGGACAGTAGTCTCCCTTTTGATAATCACAGTGCCACACTAGTCATGTAATCTGTCTACGTGCCACATGTCATCACAAAAGGTGTGACATCCATGGAAAAATAGGTCAGTGTTCCCCTTTACTCATCACTCATAAAACCCACTATAGAGTACAATGCCCCTTTTGGTATGTACCTCCCAAGACATCTACAGCAACTGGAGATGCCACACACATACCTCACAAAGAGTATTACCAGACTCAAACAGATGCCCTATACAGACCATCTCACAAAATCACAGCTACACTGTGTCCCATACCGACTATCCATAGGCGACCTCTGCCTAACATACAAAGCTATGCCAAACCCACAGGTGTTGGACATGCTCCATGTAAACAGATCACAATCCCTACAAGCTACATGCTCTAGTGACATAAACCTTGTAACCTCAATAAACAGAACATGCTGGAGTGATACATTCCTATCTCAGAGACATGCCATACTCTGGAACAAACTACCTATCAATAGCAAACAAAGGTCCTCATTAGCAGTGCTCATGAATAATCCTGATGATTGGATGGGAGATAGGAAATACACCCCGGCAATCACCTCTGTGGCTCTGCATGACAGGGGCACATGAAATTAAATTACATGGGTGTTGAAGGGCAGGGTACCATATGGCTTGGCTTCTATAGGCCCTAGGGCTAATAGCCTATTACCTACCTATTAACCGATACACAGCCACATGTACTTGTTGCAATAATTGCTATGTGAGGTTGACTGAGTGTGATGGTGAATGTGTTGGTGAATGTGTCAGAGTTGTGTATATGTGTGATAGCCTAGTGGGAGACTGTTTCTATCATGGTATTCTGTGTACCAGCTCTGATCCCAGCAAAATATATGTATGCTATTACTATGCAGGAAAAGCAGTATGGCATACAGTGTGACGTAGTCCCTTGGTGTTGACTGGGGTGTGCCATTGTAGGCTAAAGCAGTACATGGATGCTTATTGATTGTTACCACTGGTGAATGAAAATCCTGTGTGAACTGTAGTACTACCTGAAGCTGTAGGCCTAAACAGCACAGTATGGTGTATATCCATATCGCTTGGAACCACTGTTTTGTGTGTTCCCTGTAGTTCTCACAGATTACATACCTCAGGCATAAGGTTTAGTAAGTACTGACACACAGTACTGTATGGTACACAGGTAAAGCTCATCTGTGTTGCCATACCTTTGTGTCTTGTATGTATGTCTGATGTGTGTGTGGGTATGCCTGTAACATGCCCTCGGTCATATGTGTGTTACAGGATATATGTGCATATCTAGCAACATGTATAGTGTAGTACAGCAGTATGCCACCTATATTGACGAATGTGCACATATGTTAGGTAGGGGTTTTCCATCAACAAATAGTGTGGTATACTGGTAGTACTGTAACTGGACTTCACAATCATTGCAATGGATGACATATTTCTGTATGCATTATCTTGATATATACCTCCTGTGGCTAGGTGGTGCATTGTGTCACATACAGTGTGCCATGTACTGTTGTATAGTCTTACATACTGGTTTCAATTTGTTGCTGCTCAGAACATGATTTGATATATAGAACGTGCCAGGCACTGTCAGGCAGTTGTGGGCTGAGCACTGATATGTGGTATTGAAAGTGTAAATCCTCTGACAGCCAATAGGTTGCTATATATGGCAGTTCAGTGATATCTGTACTTTAGAATGTTAAGTGTGCCACATGACTTGCTCACACATATTATTTCATTGTCTTCCAGGGCATGTCTCACACCCGTAACCCTGTGTACACTCCAGCAGAGGAAGAGATAATTATATCTACCCTGGTGCAACATCATACCCTGCTGTTCTCTAGAACCAGCCAGGACCACCATGAGCACACTGCACTGTGGCAAGATGTTGTCCGTACGGTAAATGACATAGGCATGCATAACCGGACATATGAGCAGGTACTCCATCACTGCAGTGATTTACTTAGACATGTCCGTCAGCATGCGTCTGATGTCCGCAGACAACAGCTTGCCACAGGTGGTGGTGGTGCAACTATACATCCCCCCCTCACCAGAGTGGAGGAGCTGATCCTCAGCATGGTGGCTCCTGGCCAACAACTACAACAACACACATGTGTCATCATGGAGTCTGGAGTCACCCAGAAAGTTGACACAGAGTGTGCAGGTAACATGGCATATCTGTAGACTACTGTTACCTTGATTGGTAGATCATGCATATGTGAGATGTGTACTGTGTAGTTAGCAGATGTGGAGCCTGTTGTTGTGCAATACTGATAATTTGGAACATGATCTGTATGCCTGTGACTGTCAACCACTGTAGTACTGTAAGTATACAAACCCACAGTAGCAATGCCATAGTTGTTGCCACTAACAAACTGTCTCATATCTTTGTAGGTCCCTCTGGTGTGACAGCAAGGCAGCAGACCCACTCTGGTGAGTGTTTTACATTTAATATAGCAAATAACATGTGCATGTTATAGGTGAGGTGTAGGCCATGTACACATGTAAAACACCTACACATAATGCATGCTGTGCATGTTTGCTGTGGGACTATGCACATCCCAGGAACATGAGTAGCTACATCAAACACATGCAATACACAGAACATCCCAAACAATTGTGTTACACTGTAGTGGACATTGTATAGGCAGAGTCATTACACATGCACACAACATCCCCAACTTCGTCATACGCAGTACATGTTAATATGCTACACATGGCATATTCATACACCTGCTGTAAGGGCAGACTCCAGTATCCCAAATGCCATCCACACAGCACAAATAATATACCTGAGGGGTAGAGGCCTATCATGGGGTGGTGCAACACTCTCCAACACACAACACAACATATTCATGTTAGGCAATGCTCCCTATTGGACACCTTACATACCCATGTAACAACTGGCTGTGAAATGGTGAATGTAGCCATGGTGCTGCAGTTCAGGTACAGCATGATAGTTGCCAGTCTGGCACACATTAGAGGCCTTGTGTGACCACATGATGCTGCCTGATGATGGCTCATGGTACTACGCCCCATCCAGTTACAGTAGCCACAGTACTACACATAGCATCCTTTGCTATACATCTCAGAGTTGTGTGTGTGCAAACATATACACATATACACAATATGCATAGCAATCACCATTTGCACAAGGTGACACATATATGTCTTGTAATGCTAATGAGTGTATAGGTCACATGACACACATTGGGTATGTGTGATGTTTAATGTTGCAGTTGTGTTGTATCATGACTTGTCATGGCTGGCACTGGCATGTCCACCAAATGTTCTACACTCACCATAACCACTGTACAATGGCTATGTTGAGCAATGGTACTCCATCACATATACATGCACCACTCATCCTGTATGTATACATAGCATGCACGAGCTAAACCTGTGTCCACAATTATCTGCTGAAGACACAGACGCTCTAATCAGAAATGGATATTTTAGATACACCTCCAGCCATGGTATGTTTACCTGTGAGTGATGGTGCACAGGACATTGAAGAGCATTTAATACTTGCACAGCAATGTTGTGTCCATGTACACATTGCATTCCAGGGTGAGGCCAATCAGTGAACAAAAACACACATGCATCAAAGCCATGTATACTGTTATTAGCAAGGACTCTCTACACTCGCACTGCATGCTGTTGAGCAACACACATCCTGCATGCTGACACGTGTGATATGACTGTTTGGCTTGTGATACTGTACCCCACCATCAACCACCATAGAGTATGTTCTGGATTGCCAGTTGTATGTGTGTGTGTGTGTGTGTGTGTGTGTGTGTGTGTGTGTGTGTGTGTGTGTGTGTCTGCTTTAGTGAGGGGTGTATTTGTGTGCAAGTGTGCATGTGTTCATGTGTGCATGTGTGCATGTGTTCATGTGTGCATGTGTGCACCTATAATGAATGGCCATTATTGACAGACTTTGCTGTGTTTGAACAGGTCTGGAATATACACCAGGCATGAACCCTCACTCACACTATTCCATAGAAACCATAATAGGTATGTGTGACACAGATGACCTAGGCCAGGGATCACTGCAGTGGCTGGGCTTGTCACAAGCATACAGATGTGACCTAAGGTCTGAGAAGTGGCAGCACAATCTGGCATAGGTAACAGATGTATTCATGGAGAAAGCAGGGTTCCCACCTATGAAGTAATTGAGGTCACATGTACATATATGTCTTTGCCACACAGGTACCTGACATGTGCAATGCACATACTGTTGTTACACTGATATGTCATACAGTAGTAAAAGCAAAACCCACAATACATTAAGCAACAGTATCACACACATAAGGCACACACACACACACTCATCAATTGTGGGATTCAACCCCCTACCTAACTACTTTAGGAAACTAGAGGAGTACACATCAACACAACATGCTATACACATTACTGGGTGTTTTCCATTCCACAGGTATATTTGTAGGATGGTGACATCATCAGTCTTGCCAAAGATAAGTATACCACTTTTAAGGTGTTTTACTAGTCTCCAAAAAAGGTCACTCCTCTTCAAGGAAATTCACTCACACACACACAGTTGTCAAGTCATTACTGGATGTTTGCTTTTCCACAGGTATATTTGTAGGATGGTGACCTCATCAGACTTGCCAAAGATAAGTGTACCACTATTAAGGTGTTTACTAGTCTCCAAAAAGGTCACTCCTCTCCAAAGAGATTCACACACACACACAGTTGTCAAGTGCAGGATTCAAACCCCTACCTAACTACTGCATGATACTAGAGAAGTACGCACTAACATGATGCGCTATACACATTACTGGGTGTTCTCTTTTCCACAGGTATATTTGTAGGATGGTGACATCATCAGACTTGCCAAAGATAAGTGTACCACTATTAAGGTGTTTTAATAGTCTCCAAAAAGGTCACTTTCCTCCAAGGAGCTTCACACACAAACACAGGTGTCAAATGCAGGATTCAAACCCCTACCTAATAACTTTATGATACTAGAGACACACGCATTAACATGCCATACTATACACATTAATGGGTGTTCTTTTTTCCACAAGTATTTTTGTAGGATGGTGACATCATCAGACTTGCCAAAGATAAGTATACCACTATTAAGGTGTTTTACTAGTCTCCAAAAAAGTCACTCCTCTCCAAGGGGATTCACAAACACACACACACACACAGTTGTCAAGTGCAAGATTCAAACCCCTACCCAACTACTTTATGATACTAGAGGAGTACACATTAACACAACACGCTATACACATTACTGGTCGCTCTTTTTTTCCACAGGTATATTTGTAGGATGGTGACATCATCAGACTAGACAAAGTGGGATACATTAGGTGGGTACATAGAAGGAAGTACTAAACACTTTGGCCATGTGATCATCAAAGGAGAGTTTACCATCTACCTGGTTCCCCAGGGCCATAATTACTGTCTACGTACATACTGGATTACCACCTACGTGGTAATGTGTGTGCACTTTGTTTTATCCAAAGGGGATGACCATGCATTCTTTGGCATTCTGCTTGAGGGCATTGTTTTGACACAGGGTATCTGTCTCTGTAAGACCCTTCTGGAGGATGTCTGTGTCAGCTGTAGAGTCAATTCTGGACCACAGTTAGCAGTCATCCACAAACTTTGATAAACATAGCCCTCGTGTGTTTGAGTGTATGTCTGAAAAGTATACACCAGACAGGAAGGGTCCCAGGACTGAGCCATGGGGGACAGCAGGTGTTACCAGCTTGAACAGGAGTCCACAATTCTCACCTTGTGTGATCTATCTGTGCCCCAGTTGGCAATCCATCGGATGACAACACATATTTATGCACAGTTAGTTGATTTTGTGGATACGACATGTGTCTGGGATGTTGGATAAGGGCTTTTCAAGGTCTATGTCAGACATGTGTAGCTCATTTCCTTGATATATGTCCTGGGTGACTGCTTTGAAAACAGTCTAGCAGCTTTAGGAATCATGATCTGCCCCTGACCAAACACAACTTGGTGGGGTTGTGTGTTTGTAGGCTTCCAATAGCTCTGTTTATGAGTTCCATCATGATGGACTCCATGGCCTTGCAGATCAGGCTTCATAGGCTTATAAGACAATAGTTCCCATGGTCTGTTGTGCACTAACATTTGTGGAGTGTGACAAACGTTGCTGTAACACATTCAACAGTTTTATATGCTGTACAGAGGGTGAGGCTCAACAGACTGTTCTGGTGCAGGGTCTGTTTGTTCTGGAGTTCACTTATGACACAGCTAGGGAAACAATGTAATCCCATAGACGCTGTGTTTTCATATTTGGAAGGAGCTGTTTACAAATTCTATATGTGATATCACCAGGTATGATGATAGGGCCTTTTGTCAGTGGGATGGGGGTATGTATGTATGAGCCTGTCTGACAGGATGTTGGCAATGTCAGTCATTTACAGTTTGCACTGACTCAGGACATATATGACTATACATTGCTATTTATGACATAGCTGATGGAAGCATCATGGTTCAGTATGGACTCCTTCCCAGATTATTTGGCAAGAACATGGACTGGATAATGTTTGGAGTGCACATTGTTTATTGCTGATACTGATTGCAGGTTTCCTGAACTTCTTTGCTTTTTCACTTTCTGTAAACAACTTGAGTACCTGTGGTACATATTTGATTTTGACAGTGTTCCAATATATTTTATATGTGTCTGTTTTCATATAACTGTGTGCACAAGGCAGGATTTGGTGAATAGTGTCAGGTTCTTGGGGTAAAACATGCAACTGCCAGATATGTGTGGCCCACTGCTGTACTCAGACATGGCCTAAGTGTGTGTGAGCATGCCCAGTTTGACCTTTCAGTATGTTATTGCCTGACATTTGCTTTGTATATTTAGGTGTGTGAGCATGCCCTGTATGACCTTTCTGTATGTTGCTGTCTGAAATCCACTACATTTATTGAAGTGTGTGAGCACGCCCGGTATTGACATTTAGACTATATGTATGTGGAAAATCAAGTTGTATTTTTACTGCAGGGCTCACCTTTGTGTCATATATCAACAGGGATTATGCTGTGCCTGCAGGGTTTCCATGGGACACTTTGCATAGACTTATCAACATTTCTACATACAACATGGCCAGTGAAATACTGTCATGGCTTAGTGGTTTAGTACTGTGACAATAGTGCACAGTATCCTGTGTTCGAGCCCTGTCACTGCTTTTTATTTTCATGCTGGGCAGACCAGACTGCTTAAGGAATAGTTCAGCAAATATGGGCATGTTTACCTGACTTTGCTCAGTTTTGACCAACTTTGTACGACCTCGCACAACATTGCTCAATGTTGCCCGATGTTGCACTACTTGGCATGGGCAATTTTGTTTACATATACTAAATAATGGTGAAAGCTGCTTAGCACTGCTTTATATTGCTTAAAACATGGCAATCATGCCTCAGGTGGTGCTGCAGGGCTGCCTATGTTGGATGCACATGGTGCACTCCCTATACATGTTTGAAAACAGGTAGTGTCAAGTTAGGCATCCCTTTTACTGTATGTGTGAGTCACAGAGAGGTATCATTTCCAGGGTTCCTACTGAGCCAGTGTATGTGCTATGCGTTGCCTCTTTGCCAAGGCATACTGGGCATGCCTCCTTCTGCCTACTGGGGCAGGCTCAGGTTGTTCCTCCTCCAAGTCATGCTCTGCCTGTGATGGCCTTGGCAGTGGTGGGGGGGCTGTTTGGCCCGGACCCATGCTGTTCCTGCTGCAGCTGTTTTTGCAGGATCACATTATGTAGCATGGCACATACTATGACTATTTGGGTACATGTAGTTGGTGAGTACTGCAAGGCTCCACCAGATGTGTCCAGGCACTTGAACCGTGACTTGAGCATCCCAAACACATGCTCTATTACATTTTGTGTTTGTGCGTGTGCCTCATTATGGCGTTCTTGTTCAGGTGTGTGTGCATTTCTGATGGGTGTCATCAGCCACAGCTCCAGTGTGTATCCAGCATCCCCCACTAGGTGACCGTCAGGGATGTCCCCATTGGCAAATGTCTGGTACAGCTGTGTCAGATGCCAGATATGGGAATCGTGGTAGCTTCCAGGGCAGCCAGCACACACATTCAGTATTATGCCCTGGGCATCGCACACGACCTGGCAGTTGATGGAGGGGAAGCCCTTGCAGTTGATGTAGGCTCTACCCTGCTCACCGGCTGGTGCTTTGATGCATATGTGCTTGCAGTCTATTGCACCCACTACCTCAGGGTATTCTGCTATTTGATGGAAAAGATGCATATTGCTGGCCCATACCTCACGGGAATTGGGGAAATATACATGATCACCAACATGTGCTGACATGGCATTCAGGAACTGGTGTAGCACCCTGGATGCTGATGCCTGTGAAATCCACATCATATCACCAGTTGGTCTCTGGAAGGTACCTGTTGCTAGTATTCGTAGGCCAACACATACCTTGGTTTCCACTGGGATGGGTTCCCCTCTGTTAGTTCTGTGTGTGAGGCATGGCCTGCACTTCTCTACAATTTGCTGCAGGAGGTCTCTGTCCACTCTATAGCGCTCCACTATCTCCAGCTCATGTAGCCCCTGGTAGGTTACCCTGGGTCTGTACACTCTTCTGCGTCTCCTCACTGTGGGTTGCTCAGCAGCATTTCAATGTCACCATCCTCAGCATCTTGCACATCGCCTTATAAAAGCAATGGCAGCCCCTAACATTTTTTTGTCTCAGTTAAGCTTTTTAAGTTTTCACTTCCCTTAGTATACTGCAGTGTTGCAGTCTTTCTGAGAAAAACATGGTGGAATGTTGTTTGCAGAGTTTAAAGTGCTGGGCTGGGCTGGGCTAGTGTACTGCCTGTGTAATTAGCTGATTCTGATTGATTTCAGCTAGCAGCTCTGCTAGTTCTCCTTGGTTAACTTCCTACTACTTCCTTTCCTTCCTTTTCCCCTTTCTGTTTCCACAGGGAGCAGCGTCACGCAAACAAGCACAAACACGTGCACACGAGCGCACCCGGGTGCACACAAGCTTACACAGGCTTACACAGGCTTAGGTGGGTGCACATTCGTGCATACAGGCATAGACAGCCTTACACAGGCTTATACGGGCGCACACACGTGCACACAGGCTTACACGGGTTTACAGGTGCACACACATGCGCACACAGTGTAAGCAGCTTTGCAAGAAACTTTGGTGATAGTCACGGCGTACACCTTCGGTTTCTGGGTTTCAGTTTAGACAACTGTAGACACATCTCTTCCAGTCCTGTGTGACTCACAGCAAACACATGCCACTCTGCTCCAATAAGCTTACACTGTTTGATACATACCCCCCTCATGATGTCACCTATCTACTACTCTGTTACTCCCCTAATCCTACTCTTACACTCTATGGACATGGTTCAAATGGCAGGCAAAACTGGGATTCACTATCCTTATCCTCATTTGCATAGGCTTGCCTACTAATGCTTGGTTACATCTCTCACACTGAGCTTCCCCCCTTAGCAGCCACTACTCAGTAGCCATGTTGTCCTCAGCCTGCCATTCACTTGCATGGCAGATGGATATTTTTAATAAAATAACTATTTTTGCATTTTATTTATTTATTTAATTTGTTTTTTAGTGCGCAGCACGTTTGCACACCGCTGCACTACGCTTAAACATCGGAGATTTAGGGAAAAAAATTTTATTTTTATTATTTTGCAACACATCAAAATGCCAATGGCCATATATCTGGCTATTGGTATGCTTCATCAACTGGATGCATCCTTTATTTGGAGCTGTCATGGCTCCGTTTTGCTATTTGCAGAACGGTACTCAGTTGCCAACCGAGTGCATTTCTGCAAATAACACTACTCTTACTCAGACGGGTTAGTGTTTCCTGGATCACAAATTTACCTCATTTGCATACCTTTTAGCAGCAAATGAGGTAATTTGCATAAACTAACCCTGTCCATGTAAGAGTCGTTTTAGGAGCTCTCTTGCACGCCCCTGCCGGCTGTTCATGGATCGCTCAGCAGACATATTGGCTGCATGGAGTCTTATTCTACTCTTAGACTCCGTGTAAGCCTTCGTGAATCCGGCCCTATGTCAAAATGTCACTTATGTCCATATGCTTGTGCTTATATCTTACTTTGTAATACAGCATAACTTGCTCGTTTAACTTGAACCACACAAACCATGCATACAAGTGGACACCTGTTGTCACCTCCACCAGTCTAGTCTTCGCAACATATAGCTAGATAAACAACAAATCCTTGCTAAAAATAATGACTAAATGCATCTATCCTAGTCAGTAACTTGCTGTATAATCTGTTTATCTTGTTCTCAGTCCCTTGGTTCTTACACCCTGAGTGCCCATTTCTTTATTTGGAAACCAGAAGATCTGTTTGTGAAATCCAGCTTCATCTTCATTTCTGTTCTGATCAATTGTCTAAATGACAAGGTAGGAGGCTGACATTCTGCATTCACCTCCATACAGCCTGCTTCACTATTAGTTCCATAATATTTAGTTTAACTGAAATATTTAATAATGAAGGCACCAAGGTTATTGAAGAAAATGCTCCTTATATAAACACATTAAACAAAGTAAATGTCACTTCAGAAGCATTTTTGCAGAGATTTGCTTTATTAATCTCTGCAGGTCAGCTTCTTTGTAAAATGACATTTACTTTGAAAAATATGTTTATTTTAGTAGTTATTTATTCAAGTGAATCAAGTTGTGTCTTGGCATATTGTACAACAGATGTTTTTTGTTAGCACCCCTTCCAATGAGCTGTCACACATGGCTCAGAAGAATAAAAAGTGATAGCTAGCAAACTACCATGATCTAGGGACATATGATAAGGGTATCCAGTTAGCAGAATTAAGATCATAATCCTAAATGTTGCATAGCACAGTAATTTGAAGTTTGAGGAGTGGTATTAAAGGCAGATATGATATATTCTGTGACATATATGGAAGTACATAACCAAAGAATACATTTGTAGCTGACACAAATGTTCAGAGAGTTAGTCTGTCAGTAAAGAAGATGTTATTATGAGACAAGTTCTGAAAAAAAAAACACTGGGAAATGCTTCATTAAATTGGCATCAGAAGAAAATTCCATACCACGTAAACGTATGCATTTATGAATACCTGAACATCAAAAAAAGACAATTGTGTGCAATGAAAAGTATTTTTTGCTTTCTTTGATGGATATTTCCTGACTTGTTTTGTCTTTTCCATTTTTACATGTGTCTTGTTGTTTGCAGAAAGAACTGACATCTTTGATTAAAGGAACCATTTGTGTATTTCCCAGTTGTGTTTTTGTGCTAAAAGATCCAGAATCTCGTGACTGTTCAAATTTCACAGTGAGTACTATGGCATTATTGTGTGTGTGTGTGTGTGTGTGTGTGTGTGTGTGTGTGTGTGTGTGTGTGTGTGTGTGTGTGTGTGTGTGTGTGTGTGTGTGTGTGTGTGTGTGTGTGTGTGTGTGTGTGTGTGTGTGTGTAGATTCATATATATATATATATATATATATATATATATATATATATATATATATATATATATATATATATATATATATATATATATATATATATATATATATTACAAAACTGAGTGGATTTGTTTTTAATCTGGGAAATGGATTCTAGAAAGGCCAGTGAGGCATTTCTTGTGACTAGTTTATGTGGTGAATGTTTATGCACATTACAGTTAGGTAGGCAAATATATATTGCTGGCAGCCTGAAACACTTTTTGGCTTGACCTTGGAACACACTGTCAGTAGACTCCATTTCACATGTACAGCTTGACATTAAAGACCAGCAAAATACTGTTTGAGATAAGGTTACAGCTGGGATTCAAGCCATTTGCCCAACCATTTTTTTTGTTCTGTCATGAACAGACAACACAAACATTAAAGTTGGCATTAACAGTTATTTTAATTCATTCTAGACCTTGGATATATGAAAGTAACTCTACAAATCATGACAGACAGACATAAAAAACAGCTTTGGGTAATGATTATCCTTTATTTTTTACTATACTGGTCTTACAGCAAAATAAACTTGCATACTATAGCATATGATCAATGTCCACAATTGATCATTTGTCATAGCTCTAGCCATTGTCATTTAATTGCAACATGTGATTCTTATTTAGATAATTTTACTATAACTAGTTTCATTCTGTATATCATATTTGAATGTTTACTATACTGAGAATGGCAATGATATTTGCACATAATTCGCTAAACAAATGTTATAGAAACTTAGTACAAGTGATGACAAAATCAGTTTTAGTAAGGGTTGTACCTTTATTAATAATTCTCTAATGGGATCTAAACTCAAATATATACCGTATATACATGATTACTTTAATCCTTACCTGCACAGCTATATACCTATGAGCAGGCATAGAAAAACAGCAGTTAAAACTCCACCCACTTGAAAGCTATTTATTCATAGCCCTGTCCTCCTGGGATGTGATGTCACAGAATGCACCATACAGTACTGCTGAACATTCCACTGCAGTTCTTCATTCTCTGTTCTCTGGAAGCTGGGTCTGCTTACATATATATGAAGATACTGAAGGAAGATCCATTATGGACTGAGGCCATCAGATTGCAATAACTATCCCCCATACCACTGCCCCATATCCTTATGCCATCCTTCCTTTGCTTTATCTGAAGAAGATTTAAACTCTGCTGATGATGACTGACAATCTACCACCATCTCAAACCTTGCATTTTGGGGCATCACCATCACTCTGTGAAATGGTATATTTTTGAGTCTTAAAATCCCACTCTTCGAGCTTATACTCCTTTTTATTTCCTTTTTTGTTTTTTTTCAGGTCTACCTCTCCTTCTTTTGTGCAAATAGTCAAGTATGTCCACATCATAAAACTCATTTCTTTTCTCTTATCTAAGTAATACAAGCCAACTTTCAAGGCCTCTTCTCCTAGCTTAGGTCAAAAATGGCCAATACATTATTGGTAACTCAGTGCTGCCACCTTGCTGCCATCTTCGACTCAACTCAGGTTTTATAATAGTGTATCAACAGATGAAATTCAAACAATATGACATGGTAAACAACATATATATATATATATATATATATATATATATATATATATATATATATATATATATATATATATATAGCAACAACTACTTTGTGCATGTATAATATATTTCAGTTATGTGTAATAACATGTTTTCTGGTGGACAAGTGGTAATATGCTTGATGTAATTTCCTGTTCCTTATGCAGTATGTTTCATGACATTAAAATATAACCAAGAATGAACGTACCTGATTTTTAGAATGCAATCAGGCTGTAAGCATCTTTTTGTTGTGCCCTGAAGTTTTTCTAACAGGTTATGGGCCCAGACACCTAGACGCCCTGACATGCAGATGCAACCAGCTATACCAATTAAGTGCAAGATACATTGACAGATAAAGTAAGGAGAAAAACGGTAAGGATGGCTGTCAACACGTCCTCAGCAAAGCTTTCAGTAGCGAATCTAACGAACTAGAACTACCAGTCTTGGAAATTCAAGATGAGGATGCTTCTAACAAGGGAAGGTACAGGAAAATTAGTAAATGAAGTCAGACCGACAGAACCCACCGATAAGTGGATAGAAAAGGATCAAAAAGATCAGAGCACAATCTCCCTTTGCATAGATGATGATCAAATTCTACATATATATGCAACTGTGAAACCGCAAACTAAATGTGGGAGGAACTGGGAAAGGTACATGAAAGAGCTAATCTCAGCAATAAACTCTAATTAGAAAACTATATCAGACCAAGCTGATGAAAAACCATGATATGCAGGATTATATAAGGCATACCTTAAAAATGGTTGAAAGGCTAAGAGAAATTGGGCATGATATCACATTGCAGCACTTTTACTACATGGTCTACCTGAAAGTTATGAGACATTTGTTACAGCATTTGATGCACATCCAGATGACAAACTGACATTAAAGTATGTTAAAGGCAAGCATGTGGATGAATACAAGGGCAAGACAGAAAGCATAAACAGTGAAAGCATGTCTAGTACAGAGGCAGCTTTAAAGAAGAAAAACAGAAATAAAAGCAGTAAAATGCAGCTTGAAACGTGAATGTTTTGTGTGTAAAAATAGGACACTTAAAGGTGGATTGCAGAATCAGGAAAGCTAGAATGCAAAGACAAGCTGAATCACAACAAACTAAGAATATCAAGGAAGAAGCAGATGCCACTTCAGACAGTGAGTATGCATTTGAGTGCAGTTGCAGTGGTGCTTAATCTGTGCAGACATTGTGTGTTGACTCAGGAGCTACAAGTCACATGACCAATGACAGAAATTTATTCACTCAACTTGATCAAAGCGCAAAACAGAAAAAAATCACCACACCTAATGGGCAGGTAATAAAGTCAGAAGGAATCGGAGATGGTTTTATTAACTGTCCTGTCTCTCAAAATTTCACCAGAAAGATACACATGAGAAATGTTCTGTATGTGCCTGATCTTGAAACTAAATAGGTCAGTGAAGAAGATTACAAACCAAGGCAATGTAGTGACTTTCCAACATGACAGCTGTGTCAACACAAAAAGGGATTGCTTACTCACAAAGGCCAAAAATCACAGATGAACTGTATCAGCTAAACTGCAGTGAAATGGTTAATACAGCCAAAGAGGAAAAACATTGAAACTGCATTCACACTTGCCACAGACATCCTTTGCACAGAAGTCCTGATACAATAAATTAAATAGCTGAGGGTAGCTATGAAATTGGTGTAAAAATTAGCCAGTGTGATCAAATAATGAAATGTACCAGCTGCATTAAGGGAAAAATGACGAAAAAGCCTTTTCCAAAGCAGAGCAACAGCAGAGCTCAAAAACCTCTGGACTTAATTCATTCAGATCTTTGGGGTCTGATGAAAAACATGATTCCAGGAAAGAGGAAGTATTTTCTTTGTTTCATTGATGATTGCTCCAGGTACACCACATTGTACCTATTGTACAACAAGGATTAAGTGCCAGCGAAGTTAAAACATTATCTAGCTCAAGTAATAAATTTGGCAGAATGTCCAGAGTGCACAGACAACGGGTCTAAATATACAAGTGGCACAGCACAAGCCTTTCTCAGAAAACATGGAATTGTGTTCCAGACCACTGTATCATATAACCAGAACAAACACAGGGTTGCAGAGAGAATGAATCGGACTCTCGGTCAGAGTGGAAGGAGCATCGAAAAAGGCTTATATGCCATACTGGGGAGAGGTTGTAATGACTGCATGCTATCTCCAAAATCACTGGATAGGAAAAACAACAGAGGAAAATCCATATGAACTGTGGAAAAGTAAGAAACCAGATTTGAGATACATCAACATTTTTGGAAGTAAAACCTATGTGCACCTTCCAAAGGAATATGTACAGAATGTGATCCATGTGGAAAGGAAGGTGTACTTGTAGGTTACAGTGAGGCTCAAAAAGGATACAGAATTCTACATCCAGACACAAACAAGGTAAAAGTCAGCAGAAGTGTGATAGTTGATGAAAGTTCTGTGTGTTCAAAGTTTCAGGAACTGACACAAACTATTCAGTCTGAGGAAAAAAACACATCAGTGTCAAAAGGAAAACAAGAACAAAGCTACACAGAAATAGAAATTATTGCAGACATTTCAAAAACTGGTAAAGAAGATGCTGAACCACAAATGAATTCATTCAGGAAATCAGCAAGAAGCAATAAAGGTATTCCACCTGAACATTTGTCTTATATGGCTCACACAACAGTTCAGGCAACGTTGGGTTCATGGGAAGAGATCCAAAAACTACCACCACATGAAAAGCAAATGTAGATTAGAGCTGCTGATGAAGAGATGATTTCACTTAATGAACTCCAGACATGGGCACATTCAGAGTTATCTCAAGGTAAACATGTAATCAGATGTAAATGGGTTTTTAAAGTGAAATGTGACTCTGAAGGGGAAAGTGTATAGGTACAAGGTAATGTTAGTTGCAAGAGAATAAAAACATTTGGTGAAGAGTATGATGCTACTTTGGCTCCAGTTGCCAAATAAAGTACTTTAAAAACATTGATGACAGTGGCAGCTTTACATAAAATGATTGTGAAACATCACAATATCAAGACAACCTTTCTTAATGCAGATATAGAAAACGAAATATTCATGTTACAGCCAGAAGGATATGTGAAACGTGGAGAAGAGCATATTGTTTGCAAACTGCAAAAATCCCTTTATGGTCTTAAACAAGCGGCTCAAGAGTGGAACTCAAAAGTAAACAAAGTCCTGCTCGATGACGGATTAATGCAAAGCAAAGCTGATCCATGCTTATACTCTAAACATATAGCTGCTGAATGGATGTATCTGTTAGTCTATGTGGATGACTTGATTGTTGTGTACAAAAGGAATGAGAAAATTGCAAAGTTAATAACAGTACTCAATCAGCACTTTGAAACTAAAGATCTTTGTGAGGTGACATACTACCTAGGAATTAACATATAGAGTGAGGAGGATGGCAGTTTTCTGTTGAACCAGAGGGTAAAAACTGATCGAGTCTTCAAGAGTTCAACATGGCTGAGGTTAAAGGAACGAGCATGCCCATGGACATAGGTTATCCAAAGATGGAAGAAGAGGAAAATCTTCTACCATCTAATGAGCAATACAGATAAGCAGTGGGGGCACTTCTGTAGATTGCAACCACGACACATCCAGATATTGCAGCAGCCATGTTGCTTCTCTGCAGTTGTGTAAGTAAGCCACATCAAAGAGACTGGAATTCAATTAAAAAAGTTAGAGATATCTCAAAGACACAAAAGGCTTGAGTTTAAAGTTGTCAACAATTGGTGACTTAAACCTCACAGGATATGTGGACTCCAGTTGTGTGGGTGACCACAACACACGCAAATCTACAAGTGATTACTTGTTCAAATTAGAAACAGTCCTATATCCTGGTACAGAAAGAAACAGATCTCAGTGGCATTGTCTTCTACAGAGGCAGAATATATCTCTGCTGCCTATGCCAGTCAAGAAGTCATTTGGTTGCAGCAGTTACTTAAAGATCTTGGAAAACAATTGTCTCAGCCTCCAGTCTTATATGAGGACAATCAGAGATGCATTAAGCTTGCAACCAGTTAGAAGATCAATGCAAGAACCAAGCATATTGATGTCAGACACCATTACGTTCATGACTTGGTTGAACAAAAAGTGATTGTGCTTTCCTATTGTGAAACTAATAAAAGGATTGCTCATACCTTGACAAAGCCACTCACAGTAAACAAGTTTGTAGATTTTTGATCACAAATGGGGTTGACTGAAGCAGTAGTTGTTGAGTGGGGGTGTTAGATATATATATATATATATATATATATATATATATATATATATATATATATATATATATATATCAACGACTACTATGTCTTCAGTCTGTCTTTCAGTTATGCGTAATAATATGTTTAGCCACAAGATAAAATTCAAACAATATGACATGTTAGACAACTGTTAAATATATATATATATATATATATATATATATATATATATATATATATATATATATATATATATACATCAGCAACTACTATGTGTGTGTATAATATATTTCAGTTATGTATAGTAACAAGTTTTCTGGTGGACACTGTGACAAAGGGAAATACTGCCAGCCCAGCCAGCTGGAATGTTGTAAATAATTCTGTGTCATTTGTGAATATTAATATGATTTATATAGAAATGTTAACAGAAGTAGATACTACCAGCCCAGCTATTTGGAATTTTGTAAATAAGTATATGTCAACCAGCCCAGCTATCTAGAATTTTCTAAATAAGTATATGTCATTTGAGAATATTAATATGATTTATACAGAAGTGTGACAGAAGGAGATACTGCCAGCCCAGCTGTCTAGAATTTTGTAAGTGGTTATGTGTCATTTGTGAATGCCAATATGCTTCATGTAAGAGGTTTGTCCTACAACTGTGTTAAAACTGTACATTATGTACTGAGATAAAATGTAACCACAGCATGCCCTGCTGGCTTAGAACAGAAATGTATATAACTATTGTAATTGTGTGACTGTATATATTTTTAACAGTGGAAACTAGAACATAGCTGGTTAACTTGCAAAATTTCAAGAAAATAGTTGAAATTAAATTGTTTTATAATTGTGCTTTAAAGGTTATGTTTCAGTTTCAGTCAATAGGAGACAGGATGTCTATACTAGGGGACTGTCTGCAGTGTTTTATTTTATTTATTATTTATTTATGTATTTTACATGTGTTAACCGGGTTAGTCTAGCTGAGCTTTTGGCTCATTTTCAGCAGAGACCCGGGTAGAAAAGCTCTTCAAGACTGGAAAACAATTTATTAAATTTTAGTAACATAGTAGTAACAATCAGCTATAGGATCTTACAAGCTGAGACCTGGAGAGAAAAAAGCTACTCAGGCAATTCAGTTATACAGAGTATTAACAATTGGCAGACAAGTATGTGAGTTGTTACAAACAAGGTTTTAAACAATTAGCAGAAGAAAATGTGACTAGTTACAATATTATTTAAGTTGCTTAGAGCAAAATGAGTTAATAGTTAGGCAGATGCTTATTTAAAGTGGGTAGGATCTAGTTGTATAGGTGTTTGGAAACAAGAAAGGAAAATAAGAATGGCTAGTAGGAGATGTAGGGGAGGTAGAGTATAGGGGACAGACTAGACAGGTAGGTTGTTTTGAGACTGTAAGAATTAAGAGTGGTTGGAAATAGAGGAAGGGAAGAGGTAGAAGAGGCAGGGGAATAGTTTTAGGGATACATTAAGAGTGAGTTGGTAAAATAGGTGAAAGGATGGTGGTTTCAGGGTTTTGTAAGTGTTTTATATTTTATGTTTTCTAGCAGTTGCAGACATCTGAAGGCTATGTATTTTAACAGAGAGATGTTAAATGTGGGTAGTTTCTGACACTGGGGGTTTAGCTTGGGAACTCAAGTCAGGTGACAAAAAGTGATATCACCAAGGTAACCCCGCAGTAATATTTGATATTCATTTAAGAACTCTCTGAGAGAGAAAGAGGGCATTTTGTATTTGTCTTTGACCTGACAACATCCACTCATCACCACTTCTGCCTACTTGTTGTGCTGTAAGTACGTTTTTAGGGCATAGTAACTCTTTTAGATTCAGACAGGAATATAGTAAAATATAGCTTGGATTTTTTTTATTTATTTGAGACTGCCCTGCAATGTTGTTTTAAATATTTCCTGTGATTTTGAACTCTGATGTAACTGATTACTTATTGAGTATTGTCTTGTTCTTTTATTATTTATTATTTATTATTAAATATATTTAAACCTTTCAATTGTGGCTGATCTGTTTAGAGATAGTTAAGCTCTTAGAGTACTTGCATATCTATTTAGTGACACTGTACAGGCCACTCTTAAATAGTCTTGCTTTTGGTCAGACTTCCATTTGGATTAATAGTAATGTTACACAGTAGGATTGGACACCCTTTGTTAAGGGCCTTTAAGTAGCTGATAATGAGTGGCTGTTGGCAGTTGAAACTACCTTATAGTCTGGGCAGAAGGGGGCATAACTAGTGAACTTGTGCCAGGCTTTTCCAGGACTGTGTGTGTGTGTGTGTGTGTGTGTGTGTGTGTGTGTGTGTGTGTGTGTATGTGTTTCTATATAAATCAAATCTCAAAGAGTGTGTGTGTCAGTTACTTGGACAGGGACATGAAGCACTGGTTGGACAGAGATGATACTGGAGATCTTGGTTTGGCCACTCAGCTGCGATCTCAACCTATAGCTGTGCCAGTGGGAAGTCTTATTGGGGATCTGTAGAAAGAGGGAGAAACCAGCCCCAGACTGACTGTAATCTCTGGGTGTTCTTAAGGGAAACTGCAGTTTACTGCGTGTGTACTTGTCATCCTCCCAGTGTGTATGAACTATGTACTCCACTGTTGCCAGTGGTGAGAACTGAGGCTGCTTGATTACTGGGACAGTGCAGGGGCATCACAGACAGGTATGGTAAAACAGGATGGATATGGTACACCACAGATTAGAGTCTACAAGGAGCCATGGGTTATTATGTTCAGTTCAAATTTTATGTCAAAATGTTATGGCATTTAAAACACTGCTTCTACATTGCCTGTTTAAGCCCCAGGGTATTTTTATGAAGACAATATAATTGTTGTCAACCTGAATGTTATTTAAAGACAGCAGATCGAATGGATATAGATCTAGAAATGCATAAAAATAAAAAGTACAGGTTTCTAAGATGGCTGTGCACCAATCAATAGCTTAACTTCAGCTCTCTCAATGTGAAAAAAGAAACTGATAGATTAGGGCTAGTAATTTAGTAGCTAGTAAGTACACTGCCTGGATGCCAGCAAAGAAGAAACTTAGGAGAGCTTGAAAGAAAATCAACTAGACAAAGTCAGGAGAAAACAGTAACTGGGAAGAATCCTGCAGCTGTTCAGCAAAAAGCAGTTCAAGCTTCGGCTTTGGTGAAAGACATGGCTTCCAGTAATCTAGATTTAAAAAGAAGTCAAACATGCTCAGAGCTGATTAAAATAAATGAAACATTCAAGGAGTATATAAACTCAAATAACAAATGTCTGGAAAAAATGGAATAAGCTTTAAGAGGCTATTCAGATGAACTGATAAAATGGCAAAAATCAGAGGGTGAAATCAAGAAATGACTGGATGGGCATGACACTGCTCATTAAGAGCTGTTTCAAAAAATGGTAGCTTTAGCTATCAAAGGTACTGCAAAGCATTAATTGATATTCTGTCATAAACAGTATGTTAAATACTAATTGTATAAGGATAGTAAACACATCACTTTGTTGAGATTAGTAGCCACAATAATTAAGGTGACATATTTGTATATATGTATATAAGGTTTAGTAGAGTAGATTGTTATCATTATATAGGTTGACGTTATACCTCTAATATTGCTCACAGTTGTAAAATAATGTACCAGAGAACTGCTATATGATAAAAGCTCTTGGACTAACTTATAATATAACCATATCCTCGGAGTAACACAAATGGTAATTCTACTTAATTTGAATGTTAATGAGAAAAGTGGGCAATAACTGTTATTACATGCTTATGGTATGCAGTCTGTAACATCACCTGTACCACATGTACATATCTTGTTATCTTTTTCTGCATATTTTGTGAACAAATATTTAATAAAAAGAAATTTGATTAAAACAAATGGTAGCATTAGATGACAGAGCACTAAGAGAAAACCTATGACTTTATGCTGTACCAAAGTAACTGGATGGAACAGATTATATTAATGTTATGAAAGCACAAAAAGTAACTGGACTGATATCCACAGCAGGCTTTGTTAACTTGAAAGGGCACATCATGTATATGCTCCAAACCATGGGGGGGATGAAAAAGCAGCCAAGACTAGTGTTAGTAAAGATGCAATCATACCAGCAGAAACAAATCTATCCCAGCAATCAGGGAATGTTGAAAGGCAGGTATGAGATTCAAGCTCATGCATCCAGCTATCTTCAGAATATTTTCTTTTCTGGAGGATCAAAGTCAAATTTTGATGCAGAACAGGCTAGGGAGGAAATACAAAATGTTTGCCCAACAAAAAGTGAGCCATCAAACATGAGGGGACTCTATGAGCTTTATTATCAGAAAAATGAGAAGTAAAGAGACTTTGCCAGTGAAAATGGTTCCAGAGTGTTCCAGAGAAAAATGCTTGAGACCCAGAAAAAGATACAGTAGCTGTATAGAAGAATCTGGAGTCTGGTACTGGGAGAGGGAAATGAACAGAAAGAAGACCAGCACCACTAAAATTAGTGAAAAATGTGAGACTATAAAACATGAATCACATTGTAAAGTATGACTTTACAAGAAAAAAATGGTTAAGAAAGATGGGGCTTCTGTTGACTTTGTTAAATATGTGGAGAGACTGAAAGCCATATACCCCACTTCATGTCATTAATGTTTGGAAGTACACTAAAATGAAAAAAAGAAAGTAGCTGTAAAGTTATAAATATAGGGATGACTGCAATTAGGATTACAGAGAATAGGCAAGAGGGGGCTGAATTTACTGGAGAAAACTAGTAAAGGAACCAAGGTATTGCAAGCAAATAACTAGAGAGGAAAAGGGAATAGCATGGGAAGAGGCCAAGATAACATTTGGACTGTAGGCTAGAGACTGCCTTCCCTATTAGGGACTGATATCAGAGTGTAAGCAAAGAGAAAGGGATAGGGGAAGCCTAAGTGAAAGACCTGCTCTGGTAAGGTCAGAGAATTGTGTTTCCTAAAGTCAGGGAAATGTGAGCTGAAAAAATAATAGTCATTTAGCCAGGAAAATAACTGTCATTACATTTTAGCTGTCTAAATAGAAAAATGATGAACTACACTTAAAGAAGTCCCTCCCTAAATACTTACAGAGCCTCTTATATCAGTTCTCATTTTCTGGCAAGTGCGCAACTTGAAAAAAATCTGAGAAATTCTACTGAGAACTCATAGTCTGATGCACTTAATAGTGTGGGTCTAGGTTGTACTGCACAGCTAAATTAGTGCTATATTCAACGCCTGTTAGTAAATTAGATTACCAATAAATCTTGGATCTTTTATACTCCATTGTTAAAAATGGGACTAATCTTCAGATATTCATTTTGCCTGAAAAGGAAGAGAAAGAATTATGCTACACTATGGAATGTGCAGTTAGCTTATGAAACTTCTTATAAAAACTATCAAAAAGATAAAGAAAATAAGACGAAGCACTTACATTTCTTTTCATTTTGTTAACAAACAACCCAGGATCTGCTGCAGTTTTGGGTTACCTTGTAAGCAACTGTTTGGAACAACAGAAATGCAATTAACAATAATTTGTTGCCATCTAGTGGTATTCAGATGCACTGGTATATTGAATAAATGTTTTGATGAACCAGAGGCTAAATGAGGTACAGATATGTTCTGCTAGCTAGATAAAAAGACAGCCAAAAAAAAAAAAAATAACAAAACATTTTCATCTGTATCTGCATGCACTACTTCATTTGAGAATTTTTGTATCTATCACAGAACTGTTTCTATCACAAAATAAGCTGCATAAATATATATAATAATTCAGATTTCAGTATTATATTTTTCTTTATTAATACAAATAATTATTTTTGTTATTGCATTGTGGAAATGAAATATAATAAAGATATGCATTCTGCTGGTATTTACTTTCTTCTGTTGCATCAAAAGATGCAGGTAAATAACAGTATAACCTACAATTTCACCAAGTATTAATGCTATAATATTAATTACATTATATTCTTATTTTCAAACAGTAAGACTATTAAACATTTAAGAATGGAGAGGATCACAGTTTTTCCCAGATGATGATTTAACTAAAGTTTAAATATTTTGCATTCCTTACATATAATAAAGCTAAAGAAAACACCATCTGCTGGCATAGTACAAAATCAGCTTGATTACATTTTATATAATTTAAAGAGAACTACTATGACAATAAAAAGATGTTTTGGGTGTAAACAAGCTGTAAATCTAATTTTCTATGTTTACCTAGTTTTGTATGCCATTAAAATTAAGATATAGCATAATGTGTGCTTCAAGAATATGCAAGACAGCAAGTAATCCCCAAAAGCTTCAGTAAAAACATAATAAGGCAGAAGGGTGTTTGCACAGTACAGACATTACCACATGCCCAAAGTTATTGTGAGGCATGAACCAGAAGGTGAGCATTTAACAGGAAGATGATTTGATAACAGAGGGAAGAGATTAGAAAAATGAAATGGAGATTAGCAGACAAAGCAAAGGAAAAGCTTTGCATTGTGACATTAACTATAATTGGAATTTTGAAAGCAGAGTCAAGCTTCAGAAGTTGTCGACATACAATTAATAGAAATATTACATATAAATAAATACACATAGAGATTACCAAACTGTAATAATGGCACTCTGTCAGTAAAGGATATGCAGGATTAGAGAAAGAAAATAAAACATAATATAATAAAATAAACTCTGGGACTGTGTGTGGATCACAAACATTTATCATATGAAGATTTAGTCTGATAAAAAATTAAAGAATGTAAAGGAATTGGAATTATAAGGATGTGATGAAGAACATAGATAACTGCACTTTAGAAATCAAGAATATAAAAAGAGGTTGAACTATGCAGATGCGAAAATGTTACTGGTGATAATGCAATACCAAGTTACTGCAAAGTTAATTATATCAGACAAAAATAGGAAACCGATTTAATCTAACAACACTCAAGTATGCCTCAAACAATTAACACATACTGAAGTAGCTGGCAGCATTAAAGAGGATATAGAAAATTAGGAACTTCAGTAGTAGAAGCAAAAAAGGAAGTTATCAACTATGCGCTATGAAGACAATATGAATTTATTCAGCTTGTCACATATTCTGACGGTAAAATAGCAGATATGATAAGATTTATAATATGAATCTAGGAGAATGAAAACTAATATAACTAATAACTAATATACAACCATAATAAATATAGACATACACATGACTTATAGACTAAGATTTTTGAAGGTCTGTAACTGACTATATGTCTCTAATATTTTTTTCTGGCATGTGGCAGAAATGCATAAGTAAGAATGCACATTTTAAAAAGTGCAGAAAGCAATGTGTGGCAAACAATGGGAAAATAAAATAAAAATAAAAATAGTAGCTTAGGAATTTGGCTTGTAAATTAGCAAGTAAGGGTGCGAGAATAGATTTGAGCAAATACTTAAGAATGAAGCAAACAGGCCAGCTCTGTGATATAATGGGATGGAACGCAGACTGTAGCCCATGTGACCCCGTTTCAAACAAAGATGGGTTCAAGTGCTGTATGAGCTGATTGGGGGGCTAATGGGAATGAACAACTGAGGTCACCTACCCATGTCACAGTGGATCAAGGAGGTGGCATTGGCCACAGTGAGAACTGTGGCTTAGCTGATGTAGCAACAGTACTGCATCAAGGATTTGTGTGTGTGTGTGTGTGTGTGTGTGTGTGTGTGTGTGTGTGTGTGTGTGTGTGTGTGTGTGTGTGTGTGTGTGTACATATGTGTGTGCATGCATTTGTATGGCTGCGGCAGGCAACTTGTCCAAATTTCCCTGAGTTGTCACCCAAGGATATATTTAGCAGTAATCTATAGTCTACTTCCATCATCTATTTCTTTGGTATAAACTAAATTAAACAAGATTCTAGGCATCGCAAGACATCACAAACTCATCATAATGGGTGATCTAAACTTAGACTGGAAAGGCCATCTTAAAACACATTTAAATAGTCTAGTTACTGCACATCAAGTTACATAGATAATCCAGACCAAACCCTAGCTCTAAAAAACATCTATTTACTTCAGGTGGTTATAACCATGTATCAGATTAACTAAAACAGCTCCAGATTCTCTCACATTCCCTAAAAAACCACTGCCCCATACTTTCTGGCTGATCATTTAAATGTTATAAATCCAACCCCATTATTTTCTGCTGCAAATGCTGTCTGCACAGAACTACAACAGCAAATGGGCTGGAATTCAATCTAACAAAGCAGTTAACCCACAGCAGCCCTCTCCACTTGCTTCATCCACCCCCCTACAGTAAACTGTTCCAATGAAAAGAACAGACATTCAAGGCCGATACTCCCCTTGGCTTACCCCTGATGTCGAATAATTAATAAAAAAGCAGTAATGAAGCCTGGGCAGAATGAAAAAAGGAACCATACTGTATACATAAATTCGGTATGCACCAACATTTTAAAACTGAAATTAGGCTGAAAAATCAGTTGTGCCAAAACTGAATATGCCACACATGTACAAGCCATTAACCAATAAGAATTATCTTAACTTTTTAGAATAGTCATTGTGTTTAGGATTTTGTATTATTCCTGTGTGCTTTTGTTGGCTAGTGTCTCTCAGAGTCATGGCTGCTTATATTGCCATGTCTATGCCTGCACAGTGCACGTCTCTGATAGCTGTTTCTAGGTTCATGATGCATTTTGGCAATGGACATCTGTACTGTAATTCCTTCATGTATCTGTACACTTCAGTGTTGTTATTTGAAAGCAAGAAGATAATCAGTTTTAGGCAAAACATCGCTGTTTTATTTTGACCGATTACCAAGTTGGTGAAAATGTCATCTATGATTCGTTTTGGCTTGTAACTGCTCATTGATATTTATTTTAAAGATGGCTACTGAAAAGTCCCCGTGCATGTATACCAAGCTGCTTTCCAGGCATGCTGATTACTCTAAGATCTTATGTTTCATAATGTTAATTAGCCCTACTGGGCAATGTGTCAGACAGTTAGCATAAAAGAAGAGGTCTTAAATCAGTTTATACTCATCATATAAAAGGTGTTCTGGAAACATTGCGTTTATTTTAAATGTATTAGATATACATACACAAGGGAGGCCACTGGTTTGTCATTACACAACAGGCATCTCATTTATGATTGCACTGTATTTGAGATGAATTATACTAGTTGTGCAAAATACATAGCTAATTCACACAGAGTACATGAATACTATACTTTTTAAACCAAACATTAAAAGTTAAAACTAGCTGCTAAACACAGAAGTTATAGGTTGTCATGGCAGCTCAGTGGTTATTGATCTGTTTCACAACTTCAGGGACAAGATTTCAATCCTAACTTGCTGGTCACACTCCCAGAGGAGTCTGTAGGGATTTTCTTTGCATACACTACCTTCTAGCCACTTCCAAAAACATACTGGTTTATTGCCTGCTCTGAACTGCCCACTTATTTTGCATTTATCACCATTGCTCTTACTCAGCTCAGTGGATAAAAAGGATCACAAATAGAACAGTTAACTGATCGATAGCAGATACAACTATGAAGACTACAAAGGGACTGATTCTGAGAACATCTGGTGTTGCTCAACTTACTGACTCTCACTATCCCACTGTTAAATTATACATATGTATTCATAGATCCCCACCTGTTCTTCAAGAGAGAAATCTTGCTAGATTGCTTCTTAGTACAGACATTTCTGCTGTTATATACTTGACTGGTGATTAATCAGGAGTGGTGAAGACTTGCCATGTCCTTTTCTGGTGTGGTCAAAGTACAGAACAAAACCAGACAGTTCACACAGTGCAAGTTAAGCAAACAAGTGCAGTAAACCTGTGCCACATTCTAAGGTAGTATAAAATGGGTAAAGGGCAACAAAAGTCTTTTTGAATATCAGCTTCCAACTAAAGACTTGTCAATGTCCATGGTTCCAAAGTAAAGACAGACAAAATGTTTACAGTTAATGGTCTCATTTGTCCTTATTCAAGCTTCTTCTGCATTACTGTTAAAGTACATGATAACTGCAAAAACTAGAATTGTGAATGCCTAAAATTCTGATAATGAGGTCTGTGATTTGACATTACCCCAAGATGGAGGGGACTGCAAAGGTGATATGTTTAGAAGTAGGGTTCTTAGGGCAAAGCTCTCACAACAGGATGCATAAGATCTCCTCTTAAATATCTGTAAAAGACACTGTACAAGTTCAGATATTTTAGTCTTTTATAATAACTTAGATTTTCACATCCATGGATGCCTTAGTATATTTCTGCTGTACTCTTTCCAGTTTATTCATGCTTGTTTTCCTATAGGGTTTCCATATTGTTATTCCATACTCAGGTTTGGGTCTAATATAACTAACAAACAATGACTTCATTATGTTTGATTTCCTAGACTTTATAAATCTTTTTATACAACCTATAGTTCTATAACTATCATTAGCCAATTGGTTGATATGATTAGAAAAACTCATAGCTGAATCTACCCATATATCCAGGTCCTTAAATGAGTCAACAGTTTCAATCACTGTGTGCTGTATTAAATATTCATCTTTCAGTTTATGTCTCCCAAATCTCATATGCTTAGTTTTTGATGTATTTATCAACATATTATTCTCCTGTGCCCAAATGGTCAATTTAGTCAAATTATTTTGCAGACATGCCTTATCTATGCTCAAAGCTGAAAGAAATAAAAGATTCCCAATAAGCTGAAAAGAAAAACATTTGATAGAATACACAAATGACTTCTAACAACAACAAAATGCAAAGAAAGAAAGAAATGCTGTTTCTTGGACAGTAATACTGACTCAGCTACAATAAGTTGTTCAGAATTGTGCCATCTTCAAAGCATACCATAACAATCCAGAATCAGAGTTACCAGCATACCCAGTAGCAGAACATCTATGGAAGTGAGTTACTGATTGTTCCAGTTCAAAAAGCCATGCATCCCATAGGAGAAGATTATTATTCCCAGTTCCACAAAATAATTAGTCTAAGAGACACCAATTACTGCAAGCATGGCTAGTGTGTTAAAATGTGTATTTTTTAAAAACAGGATATTTGTTGTCATATCTGACAACAGTCCAGACTACAAAGATCAGGAATTCAGAAGGCCTGTGCATGTGTCGGAATATCATCTACATTACTCATAACATATAACAGACAATAATCAAAAAAGTAGAATATTTCATAAGAATGCTCTATTGCAACAGCTGTATGGACAATCACCTCAAACATTTGGAATATAGGAGTACTCCATTGCAAGGACTTTGTCTCTCGCCAGCTCAGCCATTAATGTACAGATGGTTGAGAAGCAAATTACTACCTCAGCTGTATCGCTGCAGATTTTTTTCAAACTTTACTTTACCTTGTATCAGGCATCAATGCAAGGTAAAGTTGTTGTTGTCTTTCGGCTTTTCCTGGTTAGGGGTCGCCACAGCGGAACTCCGGTCTGCTAATGATTGGCAGTAGATTTTCACAAATGCCGAGGTGCCAGCTCAACGTTCAACCTTCAACGAAGGCACACCCATTTACGCATGCCTTTCGAATGCCCACCCAACCACTGCAAGGTAAAGTAAAGTTTGAAAAAAAAAATCTACAGAGATACAACTACAAGATCTTTCTTTAAAACTGTCTATGCCTGCTTGAACCATCTTCTTGCTTATATGTGCAATGTGCTTTGCCTGGTTTTCAGTCAAATCTCAAATTCCAGTTTTCTGTGAAATATAAATATAAGGGATCTATAGAAGTGGGGTGATGCATAATCTCCATGCTGGCTTCTCATTCCTGTTTCTTTCTCTACTGCCCTAAACTCTCATGCCCATAACAGCCAATGACCCTGCATGCAGCAATCTTTTATTCTTTCTTATTACCATTGATATCCACCATTCCTACCATTATATTAGTGTGTTTCAAGATTAATATTATTGCTTTACTGTGAGCATTTCATATTCTTTGTTTTACTTCTCTATTCAAAAAACATATTAAAGAACATCTTAAAACTCAGTGGCTTTGTCCCTGTGCTAACCCAGACTGAAATCTATTTCCCCTCCTACTCATACCCTTTTCCCCACCCCTCTATCTTAGGCCTCTAACCTAGGCCTCCTAATCATGCTTCTTTTTTTCATAGTAAGAGGAAAAATTATAAGGACTTTACTCTGTTGTGCTCATACCCACTTTGTGTTTAGTACAGCTGCCATTCTTTACTTAAAATAAACTTTTAGCATAATGTTTATATTCTATAATTACATTACTATATATTTGCTTTCAACCAATGCTACCACTGTACTGTTTTCTTACATGGCCTAGTTATATATTGTTATATATTGTTAACTTGTGTTTTACTGTTTATGCTTGGAGCTTTTCTCCCCGGGCCTCTACTGAAAATGGACTCAAATCCAGTTAGACTAGCCCGGTCAAGAAATGTAAAATAAATAAATAAAATAAATATTTATTTAACTACTTGCTACCTTTGATAATTGTCGCATACTGTATTTATTGTGCTCTCTGCCTTTTGTCTGGGCTGTGGCTCAAGAGGATCTTTAGAGTAGTCCATTCACTCTGTTAACAAATAACTAAATAAAATGCCATTATGATAAAAAAAAAGATTATCTGATTTACAAGCTGGAGGCAGAGTCCAGAAATTATTTTTGCTTGGTCAAATTTATGATAGTTCCCTAGACATCATTCATTCTGAAAGAGGCTGTGTGCTTCCCTCCTCCAAATATGCAAATGAGGAAGTACATAACCAGTCATGGAAATACCCATACCCTCATACCTCTCAACCTCTTAGAGCAACAAATCTGGACAAAGTCATAAAAATGGGGGGACAAAGTGCCCATAATAAGAACAATTTTTAAATAGTGCTATTATAAACTTAGAAAGTTGATAGAATATCAGGTTTTCCATTATCATGAATTTTCTGAAGAGTTTGAAGTCTAAAATTCAAATGCCTGTCATTATTTTCTAACTTCCATCTTCAATGATTTGCCAATCATTTGCCAGAAAACCAAAAATTTATGCGGAACAGACCAAAAATATGAAGCAAAAATCTGGACATTCTGCAAAAATCAAGACAGTTGACAGCTGTGCATACCCTACTTGCATTTCCAAAAGAATCGATGAATGCATTAGATTCTGTGAAAGCATATAATGGAAAAGTTGCAAAACTCATCTGTTACTTGTTGGAACAACCCGTTGGTTCCAGTATACAAAACACCCACATTCTGACATGGTGCTGAAATATAAGGCAATCAGTATACATTAATGCTACAAATTAAATGCCAAAGAATTTTTCATGGGCTGTTATAGTAGTACCAGTGGTGAATTAGTATGCTTTAGGGCCCATTAGTTGTATGAAGTGTGTTAAACATGGATTAACTGTTTTCCTTATTTCCTGATGCCTTCTACATCTGTCCATACTTTTATAGTAGCTTGTGTTGTCCTTTGTTCTCTGTGTCAACATTAAGTCTGGAAGAACTTATTTTCCTCTTCCCATTATTGTGTTGTTGTTGACTTGCCTCATTTCATAACAGTAGCTGTAGTATGAATTGGCAGACACAGGTGGCCATACTAATGAAGAGCATTCATCTGATTCACTTACTGCTCTGATCTACTGGTTGCCATTTCTGCTTCATAGCTTTTATGTACACACCCAATTTTAGCATATCCTCCAGTGACCCCCAATTCCAGCAAACAGCACAGCTGTTCAAATCTGAAAGCAGTGGTCTTATCTGACCTTCAACAATTGTCTGTCCACTGTAAACACAACATTCCTGGCTGCTGGCCATGTTCCACTTATCACTACTACCACCACCCCCAACTCACTGCAGATTTAATCTGATATTCTGTTTTGCAAAATGTAATTACACAGCAGTCACAGTCATGTAAGTAAAGACTGACAGAAAGGTAGGCAGACTTTCTGATCATAATCCTGTGACTAAATAATATAGTTTTGCATTAAAAACATAAAAGAATCACCTTTTGACATATACAAAATGGCAACAGAATGAACAGAATACATCCTGGATGTATTAGCATGAGAAGTGTCAGCCTTAAAGGGCTTAGACATTTTAGGAATTCTTTTGACAGCTCTCTGGAACTGCACAGTAAACAAAGTGATTCAATAACACTACATATGAATAAACTGTATTGTGTGTTCTGTGCAAAGCGTAGTGGATTCCATGAAGCATCTGACTGAAATGGGAGCTACATTAAACTTTACACTTGAAATCAGTACTCAGTATTCTGTGTTGATCTGTTGGAGTTCCCCTCCAATTATCTCATACTCTAATGTAGGGAAGGATAAGTGAATAATTTTTACTGGACAGCTACAATTCACCATTTTTAGAACCTATCTAATGGCACAATTTTCCCCTATTCTTTCAGAAAGTCCAGTGAAATTCTGGAATATGGACTGAATGAGTACTAGTAAAAATAAGGGATTTTAAGCAGTTTGGCATTTTAGACTAGATAATTAATGGAAAAGAACTTAGATTAGATTCGATTAGATTACTTCTGCCAGTTAGCTGTTTTATCCTAATTATATAAATATAAATAAAATACATAATGGGGTCAGTGTAATGACTGGAAATGTCAGTACCAGTCCCCTGTGATTTCATGGAATCGCTTTGCACATAATCTTTGTAATACAGTTTTAACAGGCAGTCATTATCACAACCATACAGGAATTAAATACTGAACCATGTAATGTTTGTTAAATATAGCATGCTATTTATGTTTTCAATTAAATTGGACAGTGCAGACATATCCTGGCCTTTCTACTCATTCTCAATGATTGGAGAATTATTGCTTTGTAGTCAATGAATATCCAAATACAAGTCTGTTAGTAAAGAATGTGAAATATAAACCTAGAATGTTTATGTATTTAGGTGTTCGGTGGATCATTACATTCTTACATATAAAAATGCATTATAGCATTTCTTTCTCCCTGACAATACAATGATAAGTAAAGCAATGGAGGATGAGGGAAGAATCTAAAGAAGAGTTTTAGAAAGCTGACAAAGTGTGCAAAAAGGATGCAGTGGAGGGTCCAGCACATAGGTTGCAACAACTGTGATATGGAGAATCAGAGTATCAGCTGAAGAGTAAAACTGATGACAATCTTCCCAAACCCCAAAGACCTCCCAGACAGTCCATCTGCAAAAATTATCCTCAGCAAACCCAAAAGCACTCAACAGAAACACCTAACACTGCACATACAGCCACACCCAATGGAGCCTCAACTACCAAGCCCATAAGGCAAGCCAGCGCACTACCCAGGACTCTAGCTATAGGGAACTCCATTCTAAGACATACTGACGCACCACTCACCTGGCTAGACAAGGAGAAAATGATAGTTGCCTATCAGGGACCAGAATCTGCCAAGTTATGCATGCACTCAAGTCATCGCACCACAGGTACCAGTATGATTGTTCATTGCCCATGCAGTTGTAAATGACCTGAGATACCTAGGCTATATGAAGGGAGAAATTAAGGAGCTCTCAGACTGTGTCACAGGATAGTATGTGCCTAACCTTGAGCAGCATTCTACCTTCAACAAGGATGATGCCACAGTACAAACAGAATATGATTATCTTCAATAACTGTCTTAGTTTTTGGTGTCATACTAGGGGATACAATATTTGTCAGTGTAGAAGGGCAAAATTAACAAACCACATTGCTTTGCCAAGGATGTTCTGCATCTGTCCTCTCTAGGCTTTTGAATATTAGCTAAAACATTGAACTCCACCCATAGACCCTTTTTTAGGCAATGCCAAATTGACAAACCTTCAACATAAATCTACCCAAAGAAATTTAAAGGTGTTACTGTTCAATGCCAGGAGTCTAAACAAAAAGCTCCATGCCTTCCAAGTTCTCTTCACCTTGGAAAATGCAGACATCTGTGCAGTTAATGAGACATGGTGTAAATCTGCAGAAAGTACTCCGGAAATGCCTTCCACACATTTAGGCAAGCAGCTGCATAGACAGGGACTAAAGGTAGAGGTGTCTTGATGAACATTCAATTATTTATTTTTATTTTACATTTGTTTACTGGGCAGGTATGACTGGACAAAGCTGTCCATTTTCAGAGGAGGTTCGGGGAGAAAAACTCCAGAACAATTGCTAACATGCTATACATATGATATTTACATGAGCATTGTGGTTTACACATACAGTTCTAAAATATAGCAGATAATAACATATGATTGCATAAGATATTTACATAAGCATAGTGGTTTAGACAAACAATTGAAAGTATAGCACGTAGTAACATATGACTGTTGTTCATACAGTATGTTTAGTAGAGATAATCTTGAAGATGTACTGAAGATAAGACAAGAAAGGAAAAACTAAAAATACAAGCCAGTTTGTCAAAGGAGGAGAACACAGACAAGTTTATATGAGGTTCATTGACATTTTAAGGGAAAGCTTTTCAACTTAGTCTGGGGGAGAGTTAGTGGGTATAAATGGGACAGTGGGGAGTAGGCGGCAGTGAAATGGTAAGTAACGCATGATAATAAATATAATGCACCTGTGGGAGTTTTAAAGAAGAGGTTGGATGGTGGTTAGGGGAAAGGTGTTAGAATATGTCAGCCAGGTGTTAGACAGTTACAAGTAATGTGTGGTAATATATAGTGCATCTGTAGGAGGTTTAAAGAGGAGGTTGGCTAGTGGGTAGGGGAAAGGAGTTAGAATATGTCAGCCAGGTGCTAAGCAGTTAAAAGTAACGTGTGATAATATATAGTGCATCTCTGGGAGTTTTAAAGAGGTTGGATAGTGGGTAGGGGAAAGGAGTTAGAATATGTCAGCCAAGTGCTAGGCAGTTACATGTAATGTGTGATAATATATAGTGCATCTGTGGGAGTTTTAAAGAGGGTGGATAGTGGGTAGGGGAAAGGAGTTAGAATATGTCAGCCAGGTGCTAGGCAGTTACATGTAACGTGTGATAATATATAGTGCATCTGTGGGAGTTTTAAAGAGGTTGGATAGTGGGTAGGGGAAAGGAGTTAGAATATGTCAGCCAGGTGCTAGGCAGTTGCATGTCCAGGAGTTGTTTAGGTGGGAAATAAGCTATAGAGAACATCAACAAGCATAAGTCTAGGTTAGTTAAACAGGATGACATACTGGAGTTCATCCATGTCCAGATTATCATAAAACCAAATTGAATGCCCAGACTCTTAGGATACAAACCGCTCGTACACAAGGATAAAATAATATGATTTATTGTAGCACAATAAAAGAGTAAATCACTGGTTTAGCGCTTTCAACTGGAAAACCCCAGTCTTCATCAGAACAAATCAGTATTACATAACCGAAGTTATATACTAATCAGATCTCTTAATTATTTAAAAAACCCACCAAAAACCTTAAAGCTGCAACTACCTAAGTATGCCAAACATTGTTTAATACATATATAAGAGCATAAATATAACTAAGACTAACTGCATAAAAATGTATATATTTGTATGTATAAATTATATGTAAAACATTATTTATGGATGAAAAACTTCACTTGTACGTTAAGGGTTATACGTACATGTGCACAAACCTAAATAAATAAATATCAAATGATATTATATAAAACATACTACAATATACACTCAAAACATGATAAATCTTTAAAGATGTTTTTTTTAAAAATATTAGCTAATTCCTAGAGGTATCATAACAATAAATCAAATGCTGTACTTAAAATGTCAATAATTATTAATAATATAAATATTGATGTATGTATGAAAAAATGTATGTATAAAAAAATACAATACTTATAATGAAAGAGCTAAAAAAGGCTTAAGGCTAATAAAATCATTAAGACCAGGCGGTCTAGTAGCATCTGTATACATCTGCCATTTACTTTCATAATATGCCAAAATCATTTTCCAATTGCCTCCATAAGGTGTACTGATAACCTGATCAATAATAGCAAATAGAAAACCATGCTCGTTCCCTTTCTCTAAAATGTGTCTATACAAAGCATTTTTAGTATCACATTTCTGTATCTTATATAGATGTTCATACATTCGTTTTTTTAGTTGTCATTCTGTTTTACCAATGTAGTATGCGGTGCAACGGGTGCATGTTGCCACATATACCACCTGTTTAGTATTACAGTTGCCTGTCCTACACTTAATGGTAGTGTGATTAATATCATTTAGTTGAATATTCCTAACTTCATTAATATACCTACACTGGTTACATCTACCACATTTAGAAGTACCTTTGAATCTATCTAATCCTACATTGTGAAAACTAGCCCTTTCCAATATTTGTTTCAGGTTAGGAGCTGTCTTAAATACACATTTAGGACATTGTCCAACTTGTATTCCTAAATTGTGTGTAGTAATAACATCCCAATGTCTCTGCAAGATCTCCTTGATGGCATACGTATAGGGAGTGTAAGTCAACACACAAACTCTTTTGAAGGTATCATATCCATAATACTTGTCATTATTATTGCCCTTGACCATAGACTGTCCAACAGAGCTATCAATATCATAACTTCCTAACAATGGCAAATATTTGTGACCCCATTGCTTCAATACATATTGGGTGATGTCTTTTAACATTTTCACTGGATAGCCTCGGTTAAGGAACAAATTATATATGATACCTAATTCTGCCTCCATATATTCCTGTGTGGATGACATCCTAGCGGCTCTAATACATTGTCCTTTAACCACGTTTTTAAAAACATATGGTGGGTGGTTGCTAGTAAAATGAATGTAATCATTTGAAAAAGTTGGTTTTCTATAGACTTTAGAGGTAAATCCTTTATCATTGTGGCTGACCAAAATATCCAAATACGGAATTTCATCATAACTATAATTATGTGTGAATTTCAAAAACTCTGTAGTACCATTGAGAAATTCCATAAATTGTTGTAATTTATCCAAGGATGCCTTCCATAAGATAAAAATATCATCCAGATATCTAGCATAAAAACAATGTCAGAATAGTATTCGCTTTTAAATAAATACTCGGACTCCCATTCTAACATAACTAAGTTCGCAAATATGGGAGCACATGATGCTCCCATAGCGACTCCCTTAGTTTGTCTAAAATACTCTCCTTGAAATACTATATAGTTGTGGTCCAATACCAGAGACATCATGTCACATATTAAACAAATCTTGTCCCAGCTATATCCTGAATGTTTCCTAAGGCTGTTGGCAAAAAATTCTAAACCTACGTCTTTAGGAATGCTGGAAAACAAGTCCACAACGTCTATAGTAAGAAAAATTAAATTCGAATTCCATTTATCCTTTGTAAGTTTACCTAAAAAATTCCATGAGTCCTTTATAATATGTGGAATAACGTTGTAAATATGCTTCAACCATCTATCAACCTCCCAATATTGAACGTTTTAGACTTAGAACCAGAAACAATGGGCCTGAATGGTGGATTTTCTATTGATTTATGAACCTTAGGAATACCAACCATTTTGGCTAAAACAGGATAATCTGTTTTCAAAAACATATAAGTATCATTAGAAATCCTGTTGTCAATAAGGTATTCCTCGATACTCAAATCAATCCTCTTGTGCCCAATATTGATTTGGTTAATGGATACGTTTTCATAATTGCCAGATCCATGGAGGAGATTGTATATACTGGAATTGTACTCATTGGTGTAATAAATGACCACACCTCCACCCTTGTCTGGCTTCATGATCCTCACTTCCTTGTTACACATAACATTGTTCAAACATGCCCTTTCCTTTACTGAAAGATTATCTCTAGTTACCATCGAATTCTTCTTTCCCTTCCTAAGATGGTTATGTAGCCAATATATGTCTTTACAAACCAACTTCTCATAATTATAAACTTGTGGATTGGAAGTGGGGATATATGTGCTTTTCTTCCTAAGATCTGTACCCGGTATACCAATAACTCTCCCTTCACTTTTGTCACTTTTGTCAAACTGAATAGCAAGGTTAAGTCTATGACAAAACAACTTAATTTCTCTAATGTTGTCCACTAAATCCATATCAGGAGTAGGTATGAATTTCATACCCTTACTCATTATCTTCACAAAATCTGTGTCTACATACACATCAGTATAATTAAAGACGTTAAAGCCATCATAGGTGGTCAAAATACGCTGCTCGTAATTAGCACACACATCGGGATAGTTGGATACCTCTTTATTAATCAACCCGGTTGCTGTGACATCAACTGTATGAGACTCTAATGAATGTTCTACTGAAAAAGACTGATAAATGTTCATCACTGTTCACGTGCAACCTATATGCTCTGCTAGAAACTTTGCTTAGCTTCTCTGTGTGTTCCACTGTCTGCTGGGTTTTCGTGCAGGAAAAAATCTGCCCCCCTGAAAATTTTCCTCCCTAAAGGAGTTTTTAGATTGTTTCCTATTCCCTTGATAAGTCCGCGTAGATTCAACAGCTTTTTTTGACGGACATATATATGCTTTGTTACATTTGTACAATTCTTCATCCCTCAATATTTTTCTATTTTTCCGCTCAAAAATTGTATATGCCTTATTTTCAGCAAAAGTAAATTGTTTGGTGAAAAGCTCTTTCCATAATTCAAAATCTTTATGTCTAATTATAATGTCATTCATACTTTCTAACTCATTAGCTAGACTAATGAGTTTCTCATCTTGATATTTAATTAAAATTTTGATGTAAGCAAAACCAAAATTATCAAATAAATCATTAAATTCTTTAATTGTGTCTGATTTATAGACGATACCTAATGGTAACTTAAAAAATCTGAGACCCTTCGGTACAATGTTGAGTTTCAAACATCTAGACAAATAACTGCTGTCAATTTTTGTGTTCTTATATGACTCCAGTTTTCTGCCAAAATCATAAATCATTTCTTTTAAGGAAGTATACATATGTTCTGTGGCTTTTAATTTGTCCGTGTGACCTTTACCAGTGAAATCATAAAAATCATCATTGTCACTTAAAAACTGTTCAATCAAACAATCCTCAGTAATAACTTTTTTATATTCATTATTATTTGCTATACTGTATTCAAAGTCCACTTTATCACATCATGTACAAGTCTTAGGTCCCTTAAAGGGACTAGAAATATTGTGTAATACAGTACCTTTTGAACCTGTGCAGCCCTTCTGTTTGTTGTTGCCATATTTTTTAATAGGTAAAAATTCCTTGGGACGTGCTCCTGTCCATTCAACTTCCTGGCGTACTTTGCTGAAACTAAAATCAAGGTGAAATCCTGAGCAGGGGATAAGCACAATTAACAAAAATAATGCTTTGTATAGACACATTTTAGAGAAAGGGAATGAGCATGGTTTTCTATTTGCTATTATTGATCAGGTTATCAGTACACCTTATGGAGGCAATTGGAAAATGATTTTGGCATATTATGAAAGTAAATGGCAGATGTATACAGATGCTACTAGACCACCTGGTCTTAATGATTTTATTAGCCTTAAGCCTTTTTTAGCTCTTTCATTATAAGTATTGTATTTTTTCATACATACATTTTTTCATACATACATCAATATTTATATTATTAATAATTATTGACATTTTAAGTACAGCATTTGATTTATTGTTATGATGCCTCTAGGAATTAGCTAATATTTTTAAAAAAACATCTTTAAAGATTTATCATGTTTTGAGTGTATATTGTAGTATGTTTTATATAATATCATTTGATATTTATTTATTTAGGTTTGTGCACATGTATGTATAACCCTTAACGTACAAGTGAAGTTTTTCATCCATAAATAATGTTTTACATATAATTTATACATACAAATATATACATTTTTATGCAGTTAGTCTTAGTTATATTTATGCTCTTATATATGTATTAAACAATGTTTGGCATACTTAGGTAGTTGCAGCTTTAAGGTTTTTGGCGGTTTTTTTAAATAATTAAGAGATCTTATTAGTATATAACTTCGGTTATGTAATACTGATTTGTTCTGATGAAGACTGGGGTTTTCCAGTTGAAAGCGCTAAACCAGTGATTTACTCTTTTATTGTGCTACAATAAATCATATTATTTTATCCTTGTGTACGAGCGGTTTGTATCCTAAGAGTCTGGGCATTCAATTTGGTTCTATTGTCGGTGTTCTTTCACAATCAGATTATCATAAAGACCCATATCATATCCTAGAAAACTATAGGTCACCCTCTATGTCCCATGAAGCCCATAGCTCATATTCAGACATACTGAAGACTCTCATCATTCAACCAAATAGCACACTTATGAGAGACTTTAATTATCTCCCTTTCTTTAAACTAGGAATCCTAAACAGCTCCACATTTGCAAGTGCATACATTCTTAGACTTTGTAAGTATGAACACCCTGGACAAGTTAGTGCATATGCCTACTAGATGTACAAATATACTGGACCTGGTTCTCACACATATGACAGAACACTGCAAGCTCACCAGTGTCATGCCCTGTCTGGTAAGGACAGACCATAAAGCAGCCTCCTTTGAAATAAGAATCAACTCTGCAACCCCCGCAAACACTGTAACAGTTAGAATCTACTCCGAGGCAAACTACCTTTTATTAAGTGATAACCTGTCAAAATTGCAAGCCCCTCCAATCCCAGCAGCCTGTACAGAATTAATCACAGAAACTCTGTTTAGCCATCTCATTGACTGCATAGAAGCTGCTGTGTCTACCAGAAATAAGCCCAAAACTAACTCAAAAAATAAATCACTCCAGTGGAATCTGAAATTAAGCAGGTTGTACAACAAAAGAAAAAAAAACATCTTAGCTAAAATTAGGAATTGTAACACCAAAAAAATAAATAAATAAATAAAATACTCTCTCATCAAGCTAAACAGACAACTAAGAATACAAATTAAGACCAACAAAGTAAATGTTTTGTTAAATATAGCATCCCAGGCCAAAAGCAACCATAAGGCCTTCTTTAGCAATGTCTGAAATCTCAAAGACAGAACACAACAGTGTGCAGAACTGTTGGTAAATGGAACCATGTGCCTGGAACCAGGAGATATAGCAAATTTTTTGCCAGACAAATTCAGCTCCAACTTTACCCACCTCTCACTCCCAGCCACCACCCAGGAAGCACCATCTAACATAACCCTTCCAAGTAACAGATGTATCGGTAGGAAGCAGATTTTAAATGGGCTCTCTAAGACCAAGAATACAGCTTTGATGGGCCCTAGTTATATCCCAGGATGCCTCCTAGATAGCCTGAAATATGACATATCAGGGCCACAAGAGTCACTATTCAGCTATAGCCTCTGCACAGGCTTCATGCTATGCAGATGGAGGATGGCAACATCAACAGATCTCTGGAACTACAGACTCATTAATCTGACTGGCCTCATATGCAAAGCCATGGAAAGAATTATCATGGAAGTGATTATCAATGACATAGGAAACCTTCAAGCAATGAACACAGCCCAGTCTGGTTTTGTCAAGGCTAGGTCATGCCTACTGAACCTGGTAGACTTTTTGAGAGGATTACCAAGGCAGTAGATGAGGGCAAAACAGTGCCTACTGCCTACCTTGACCTTGCCAGGGCATTTGAAACAATACTCCACTTGAGCATTGTAAACAAACTCACAAAATTAGGCATAAATCCCTATGTAACTCACTGGATAGCCAGCTGGCTCACAGGTAGGACCCAGGAACTTAGGACTGGAAAGGCCATCTCCACAAGGCGGTTGGTTATCAGTGGAGTCCCCCAGGGCTCTGTGCTGTGTCCACTAATCTTTGTGCATATGTGTTTTGATGTCAGCGTCAATGTCAAGAGCCTACAGCTTACCAAGTTTCCAGATGATTGCAAGCTAGAAGCAATCATAGAACCCCCTCCCAGACATTAACATCTTACAGGAAGGTCTAACACAGACAAATGAAAGTCCAGACAGGTTCCTCACAAAAAGAATGCAGGGCATAAACACAATGTCCTATGCATGTGTCAGAAAAATATGTATTAATGTGTGTATGCTTAATGCTAATTAGAAGCTAAATAAGTTAACACATTTTTCATTCTATTTTATATGCACTGTTTTATATATAAATTGAGTTTCATATGAGACTGAAAAGATGCTTTTTGAAACTGCAGTGTGCTTTCTGAAACTTGCAAGATGCGCTCTGACCTAGTAATTGCTAGCATAGCATTATTCATGTTTATGCCTTTTGGAAATGTACTTGAGAAGCAGGTGCTTATCTGCTAGGTCAGGAGAGAATGAATGAACAATGCTATATCCTGTAAATGTAATGATTTTAAACAATCAGCTCTGTTCAAAGTATGAGAACATGTGCAGCTGCAGAAGCTTAGAGATAGTGTAGACAAAGGATTGTTAGAGAAATGAACTGCTTGCTTTGTGCTTGAATTAACCATAGTACCTTGAATGGTAACATTGCATGTATCTAACCGGTAGTAGCCAAGGCCACATTGTTTTCCTTAGGAAGTTTCTCACAAAAATTGATAAATCAGCAGAACTTTATGAAAGCAATTATTAGTAAATGATGATGACAAGACTTGTGATTCATTATGTCAGCTTGGTAGGTAATGTCTTATTAGAAAATGTATAAAAATGAAAGTATTTCCTGTTTCTAGTTAGACAAACTCTGTATTAGCACATTTTTGTCTCCTTGCTACAAGATTAAAATGCCTTAACCTGAACTTACCGTGTTTTGATCATTTTTAAAGTATATTTTTCCTTTGACAGTTTGGTCCTTCGGACCGGAAAGTACCTCTCACTCTAGGCCTAGGTCAGAATTGGGCCTGGTGGCATGTACCCGTACGGAGAAGTGGCCACATCGGCTCTTCTGTTTTGAAAGACCTCCGACTGAATTGTCGTTCGAAAGAGGCCAGCCACTGTTTCTGATCTGGGATTGGAGGACGAGTCAACTCACGGAGGGTCAGGTAAGGAGGAATTTACCTTTTTTCTGTTTTAGATCAGGGACTAGTTACAGTATTGTTTTGTCAGGGAGATTTGCATACGCAGATCAGGGACAAAAAGATTACTGTCTTGTCATAGATCAGGGAAACAGAATAGGTAGACAGTTATTCTAGATAAACTGTGAAAAGGTGTAAAATCATGGTACCACGTGATAAGAAGGGTTACGTAACAATTTTTAGCTTAGCTGAGGCAACATGGGAAATCAGTGCATGAAAAGTTACCGAGACCCGCCCCTAACCGAAGACACAAAATATATGCAATTACAGCGTGCCGATAATGTTAAGTATTATACAAAATGGGTTGATAAATACAAATTTGATGGTAATTTAGATAAATCTTCACTTATTAAACTTGTCAGACAACTTGAAACAGATGCGAAAGGTCAGCTAAAAAAGCAACGGCAATTAGGTGTCCCTCAGGCACACAGGTGGCTTGAGGAAGCAAATCGCAGGGAACAAAAGATTAAAAATTCAAAAGCAATGTTCTTAGACAAAGAAGATAATAACTTGGTAATAGCAACAGCCCCTCCTCCGCCCCCTCCGCATCCCTTACCAGAATATGAAGCGAGTGGACAAGCTGATCCACCTCCGCTATACCCAGCTGTTCCCGCAAAATCAAAATAATTTGTCAGGGATCCTATTTAGACCAGGTCTCGAGCACGCAACTTGAGAGGGGGTATTGAATTATATGAAATAAATAGAAACTGACGAGCTATGAGTGAGGAAGAGATATGTCCACTCATAGAAGTACCAAATCCACAGGCAGGACAGGCAGGACAGGATCCAACTCTTCTAATATATAGACTGTGGACACCAGAAGATATCCGGAAAGCCACAGAGGGAATTCCCCATCCGAAAGTTAATTTTAGAAAATTCTTAGAAGACTTACTGGGCATGAGGTTAAGTTATCATTTGAATGGAGAAGAAGTAGAAAAAGTAGTTAGACAAATTGTAGGTCCAGATTGGCACATGATCAGTGGCAACTGGAATCCCCATGACGCAGAGCTTAGACCACTCCCACATAATAATGCAGAACTGGAAAACAGAGTGAAAGGTCTAACGGACTGAATCTCTGAGAAATGGAAGCCTAGGGCTGATTGGACTTGCATTAATCAGTGCATACAACAAGAATGTGAAACTGTTGATAGATATTATCCCAGATTGTTAGAATGTTTTAATAACCATTGTGGAATGCAGGTACCTGAAGATCAAACACATGATTCCCCATATGAGCAACAGCTAAAGAATGCATTCTTAAAAGGCAGTATTGCTTCCATTAGCAGCTTTATTACAAAGCACATGGTAGATCATCGTACAAGTAGATTACAGTCATTACTTGAATATGCAAGACATGCCGAAAGGCATTTTAATAGCAAAAAGAAAAAGAAAGCTCAAGTATTTGCAGTAGAAGACAGGTCAGAAGTCTTTGTAGTACAAACTGAGAAGAAGGGTAAGAAAAATGCCCAGGGAAAGAAACAATCTGATAAACGATCAGAAGATTTTGAAGAAAGAAAGAAAAGGAGTGAATGTTTTAAATGCGGAAAAAAGGGACATTTAGCAAGGGATTGCAGGCTAAATAAAAAGGTAACCACGGAAGATAAGGAGGGTGAGGAATGACTATATGATGTTTATGTGTTTCTAGCTAAGAAATCCATAGCCCAGACTCACCTTACTTCCACCCTTTTCTATGCTTCTGCCATTTACACCAATCTATCTAAGCATAATCTCACCAAACTTGAAACTAGCTACAATAACATAACCAGATTTGCTAATGGCTCTCCATACAGAACTCATCACTGCCTTAACCTTAAACAACTCAGATGGTTAAAACTACAAAACCAACTACAATACAATCAACTTGTGATTGCACAAAAAATCCTGCACCATCCCTCTAATACTCCCATCCTTACTAATCTGATCTCCCCTTATAAAAATCTTTCTACACTACGCTCAGCTAATAAACTTCTTATTGCCTGCAACCCTTCTAATAACAAAGCAGGCGATTCCCTCTTCTCCAATGTTGTGGGTAGAATCTGGAACAAACTTCCAAATACACTCACCTCACTCTCATCCTCTGTAATCTTTAAAAAACATCTTAGAGACCACCTTAAAATACATTGGCTTTGCCCCTGCTCAAAGCCTGATTGAATCTACTTTTCATCTCTCCCCTCCCCTGGTTCTTACTTTCCTGCTTCCTTAATCAATTACCCTCCCATATCTTATGAACAACACTATAACATGTTTCCTAATGTTAAATTGTTTTAGTTTTGATTGACTTCACATGAACCCTACTAAAGCATTAAGACTTGTTTAATTTTTTTTTACTTCTACTCAAATGAAACGTTACATTATTCACAATTTATTTTTTTTCATGTCTTATTTTGTAATGTAAAACTAATTTTTTTTATAATATTTTGAATGTATTAATTTACTTATGTTGGAGCTTTTCTCCTCGGGCCTCTACTGAAAAGGGATATGTATCCAGCTAGACTAGCCCGGTCAACAAATGTAAATAAATAAATAAATGTAAATAATAAAATGATAGTCAGGAATCACTGGATAAGAATAAATAGGAAAAGACAAATGCAAATGTGGTAGCAAGGGCAGAGGATGTGACAGAAGGGATAGAGGATGTACATGAATTCATAGAAGATGAAGAAAATGAAATTTTATACTTAGCATTATTAAGCTTAGAGCTCTACTTAGCTGACACAAAACCGGAAGTTACGCTTCTGGTAGAGGGGAGGGAAGTCAAATTTCTGTGTGACTTAGGGGCTTCATGGACCCTGATACATCCTTCCAAACTACCAGAAGATTCAGAATCACCAGACTACATACTAGTGAAAGCAGCTAATGGACAGCTGTATCGGGAGCCACTCTCCCATGACATAGTAATAATCGACCCTGTTTCAAGAATGACCCAGAAAAGCAAAATTGTTGTTTCTGCAAAATGCCCAGTGAATCTCTTGGGCAGAGACTTAATGCAGATATTTGGCATAGCTGTAGTTCCAACTATGCAGGGTATGGAAGCACAGTGACAAATGGATACTTTTGTAGTGCGACCGGAGGGTGAAACATATTATTGGTACAGCCAGGACTTAGTTACGACTGGTCCAGGGGCAGTAACCGAAGAACTGATGAACATAGCCATCAGTAAATCCCCCTCCCTTGACACTGACAAACAGCATTTGTTGCATTGTACTCTATATTACTGTAACAGACCAGGACCTGATAAAGAATATGAGCAAGAGTTGTTTAAAAACCATGCTAATAGGTTAGTATTACGAAATTTGTACTGGGACACAGAAGGAAACAGTGTAGAAAGCTGTTCATTGCCCCAGGAATTTTTAGCACTTTACAAATCTAATCAATTACCACATGTAAGCTTAACTAAAAATAGAAATTTGAAGTGGGCAGACCTAGGAGAAAAAGTTACAAGGTGGGAAAAACAGACAGAGTTAGAACTCTCTGAACAGGGAGTACAGAAGCAGAAATTGAATTGGATAACACAAACACACCCAGCTGTGCACTCACAGGCAAGTGAGAATAGCTGAGTATTACTCTTACTGGAGGAAGAGGAAAAAGCCTTACGAGACATACCAGAGACTCTCTGATCAGCAGGGAAATCAGATGTAGGACTTATTCGTACAGCAGGACCAGTTACTATTACGCCAAAATCAGCATTTAGACCTCAATAAAGACAGTATCCCTTAAGAAAGGATGCAGAAATAGGGATCGAACCTATAATAGCAGCCTTACTTAAGGAAGGAGTCTTAAAAGAATCTCCTGACTCACCATGTAATACACCCTTATTTCCTGTTAGGAAAGCAAATGGGGAATGGCGTATGGTCCAAGATTTACAAGCTGTGAATGACGCAGTTATACCCAGGGCACCAACGGTGCCAGATCCACACATCTTATTAAATGATTTGAAACCTCAACAGAAGTATCTTTCTGTGGTAGATATTAGCAATGCATTTTTCTCAATACCGATACACCCAGACAGCCAACATTGGTTTGCATTTACATTTTCAGGGGAAACGGTATACATATACGAGACTACCACAGGGATATTGTGAAAGTCCAACGATAGTCGGACAAGAAATGGCAAGTAACCTGGCGGGATTTATCCCACCGAAAGGTAGTCAGATTTTACTTTATGTAGACGACATTCTGCTGGCAGCCCCCACCCAGCAAGAATGCAGAGAGGATGCCATAGCATTATTACAATTTTTAGCTACTCAAGGACACAAGGTAAACAAAAACAAACTGCAACTTTGGAGAAAACAGATTAAATACCTGGGATATGTAATATCCAAAGAAGGCAGAATATTAGATGAAGACAGAAAAACAGCAATATTACAAGCACCTAGACCAACTACTAAGAAGGAAATGATGTCCTTCCTGGGAACTACTAACTTTTGTCGGAGTTGGATACCAAATTATGCTTTGGAATCTGCTCCGCTGACCAATTTGATATTCAAAAAGCCTATGGCAGCACAGGATTTATTACAGTGAACACCAAAAGCAGAATCAGCTTTCTGCAAACTGAAACTGCTGATAGCATCTTCCTTAGTTTTAGGATTACCAAACTATCATAAGTGATTTTTCCAAACTGTAGACTGTAAGCAAGGTTATATGACATCAGTGTTAACACAACAGAATGGGGACAAATAATGCCCCATAGCTTACTATTCATCACAGCTAGACCCAGTGGCGCAATCCTTGCCCCACTGTGTACAAGCAGTAGCCTCAGTAGTATTGTTCCACCCTCTCACATTGAGAGTGCCTCATGCAGTCGCGATTATTTTACTGCAAGAAAAAGTAGCATATCTTTCTCCTGCTAGACATCTTTCCTGTATGACTATACTGTTGAGCCAACCTCATATGACAATTGAACGATGCACAACTTTGAATCCATCAACCTTGCTCCCAACCCCTGCAGATGGCAAACCACACTGCTGCCTGCAGGAGATTGAGCAAAAGACACTACCCAGAAAAGACCTTACAGATGTTCCCTTGGATGATGCCGAGGTGACATACTATGTGGACGGCTCGTGCAGGAGGGGTCCTAGAGGACAGAATCTAGTGGGGTATGCAGTAGTTTCCTGATACCGAGATTTTAGAAGCGAAGTCTTTACCACACAACTTATCTGCACAAGCAGCAGAATTGATTGCCTTGACGAGGGCATGTACCTTAGCAAAAGGTAAGAAAGTGAATATTTTTACTGACAGTCAGTATGCTTTTTCTACTGTACATGTTTTTGTGCAGCAGTGGAAAAATAGAGGAATGATAACATCTACTGGTAAACTGATTAACCATGCGCAATTTATTTTAGATTTGTTAGACTCTATTCAGTTACCTCAAAAAGTAGCTATTTGCAAATGTGTAGCTCATACCAAGCAACAGGATAGAATTTCAAAAGGTAATGCAAGGGCTGATACAGCTGCAAAACAGGCAGCTTCAGCTTCAGAAGTTTTTCTTTTGAGTGATGAATTACAACCATCTGAGATTTTAGATTTAGAAATGTTAAAAACAATACAGACACTTACTACAAATGTAGAAAAACAAAAGTGAATAAAACGAGGTTAATCCTTGAAAAGGGACTGTACATCTCCAAAGAAAAGAAACCAATCTTACCATCTAACTTGTTTAAATATGCAGCCTTGTTGAGCCATGGTCAGAGCCATGTCTCAACAGGGGGGATGGTACAGTTAGTGAATCGAGTGTTTACGATATATGGATTTACTAATTACACAAAAAAGTTTTGTGCAAAATGCCATGTTTGTAACAAGCATCATGCACAAGGGGCATTGAAACCTAAGCAAGGGAGTTTCCCTACACCACCGTATCCGTTTCATACTATTTGTATGGATTTTATAGAACTGAACAAATGCGAAAACAAGAAGTACTGCCTTGTCATTACAGATATGTTTTCCAAATGGGTGGAAGTTTTTCCAACTAAAAATCCAGATGCAGCTACTGTTGCAAAGGTCCTTGTTAAAGAAATTATACCTAGATTTGGCATACCAGAAAAGATTTATAGTGACAATGGCACACACTTTGTAAATCAAACAATACAACAACTTAGTCGCTATTTCGGGATATCATTGAAAAACCATTGTGCGTACCACCCCCAATCTGCAGGATTAGTAGAGAGGCATAATGGGGTGTTGAAGAGTAAACTTAGAAAATTGATTAGTGAGACACAAAATAACTGGGTGTACTGTTTACCTCTGGCACTGTTGAGCATGAGAACTGCTCCAAATGCAAAAGGATTAACTCCTTTTGAAGTTTTGTTTGGGAGGGCATACTATACACCTCAATGGAAACCTCTCATGTCTGCAGAGCAGGAGGCTGACAGTTCACTTGCAGGGTATATGAGACGAATTTTGAATAACAAACTTTTGCAGTTAAATTCTGTTTCAGATAAAGAGCAAACAAAATCGGAAGAAGCAGTAGCCCCAGGCACCTGGGTCTGGGTGAAGATAGTGAAGAGAAAAAAATGGAGTTCTCCGAAGTGGGAAGGGCCGTACCAGGTACTACTGTCGACACCCACTGCAGTCAAGATCGCGGAGCGAGCATCCTGGATTCATTTGACACACTGTAAACTGGTTAAGAACTTTGAACTGGACAAAAAATTTGTTACTGTTGTACAATGAGAACAAAATGACCAGGTATAGAGCAAATAGAGACACTGAACAACCTCAGAAAACTTGCATGATTATTCTGGTAGCTATACTAATAACATTATTCTTTTTGTTATGGCCTTTCCTTTTTCCTGCCACAAAAGTTGAACTGATTAAACGTGATGAACCAAACATAGACTGGCACCCGAACTTTAACACTTATCAGGCAATTACACGTGTGTATGCTGAGACTTTTAATGTTTTAAACTGCTGGATCTGCACAGCCAGACCAACAGCATATGGGGGTTATTAATGACTGCTATCCCCCTAGGGGTCAATGAGACCTGGGAAAATCTGGTATATGACACAGTATCTATTAAAGCATATGATAAGGTAGCACTGTATTTGCCTGTGACACAAAAGGGAATTGTATGTTTCTACAAGAATGACACAATTCAAGTGGGTTGGAGCAAGTGTAATGTGACTGCACAATATAAATGTTATACTAAAGCAAACAATATTGGTGGAACTTGTAGTTCAAATTATGACTCATTTCTTAAATCCATGCATAAGACTCTTGACCAAGTGCAACGTAATCCTGTACTTTTTAAACAGTTATCTGTAATAGATAGGAAAATGTTTCATGCAGGGCAGTCATTTCGTAACAAAGTAACTACTAAAGTAGAGGATTGTTATTTTGTGTGTGGTAAAAAAGCATATAAATGGTTACCTGAGAATTGGTCCGGCAGTTGTTTTTTGGGGTACCTGGTCCCGGCCATATAACACACTGCAGTCTTGCCTCAGGGAAATATTCAAAATACCCGAGATGTGGCCAAGAAAGCTGTTAAAAAGCCTGAAAACCCAGTGGGACAGATCGAGGCAGGCTGGAAAGACCATCATACTGTGGGTACCAAACTGACGCACATGGACTTGAGTGATGCTGTCATATTGTGGGCAGGCATATTACCTGCATATGGTGCAGTTAAATTGATTTGGGAGCTGCGAAAACTGTCTAAACTTCTCGAAGTAATGAGTAATGCAACTTTCTCTGCTCTTGAACTGATAACTGATTAACTGAATGCTATGAGAACTGTAGTGCTCCAGAACCGAATGGCTCTTCACTTCACCCTAGCGGTGAGGGGTGGTACGTGCGCTTTAATCAAAGAAGAATGCTGTGCGTATATACCAGATCATCAGCACGAAATTAATGACCACCTTGAGGTGCTACAGCAAATGTCGGTCATGACCAAGCCAGGCCCAAACCTTCTGATGGACTTTTTCCAGAATTTGTTTGGGGGGGTGGGGTTCCATCCTAATGAATATCTTGATTGCCATTTGTGTGGGATTACTCCTGATAGTAGCTTGTGTTTGTTGTGGAATCCCCTGCATGAAAAAATTTATCAAAGAATTTATAGATATATCAGTTTCTGAGACTATGTATCAAAGTACTGAATTTGAAGAGCTGCTAGAATGTGAAACACTTTCATAAAGTTTTAAACCAAATGACTTTCTTAACTGCAAATACTGAATGGAAGAGGTTAGGAAAAGAAGCAAACTGTTTATTCTTTTTGAAAATAGAATTAAAAAGTATTAACAGGGGGGAAATGTCAGAAAAATATGTATTAATGTGTGTATGCTTAATGGTAATTAGAAGCTAAATAAGTTAACACATTTTTCATTCTATTTTATATGCACTGTTTTATATATAAATTGAGTTTCATATGAGACTGAAAAGATGCTTTTTGAAACTGCAGTGTGCTTTCTGAAACTTGCAAGATACTCTCTGACCTAGTAATTGCTAGCACAGCAATATTCATGTTTATGCCTTTTGGAAATGTACTTGAGAAGCAGGTGCTTATCTGCTAGGTCAGGAGAGAATGAATGAACAATGCTATATCCTGTAAATGTAATGATTTTAAACAATCAGCTCTGTTCGAAGTATGAGAACATGCACAGCTGCAGAAGCTTAGAGATAGTGTAGACAAAGGATTGTTAGAGAAATGAACTGCTTGCTTTGTGCTTGAATTAACCACAGTACCTTGAATGGTAACATTGCATGTATCTAACCGGTGGTAGCCAAGGCCACATTGTTTTCCTTAGGAAGTTTCTCACAAAAATTGATAAATCAGCAGAATTTTATGAAAGCAATTATTAGTAAATGATGATGACAAGACTTGTGAATCATTATGTCAGCTTGGTAGGCAATGTCTTATTAGAAAGTGTATAAAAATGAAAGTATTTCCTGTTTCTAGTTAGACAAACTCTGTATTAGCACATTTTTGTCTCCTTGCTGCAAGATTAAAGTGCCTTAACCTGAACCTACCGTGTTTTGATCATTTTTAAAGTATATTTTTCCTTTGACAGCATGTTACCTTCAAGCCTTGTCTTATAGTCTGCTTCCTACATAATGCTGCTTGGCATGCAAAGGCATCCTTGGATACTGCTCTGATGGCCTCTTGCATATCTGCAATACAAACAGCACTAGAACTACTGCATCTAAGGTTTAAACTTTGCTTGTGAATTAAATAGGACACGTTAGGACAGGTATGTATCTCAGAGAATCCCCATTCTCTGGAATAAGCTTTCCATCCATGTAAAGCAGAGCCCTTCCCTAACCCTATTCAGCTGGAACCTGGACCAGTGGATTGGAACCTGGAAATTCACAACTTGTCTGACACCTATGTCTCTGATCAAGAGATGAAACCATTAAATCATGCTGTAACTAACATATGCCACATAAATTACTTCAAAGGCACAATAACGTGTGGGATACATTGGGATGCATGGCTAGGCTAGGCTTATAAAGGCCACGGTGGTCATTAGCCTAGTATACACCCATGAACAATAAAGCATGTCCATACTGCTTATACCACACTGTGAGTACTCAGTGCATATTTAAAGATCATACAAAGACAGTGGCTTCAGGTGAGATGGAAGTGAGAGAATCTGACCAGAGACTAGAAGATCTCCATTAGAAACCCATAGAGAGAGACAAATTATATGTATACACAAAACTGTATTAGAGAGATATAGAGGGGTCACCATAAACCAGAAGAACAGAGAGGAAAGGAGGGAATGCAAATCAGAGATTGTGGGGCATAACTACCTCTTGGACCTGTAAAACTACTTTTTACAGGGTGGCTTGTGGACTCTTAGAACTGACTACAATAAAAGATAATAGAAACTGAATTCACTGAAGAATTCAGAAAGCCAGTGATAAGTGGAAAAAAGGTAATGAGGGAAGTGAGTAAGAGATGGAGTAGTTGGAATATTAAATCTCCTTAAAGGGTAGATAGACTTACTGTCTCCAACCATGAAGCAAATGTAATGTGTTATACTACTTACTGTAGTAACTAGTATTACAGTGGTTGGAAAAGTTAGTCAAAGCTAAATCCATAGGCTGCAACACATTTATTTGCATTTTCCCTAAGACAAAACAGTAGTGTACAGTGTGTTACTGCACCCCTAATGTGTAAAACTGTACTCTTCAAATATTGTCTCTGCATGGAAAATTTCCTTTTCATTAGGCTGCAGCAACTTACTAATGAAGTGTGAGGTGATTTCACCCTCAGTTCTTATTTGTTTATTTATTTATTTATTGGCATTTGTTTACCGGGAAAGTCCACTGGGCCCAGGGAGACCATTTTCAGTGGAGGCCCAGGGAGAAAAGCTCCGTCACAATAAAAATAACAACAAAATAACAAAAAATTTTAAACAGATAGACAAATGTTACATATAGTATAGTTATTACATAGAATACAAATATTGCGATTCATATAACTATTACAATCAAACTTTGATACAGAAGGGAATATTCAAAATTTAAAGCATAAAAGAAGCAATTGTATTGTGTAGTGCAGTGCAGAGCAGAGTTTAGGTAATTAAGAATTGGAGTATGAAGGAATTTTTGGAACCAGGTGAGATTCTGTAAGGGGTTAAGTGATGTCAGAGTGTGTGATTGAGCAGTTACATGTCCACTTGGTGAGAAGATGATTGTGTAATTCAGTTTTAAAGGTAGATGGGATTGTTGTTCATGGATATACGAAGGTAAAGAATTCCCAGTTTTGGCAATACTCCAAGAGTATAGTAGCTGACCAATGGGTAGCTTGGGTTTGTGAACTTGGAGAAGAAATTGATGTTCAGACCTTAAGGATCTATAGGGATTGTAAAGGGAGAGTAAGGACCTGAGAACAGGGCAGTTCAGGGGTTTATGACTCAGTTTATGAGTGAATGTGAGTTGAAGGAATAGAAGGTAGTAGACGAGCTCCAGCCATTTTAATTGTTGTAGGGCAATGCAGTGATGTATAGAGTGGTGACTATTTGTAGCAAATCTGGCAACTTTATTATAGCATGTTTCTATTTTTGTTATCAAGGAAGACTGTAGGTTGGCTAGTAAGGGGGCACCATAGGTTAGTGATGGTAAAAGGTAGGCTAGGGCAATGTTTGTTTGGATGGGAGAGAGGAATTTGTTATGTCTGTAAAGCACCCCAAGTTTTATGTGGGTCTTGCTTATGTTGTTGTGTATATAAAGGTCAAAGTTGAAATTTTCATTAATTATTACCCCTAGCAGTTTGGCATGTGTTACCAACTCGGAATACTGAAACAGGTAACTGCAAAAACAGGAACGCAGGCAAGAGGGCTTGAGGCACGCAGACAGTAGTAGTTTCCAAAGTTTAATTCTTCAGACTTTGCTTCAAATAAACGATAAAAACAATAAAAACCAGTAACCCTAAAGCGCTTTTCGTCTCACCCCTTAGTGAGACTTCATCAGACAGCTGCAACCAGAATGTTTCAAACAGTAAATACAAATTCAAACCACATCAACTTCTTCCAAGCAAAAGACAAACCCGCCCCCAAGGTAAGCTGGAAAGAACGATTAACCCATTGTATGCTCCTTTAAAAATCCAGCTTCTTATAAAACAAGTATGTATACAGTAAATATATTTGTATATGTGTAAATATAAATATAGCTCATCAGTTCGAAAACACACTTAAAAGACCTTTTAAAAGTATATTCAGAAATATTTAAAAATCATGCTAACATTAAAACCAATAGTTAAAATAACAGTAAAAAAATGAGAAGTCAAGAATGAAGTGTAAAACTGAAAACAGTATAAAATAAAATACTTTACCACTATGTGAAAAAGTATTAAAATCTTAAATAACTTTCAGTAGTAGTTAATAATGACAGTTCTAAAAATTAGGATGAAAAATATATAATAAAACACTTATATTAGCCCCATGTTGTCTGAATTTAAAACCATCAAGCTAAAAAGCTATAAAGACTGGAGCAGAGAAAACAATCCTCTAAAGGACGCCTGGTGAATATGATAAAAGGTGGAGTAAGAGTGTACACATTCACATAAACAACTCTAAATGCAGACACAGTCAAAGTGAATAAGGTATATATTCACCTTATTAAACTCTTTAGTTTAAGGATGCAAGATATGGAATAAACTTCATTCAGTCCTAGCGAGTAGCAGGCCCTGGTACAAAGTTGCCATATTAATTCCAGTTTTTCTAGGAATAATGAACTAGGGCCACCCCTTCCATCACTCGTAACCTGGTCATATTCAACGGACGTCCTTTACAGGATTGTTTTCTCTGCTCCAGTCTTTATAGCTTCTTAGCTTGATGGTTTTATATTCAGACAACATGGGGCTAATATAAGTGTTTTATTATATATTTTTTCATCCTACTTTTTAGAACTGTCATTATTAACTACTACTGAAAGTTATTTAAGATGTAATACTTTTTCACACAGTGGTAAAGTATTTTATTTTATACTGTTTTCAATTTTACACTTCATTCTTGACTTCTCACTTTTTACCGTTATCTTGGTTTTAATGTTAGCATGGTTTTTAAATATTTCTGAATATACTTTTAAAGGGTCTTTTAAGAGTGTTTTCGAACTGATGAGCTATATTTATATTTACACATATACAAATATATTTACTGTATACATACTTGTTTTACAAGAAGCTGGATTTTTAACGAAGCATATAATGGGTTAATTGTTCTTTCCTGCTTACCTTGGGGGTGTGTTTGTCTTTTGCTTGGAGGAAGTTGATGTGGTTTGAATTTGTATTTACTGTTTGAAACATTCTTGTTGCAACTGTCTGATGAAGTCTCACTAAGAGGTGAGACGAAAAGCGCTTTATGGTTACTGTTTTTTATTATTTTTATCATTTGTTTGAAGCAAAGTCTGAAGAATGAACTTTGGAAACTACTACTGTGTGCGTGCCTCAAGCCTTCTTGCCTGCATTCCATGTGTTACCAACTGAATTTTGGTGGAATTAAGAGAGTATATTTCAAAGTTGGTTAAAATAATAGGAGTATTTCTTTTGGGAGTAAGTATCATAAGTTTAGTTTTGTTAGGGTTTAAAGAAAGGTGTTTTTTGTGGAGCCATTTTTTCTACTTTAAATGTATCTTTCAAATTTGATATGCAGTTTGAACTCATATCTTTGTGATCTGCACATAAAAAGTTCATATTCTACTTTATTCTACTTTAAATTTATTTTTGTAATTTGATATGCAGTTCAAACTACTATCATTCAAACAGGTCACACAGAAGCAGACTGGACAGTGCAGACCCATTATGCATTCTGTGATCATTATTTCAGTATTAAGTAGCCTTCTGGTAGCATGTCCTGACATAAGATTCTTATTAGATGCTTGGGGTATGTACTTTGTATGTACTTTATACGTACTTTGTATGTGCATTTGTTAATATTAGAAGTACACTGTAATAAAACATGTAACTTAATTGCATTGGAAGTGAATTAGCAAAACAAGGTAAGAATTAAATGTACAACAAGCTTAATGATTATTTTTTCCTTTGCCTCTGCAAGACAAATACCATTATGTTTTAGATGTTCTTTGTTTTAATACCAGGAACTGTAATAAACTGCTTATGTATACTTGTACTATTTAGTACATGTTATTAGATTCAAACACAGATCTCCATGACACAATGTCTGCAGCTAATCAACATAACACACCAGAAGTCAAAGAACTATGAAACATACAAATAAGTTGTAGTTCAAATTCAGATAAACACATTTCTGTAAAAACAACTAGTTTTATGAAACAATGGTCTAAGATCCATAAACTGCTATCTAAAATATAGTTACATCTCATTTCAGGTCATCATTATACAGAAAAAAACAGACTACAATTTGTGAAATAAGTTTAAATCTCTGAGAGATAAAGTTAATCAGTGCGCTTTTATCAGAGAAATAATTAGTTTTCAGTAATGACTTGTTAATGAACATCATTCTATAGTCCTGGGTTTCATTTCTTTTGTCTTAATTTTGCTTGCTGTGTGACTCTGAATACGTTACTTAACTAGTTAGTGTTCCCGGATCACCTCAGGAATACAGTTGTGCTGCTTAGTGGCTTTCCTTGGTTAAAGAAAATAAAAATGAGACGCATACCTGTTAAAGGTGACACATTGTGAAACGCCACACGTTTTACATTTTAAAATCATATTCTTTCAAGAAATGGCAACTTTGTACATTGCCCAATGACATTATAATCATGAACTTATGATTATTTATGATGCTGCCCAGTGCAAAAAAGTTATAATCACTAGTGCGGTTGATTTCACAATGCTTAGTACATTCAGTCTCAAACCTGGTCTTGTTTACTTGTATAGTATCCATTTTCACACACGGCATTACATGATTTTGGCTAAGAAAGTTGAGAGCTATGGTAATGAGAATCTCCACAAAATGGAAGATTACATAGATCACACTCACTAAAAGCACCAGCTAGGACACCATCTTAGCAAATGAGTTCTATATACTGAGCTAGAAGAGGACACTGCATGTTGAATAGATATGTGCATGTGGTAGAGGTATCATAACTGGGTTGGCATCAATATGTTTAATTGCTGGTGTAGGCATTACAGTTTGGAAACGTAGAGAATAATGCACACAAAAGTTGGGTTTAATTGATAGTTACTAGTGTGCATGCTGAAATATAGAAATGTTTGTGTACATGTATGTGGAGAGAGAAACAGAGAGTGACGGGAATAATTCGAAATGAGATTGAAAAAGACTACATAATGGGTGAGGTGACAGTATTTTTGTGTTTTTCTGGTACTTTCCCAATGTTCCTTTATCACTGATCATCACTGCACTCCTGTAATTCTATTGGTTTTCCAGTAGTGCAAGTTCCATGTTATAGTGGGTGTGAGCTCTGACTACTAGCCCAATACCTAAGTTCAGTTAGAAACTCCAGCATGTAAGATCCAAGCAGGGAGTACTGAGAAAGTGAGGCAGTGGAGGGTTCATTAAGTCTGGAAGGGTGAATGGGGATTCTGCTTGTGATGTGTAAAGAGCTATAATCAAGTCAGATAGCCACTGGATTTGGCATAATGAGTGGGAGCTAACTCACTGTAAAAGCAGTAGGGCAATAACAAAAATCCCCTTCTTATAAGGACAGTATACATGATGCTGCCAAGTTTGTGTTCCTAGCTCCACTTCCCAAAAACCTATGCCCACACCAGTCCAGTCCTAGAAGAGTGGTACCATTGGCATTAGAGCTTGAACAGCACCAAGGCCCTGATGGTCAGCTGGAAAGGTGCAAGCAAGAAAAGAGGAAAAAAGATTTCCCAGGAGAGAGGTGCAGTATACATAGTGGCCCAATTTCCTCATCTCAGGCTTTTTTGTAACAAGGCTGCTTTGTTGCAGTGGCAAACAATACATTGAGTGAGAGAGAGAGAGAGAGAGAGAGTGTGTATGTGTGTGTGTGTGTGTGTGTGTGTGTGTGTGTGTGTGTGTGTGTGTGTGTGTGTGTGTGTGTGTGTGTGTGCGTGTCAATAGAGACATATGCAGACAAAATAATATTAACTGACTCATGACAGAGTATGTAACTCTGGACTGATGAGATTCAAACCTGTGTCTGTAATTTTTCTACCATTTCATTCTTACTGCCATAAGTGCTCCACACATGTAATTCTTTCTTATATTAATATTACAACTAATCTTCTACAGCTAAAGAAGCATAGAACATGCTTAAACTATACAGTGCAACATATGGCAATACCTTGTTGTATGTAACTAAAAAGCGTATCTTGCAAGCAGCATCTAAGACATGTTTGGAAAATATTAAGAAAGCAAAAAATTATATTGAACTGCTAAACATGTACATTATAATGACCATGATGCACATGTTTGTAAAGCAAAGAATTCAAGTTCTAATTGACCAACATCCTTTCTTAATAAATTCATTCGGTGAGAAGAGGATTGTCTAATTCATGAAGCTCAAAGCACATTTATATATCACAGAACTATGATTCAGATGCATTACAATTGTCTCAGGGGTTCATTTCAAAGGTATTTTGTCTCAGTAATAAGGCTCCTCACATTTATGATGAACCTAAAGCAGATGCAGCATTCTAGACAGCACATAACGGACACATTGTCAAAGGACATGTTTATTCTGCCTGAGTCATGAATATTGCCAAACAGCAGTATGAACAGCTGTTAGAGTCACTCTGTGGGGATCTCACACCTTCTGCTCAGAATACACATAAATAATGATTTGCCTTTAGTATCTGACAGGTAAATCCAGCACTGTCATTTATCTTGTTAATTTTTTAACTGTGTGTACTTCTTTTTTTAATGAGGAAATTCTACCAACAGTCTGAGTAGTTCTTAGCCTGTCAGCAGCACCTTCATGACATAAAACACAAGTAACTTAAAATAAACAAAATGCATCTCCAGTGTATATATTAAGTATGTCAGAAACTGCTATATGCAAATGAACAGCACACAGTAAAAATGGTTGATGGTAATGTATTAATTTCTAAATCCTGCTGCATATTATATTAGCAGTTATCAGTGTTAAATTCTTCAGATTTGCAATTTAACTTCATAGCCCCCCCCCCATTTGCCTGTGACTTGGCTTATGAAGAACATATTTAGAACATGCAAGTGGCAAACTTGCAAGACAAGGCTATTTCAATAGTCCTGTTTTTCAGAGTTCAGTCAGAGTAGATATAGACTAATGGGCCTGCTAACCAAAGCAACAAGCAAGGATGTAAACCCAGTACATAGTAACATAAAGATCACCTCGGGCAAGAAACACTACACAGCACCCCTAGAAATCCTCCACCCCACCACAGAATTGTACATGCCACAATAGAAAATCTGTCCTGCTACACTGGCTGAGTTAAACAAGAAGATAAATTGGCCACATTGCACCCATCCAGCAGATCACTTTTAGCAAGTTGCACAAGAAAGCACAGTAGAAGACCCCCTGTCAGTCTAACAACCCTCACAAAATCATTTGTGCATCAGCATCTATGTGCATAAAGTGTAGTCTGTCATCATCCTTCATTCAATGGGTGCCTTCATGTCAGTCACCTAAATACCACTTGTTTCCCTGTGATCTTTATGTCTCATGGTCCCATTCCTTGTGAAAACCTCCATTGTTTGTTGCTCTTCTTACAGATCACACACTGCATAAATCATTGCCCAGTGCCCACTACTGGCCAGCTCTCCTTGGTACAACATACTCTGTGTCTCCTTGTGGTGACTTCAAAAAATGTTGTGGTCTGCATTTTGTGGTATCAGGGTGGATTCATAGGTGAGTAATAGGCTATAATCCCTTATGAGATACTTTAAGACTAACCATGTTTCCCATTTGTCATCTACCTCTTATAGTTGTCTAACTCTCCTTGTCATAACTATAGCTATCCATCTAAAACTGTCCGTATTCATTCCCATATCACACCCAATCAATATCTGATAATGTATACAAAAACATAATATCTGCCTGGCTACCTCTGTCTATCTAAAAAGGGCTATCATAGAAGTAATTTTTTCAGAGCTCATAGAGCAGGCATGGGCAAACTACGGCCCGGGGGCCACATGCGGCCCGTTAAACGTTTTGATTCGGCCCGCCAAACTTGAAAAAATTTAATAAATTAACCTTGTTAATGTTTTATTTCCCCTGCAATTCTGATGTTTCCTCACTAGATGGTGCACTCTAGATATATTGGCTTTGTTGAGGTGAAGCGTAGGCCTATTACTCCACGTTTGCACTTTACCCTTTGACCCACCGCCCCTCTATGAAGATGAGCAGACCCAAGAAAAGGAATGTGGACAGAGAATGTCGAGTGTTCAATAAGGAGTGGACAACTAAATATTTTTTCACTGAACACCGATCATCTGCTGTTTGCCTGATATGCCAAGAAACTGTGGCGGTTTTTAAAGAGTATAATATTAGCCGTACTTTGCCACAAAGCACGCTAATTATGCTAGCAAGCTCTCAACAAAAGAACGGGAAGCTGCTGCTGAGAAGGTGGCAGCTAATTTGAAGGCTCAGCAAAGTTTTTTCACCGTCAAACTGCCATTCAAGAGTCAAGTACCAAGGCCAGTTTTATGCTTTCATTCAAAATAGCAAAGGCCAGCAAACCACTGTCTGAGGGCGAGTTTTTAAAAGAATGTATGGTAGAGACAGCAGGTATTTTGTGCCCGGAGACCAAAGACAAATTTGAGAAAATCAGTTTATCACGGCGGACAGTGACTGCGCGTGTGGAATTAATAGATGAAGATATTACCAGCAGATTAAACAAAAGGCAAAGTCATTCACTTTTTATTCTTTAGCACTGGATGAAAGCAACGATGTCAAAGACACTGCTCAGCTCCTCATTTTTATCCGAGGAATCAATGAAACTTTTGAAATAACGGAGGAGTTTTTGACAATGGAGTCTCTGAAAGGACAAACACGGGGAGAGGACTTGTTTGAACGGGTGTCTGCTGCCATCGAAAACATGAAGCTTCCCTGGAGTAAGCTTGTTAACGTCACCACAGATGGATCTCCGAATTTAACAGGAAAAAACGTTGGCCTGCTGAGGAGAATCCAGAATAAAGTGAAAGATGAAAACCCTGACCAGGATGTCATTTTCCTCCACTGCATCATCCACCAGGAATCTCTATGTAAATCAGTGTTACAGCTGAATCATGTTGTGAATCCTGTGGTGAAACTCATCAGCTTCATACGCGCACGGGGACTTCAGCACCGTCAGTTCATTGCGTTCCTGGAGGAAACTGATGCAGATCACCAGGACCTGCTTTATCACTCCCGTGTCCGCTGGTTGAGTTTGGGCAAAGTGTTTCAACGAGTGTGGGAGCTCAAAGAGGAGATTGGCGTGTTTTTGGAGCGGCAGGGGAAGACAGATGAATTTCCTGAGCTGAGCAACAAGAGCTGGATGTGTGACTTTGCGTTTGCTACGGACGTATTTTCACACTTGAATGAGCTCAACGTGAAACTGCAGGGGAAGGAGCAGTTTGTGCATGACATGTACACAAACGTGAAAGCCTTCAAATCCAAGCTGGCTTTATTCTCCAGGCAGATTTTGAACAAGTCATTCACTCATTTTCCTAGACTAGCCATGCTGAAAGAGGCCGGAGCAAAAGTAAAGAAATACAGTGAGTCACTGGATGCACTGCACAGAGAATTCTGCCGTCGGTTTTTGGATTTCGACAAAATTTACGTCACTTCAATTGGTGGCCTTTCCTCTGTCACAAGACCCCAAAACAGCTCCAAAGGAGCTTCAGCTCGAACTGATCGACCTTCAGTCCGACCCTGCCTTAAAAGAGAAGTTCAGCTCTCTGAAACTAAATGACTTCTATGCTTCACTCAATGATGCCGCGTTTCCAAATCTAAGGCGAAAAGCGCAGATGATGTTGGCTTTGTTCGGCTCTACCTTCATGTGTGAACAGACCTTCAGCGTCATGAACATCAACAAAGCCAGCCACAGATCCAGGTTAACAGACCTACACCTCAGATCCATCCTGAGAATCGCCACAACAAAACTAACTCCAGACTTTGATGCGCTGGCTAAAAAAGGAGACCAACAACACTGTTCCCATTAAAATGTGTGTGTCTCTGTGATACGCACGTTGTTAAAATAAACAGTGTGCGCAGATCAAATATAACGCTTCACAGACTGACTTGCTGCAACTGTTTCATCCTTGCACTGGTCATTGTTGACTTTTGGCACCAGGGAAACAAATTGAATAAAAGGAACAGGACAAGTACATCTGCATCTCCTACCGTTTTTGAAAAAAAAGACAGTCAGGAGGAGAGTGATGGTGATATCCTGAAGGATAACAGAACTTTCAGTGCTTTAAAATAAAATGGTCATTCATTTGATTTAAAGTGTTTAAAGACTCATTTCGAAGTCAGAGATTTTATTGTAATGCTTTTCTTCATTTTCATTGGAAATTAAAGCACATGTTTTCTCCATATCCCAAGATGTGTATTTTTCCCCCAATGAGGTGATGTTTTCAAAGCATGCCATCTATCTGCCCCTTTGTCAAATGTT